>NW_024530821.1:2326578-2708902 GCF_017590135.1 Pyrgilauda ruficollis | reverse complement strand
ATATATATATATATCATATATTCTCCTTCCCATGTGACTCTCTAACCAAATGAGACAGCTGTTATACTAGGCAGGAAGCCAGGCTGGGATTTAAAGGCAAAAGGAGACTTAACACGAAAATAATTATTTAAAAAGAAACCTATAGCAGCTGTAGTCACCAGCACAACCTGAAGTTCACTGTTATTTCTCTGTTGCATCACAATCCAGTGCTAGACTGTTCATGTAATGAGAGAAATCAACCTGAACTGAACATAACTTAATAATAGTGGCTGAAATTTGATGTTACAAATGTCTGGAAGCTTTTGCTTGTTCATTGTGTGGAAAGTTAATGGCATGTAAACTGCTTTTTAAATCTTATTTTGTTCTTTGTGTTTCAAAACTCTTGTATGTCAGAATTTAGAGAGCTGATGGAAGAGGATTTAAGCAAATAGTGTAGTATGAGAAAATGTTATAAATGCATGAAACAGGCACAAGAAGAGTTAAAGACAGATTGTGCTTAAGGACATGAAGGACCAAAGACCATCAAAGATACACCAGAAGTCAAACTTGCCCAAACATGTCATCTCTCCTTTCTTCCTCTATGAGAACAGAAAGCAGAATACAAAACAACTGTACTCATAAATAAAATTCCCATCTAAGCAAGATATTAAACATGGAAGTGAGTTTAGCCAAGTTCTATCTGCTCTATTATTACTGTTCGGATTTCTGGTTGTCCAACAATCACAGATGCACTTTGCTGTAGTTACTGACCTGTCTCATGAGTCCTCTCCGAGACACTGGAATATCAGCTTGCTTTAATCATGGCTGATCCTGCCTGGAAAAACTAAATTAAAAATAGTCAAATTAAAGGAGCTTGTCAGCAGATGAACCACAAAGAGTTGGACAGCCTATAGCTCAGAAAGGTGCTCAGAAAATTACTCCAATGCTTACAAATACATATTATTCAAATCCAAATCTGATGAGAATTGTTAGTGTCAAGAAAAGGGGATGCAATTGATATACACTCTACCCATTATAGTTTTTGCCTAGTTTTAACTTTTAATTGAAAAATGCCATTAGTTGAAATTTCAGTGATGATATTTTTGGCACATTATCAAATTGGGAGACTATATTTATTTATTAGATGTTTATGAAGGTCATGACCTAGGGTTTCTATTCAGAATGGCATTCAGGACTCTGATTAGATCTCTAGGAACTTGAGTAAGTGTATAAAATTAACTTTTCCTGAATCAGGATTAAAATAAGCTGTTATTTTCTGTTTGAGAAAGCTTCTACTAACTGGCAGTAATAGCTTAAAGAGATAAAAAGGAGCTGTCAGTCTCAAAAAAATCTTGGTTTGAAAGGAGGTCAATCTTGCTAAATCCTAGATTGACAGAGATCTTGTATGGATTCCCAGAGCTGAATACCCATCCAGATAAATAGAAATGCCATTTCAAAATCTCTCAGAATTAGCCCCAAATTTTCTAAAGTGTTAATCCAAAATCCTTCATCTGTCTGTTTATTTATTTATGTAGCCTGCTTTCTGGAGAGGAACTTTGTACATTTACATCCTGAAACCAACCAGTAAGATACAAGCCTCTTCAAAATAGATGGTTTAATAAAGCAATAATTGAACTGTGCTTTTGATACAAAACATGCTACTTCTCTGCAAGCAAGACCAATTTTAAAGGTTTTCCAGCGTGTACAGTGAAGTCTGCAGGAGCTGTGATTTGTCCAGCCAGGTCTTTCATCCTCAGTGTTTTCCTCTATAACATTTTCATTGGGGAGCATCAGACCCTGGTGGATGTCAGTGTTTTAATTTCACTGCCAGGTGTTTTTCAAGTAAGGTGTCAGAGGAGTTAAATTCTTCTGGACCCACTGATTTAACATCACCTTTTTGTCCTGGGAAAGATTTCCAGGCCCAGCAAAGTGCAAAGTTATGCCAAAGTGTCTGTGCTAGCTCAGCGTGTGCTGGGTGGCACGTGGAGATGGTGGAGCGTAGGCAACAGAGGTAGCTTAATAATTTAGGGGGGGAAAGGCAAATGAGAGAATAAATCAGAATGAAAATAGTTATATCAAGGAAATAAAACCATTTCAGTGTCTGTTGGGTATTTTTGTTTGAGTGTTTTTAAGCCTTCTAGATTGGCATATTGTGAAGTTGGGATTGGATGCAGAGATTAGAAGGGAAACTAAACAAATCTAACAGGGCTGCCAGGACTGTTAATGCCAAGACTCTTACTCCACACAGCTCTGCCTCGTTTGGCAACAACCAATTCCATTTGTGAAATGGGACAGAGAAAAAAATGAACATAAAAAGACTGAGCCATTCCATAATTACCAGCTGAGATTCAATTTATGGAACAGCTGAAAGAAGTGAGAGAAGGTCACATCAAATTAGAGGCCAAAACTCAATGATCTTCTGAGCACCTCTGATGTGCTGTGTTGGAATGAAATTCTCTTTGCCTTTACTTGGAAGTGAATCAAATCCATCAATTTCAGTGGTATCTGGGATTTCTTTCTTGGAACACCAGTTCCTGGTGCTGGTGGTGAGGAACATAGGTAGTGAAAAAAGCAGTTTGGGTTCAATTTAGAAAACAGTTACACTATTTCCAAGGAGAATGGAAAGCCACAGATCTAAATAATCTAAATTAACAGGCACTTTGGAGCAAAGTTGAAAAAGAGGTTAGCCAAGATTTTTGCTGTTAGAAAACATGGAGTTTGTGGTTGTATATAGGCAGCTGTGTGTGTCTTTAAGCCTTTGTCAGGGAATCTGAAGCCAAAAGTTGATTTGCTGCAAATTTGAATACCAAGAAAGCAGATTTAAGATGAATATGGTATTTTGCAACATTCCTGCTTACATTAGCTAAAAGAAAGAAAAGAAGAAAAAGGATTAAATTTCTTTAACTTGATACAGAAGTAACAGAACATTTATTCTTGGAAAAGCCAGGGGTTGGAAGGAGGGAAAGAACAGAAAGGAGAGCTGATGGGGAATGTTTGTTATATGCAAAATTCACTGCAGTACAGGAAGCACTAAACCGTGATTATAGTGTATTACATGCAAACCATGTGCCACATCTACTAAATCAGTGCTTCTCTGTGCCTGGTAAACACAATAACTAACCCCAGTGTTAAGGTATTTCATCATTTGAACTTGTTCAAATAAACCATTCCTCCTTAGACTGCTTAAGGAAAACTACTTGGAGCACCTTGCTAAAGCTAAATCCTGGGTCAAACTTATATTTGTTGTTGCAGCTGAATCAGTTTTTTAATTCCCTTCTCTAACCCCCTGAGCTCATTCTGGAGCACTTTTCTTTAAATTGGAATCTGGAATCTTTCCAAAAACTAATAGAAAGTTCTCTGAGACAATGTTGTGAGCACTTGTTTGCTTATCTAAACAAATTCCCAGCTTCCTCCAAACAGAAAGACTCTTACTAGGAAGGGATTCAAGAGCAGAACACATTTAGACTAGTGAAAGGCAGCAAAGAGGGTATTAAATCACAGTTTACAAGCACTTATGAGGGATTTAAGGCATTGCAAGGATTCACTAGGCATTGCATTTTTCTATTGCAAAATACATGGAGAATTTAATTTTCAATTTACCTTCAGTCTGCTTGCAAAATGCAGGAATTACTACTTCATGAAATACAGGATTAATGTCTATCCAAGCAGTCAGAAAGGGCAGACCATGGAAAGCTGAAGTACTCATCACTATCATTTTAAAAGCTTTTCAGGGGTCCATGAAATAAGTATATATTTGGATAGATAAAATAGATAGCAGCAGATACTAAAACCAGAACGCATTTTTTGCCATTGGAGCTTTTTAGAGTTCAACACATCTAATCAAGTTATTGAAATAGAAAGAAACTAACTTACCCCAAACTGGTTTACTTTCTGTTCCAAGAAATTGACAGCACAGGAGAAGCAAAAGAAAGTCTCTTTGTCATTTAAAGACTGTTCTCACACACCTTAAATAAGCAAAAAAATAATGAAAGCAATTCATTTAAAGACATGGGGCATAATTTCAAGAATTCTGTGACACTTCTGTCTAAATCAACGAGTGGTGAAAGAGCTGAACCCTGCCATTATGTTTGTGGTGTTACACAAAACACCTGCTCAGAACACCAAACAGTGCTCAGAGTGCTGTGTCCCTCCAGCCTTCCCACCTCCTCTCATCCTTTGCCACCTCTGCTCCAGGATGGATTTATAGCAGCTGCCACAAGAGCTCTCTCCCACAAAGGTGTCTGATTTTGAACCAATTTAGTTTCTGACCTTCTGAAAACCCCACTGAATTCCACTGTCTAATCATATACTAGGTAAAAAAAAAATAAATATTATTTCTATCAGTTTCAAAGCAGCTTATTTGATTTTTTCTCTTCTCCAAAGTGAATATTGCAAGAATTTTCTTCTGACCATCCCTCATTCTCTTTCTCCATGCAGCTCATGATTTTGTTGGTCTCTGTCGTACTTTCCCTCATTTTTCTCATCTGAAAAGTCTTGTAATACTTGCTTAAATTTGCAAAATTGCTCAAAATACTTTAGAGACAAGATTTTTCATTACTTTGCTCTTACCTATTTTTTTTTTTTTTGATCTTATCTCCTTTTCCAAGTCAAGAAAAGAATTTCTAAGCAGGCACAAAGTCAAGTATTTCTCTTAAATTTTTTTTGTTGTTGTTGTTTTGTTTTTGTTCTTGTTTTATGCTTTACCATTTTTAACAAGAGTGCCCTATTTACCTTCATGAAGGCTCTTTATTACTGAGCAGGATTTCTGAAGAGACCAGAAACAGTGACTCTGATCCTTTTCAGACTGACAAAAGTTAATTTAGCAGTTGCCTCTCCTTATGTAGAGTGAGAATTTCTGTCCTGTTTACTCCTTTGCATTTAACAGGAGCTGTCTTCCATCAGCAATCGCAGCTCTTTATCACCCAGCATCAGGAAAACCTGCTGCAATTTCTTGCATGTCTTTCAGTTTAAAATGTCCTGAATCATTTTCTGTCATCTGCAAATTTTGTCACTTCTCTACTTGTTCCCTTTTTTGGATCTCTTATGAATATTTCAAACAACACAAGTCTTGCACAGATTTCTTTAGTGACAACTGTGAAAACTGGGCTTTTTTCCTCTAATCTTGAAAGAGTTGTAATTCTATCTCTCTTATTCCTTACGCTTTTTTTTTTTTTTTAATACCCTCAAGTAAGTAGTTGGGGTTTTTAAATTCCAGCTGTAGTTTAGAAACCAGAAGAGATTTTGAATTTTGTTTGATTGTTTGTTTGTGGGAGAGTTTCTGGTTGGTTGGGAGTTGTGGCTACTGATGTGTTATACAAGACCTCCAGTGTGTGAGAAATAATATTTGTCTACAAAATCTTTTAAAACTCTTTTCCACCATGTCTTAATTACACACATGACTTTTAATTCTGCTGACAATTCTAGGATATATTTGGTTAAGCAAGTTCTCTTCAAGATTACTTCCTGATGTCTTAAAGTATTTTGTTTTGTTTTATTTTCTGGGTTGAAGTGATATGGAGATTGATGGCTCACTGTGGAGACCAGTACTATGGAAATGTAAGAGAAAGTCCATGTAAGAGACAAAGCCACTTCCTTCCTGTTTCAAAAGGAAATTCCCACTAGGATGAAATATTCATAATCGTTTTTTTTACTTCCTAATTAAAGACAAGGTTGATTGTCTCATCACCAAATGACAGGGTTAGAATAAGTGTGGATTTTATGTTTTGTAGAAATCAGTGAATGCAAAGAACAACTGTAGGATTGCACTCCTGAAGGAGAATTCTGGTGTTCCTCAGCTGTACTCATCCTTTGTTTCAGCTCCTGAGGATCTCAACCAGCCTTTTTGCTTTCACTAAGAGTGAATTTTGATTTCAAGCAACAGAGTAGTTTGCTTTTGTGATCACCCGAGTTTTTCACGTCTTAAAGTAGATCAGTTTTAGTACTTACCTCTTAAATCAGTGCTTTAACAGACAGCCCAGCATCACTGAGAACCAGAGAGGAGAGCCACACCAGCCTCCATCTCCCTTCCCAAGTGACTGAACCAACAAGTTATAAATAAACTCACATTTGAATTGACTGACTGGTCCTCCCATTCCAAATTTGGTTACTGGGTAAATGAATTTATTTTGGTGCAGAGTAAAGATGTATTTAAGATAATTTAAGAATCAGAAAAGCAAGATAGCTCTGGCACTTGATAAATTAAACTGGGTAACATTTTCACCATGTATCATATGTGAAGGAGTAAATGAAAATTAAATTTATTGAAATGAAGACTCTAATGTCTTGGCCATTGGTGTGGGAGAAAATGAGATGTCAAATCCCAGGTGCTTAGGGGAGATACAGAGAAAAGTAAATCACTGTACATTTCAAGATATTTGGGAAATCATGACCAAAATGTGGACAGAGATTATCAGCATTTCCTCCCAAGATCAGGTATTTAAACAGTTTTTTTTCAAAGCAATGTTTGCTTTTCTACCTGCATGTTTCCTTTCTCTTTAATTCAACTCCAGGTATCAAATATGAACCTTGAATATTTTTTTCGCAAATATTGCTTAGGGTACTTCCTACAATAAATATGTAATTTCCCACCTTCCCCATGTCCTTTTTAATAATTTTTAGGTTTTTTTCAAGGAGTAGGAAAGTACTGGTAAACCAAGAGCTGAGAATCCAACTGGGATTTTTCTTTTCCATTAACAGGTCATAATGATAATAACATTTACTTAATCACCATTGTTATCAGTAATCTTAAAAGGTTAAATTGTCATGACTTTATATAAACATTGTAGGAACAGGACAGAAGTACAAGAACCAACAATATGATCTCATTTAACTTCCTGGGCTTGCAATTCTGAAGGAAAATAATTACTTTCATCAGAAGGAACAGAGCCTGGACTGATGGAATTTGAAATTCTCTGGGTTATTCTTCCACCAACAAATGTCATATCATTGCACAAGGGGAAGGCACAGCTGCAGCCTGCTTGCAACATGAAACAATTCCATTGTTAAGTGGAAAGGCTGACTTTTTGCCAGACTGATTAATCTTTCCCCCTCCAGCCACCTGCCCATCTTTATAAGGCTTTTCAGTACTCAATTATCTGCAAAACTTCAATCCTTCTTTCAAGCTTGATGAAATTGGTCAACAGATCAGATGCCAGTACCCAAGGACAGACTGGCAAATGAACAGCCAACACAATCATGTCAGCAAAAACTCCTCCAAGAGAGTGAGCCACAAGCAGTAAAAAGCTGCTGGCAACAGATTAATGGAAATAAATTTAGTCACCAAAATGGGAGGCCGTGACAAGTAGTCTTGCTGAAGCTGCTCCAGCTTTAATGAAAGAATTAAAGATTCATCAGGCTACAGGGAAGGAGCAAAAAGAATCATGACTCTGTCTGGTGGTTAGGGCACATGCCTGCCTGAGGAAGGATGTGAGCTGTAATTGCTTGGAAAGCATCAGTGCTCAGAAGATAAGTGATGAGAGCTGCTCTCACCATATACTTTTCATACCTGGCTGGCTGCAGCATTCATCTGTGATGTCTGGTTTGTCCCTACAGGTGAGGAGGAAACTGGATTTTAATTTTAAAAAAAATTTTTAGTAACACTTTCCTCATGTAACTGTTGCTGCTGAAGCAGAGCCCTGGTTGTGGCCAAAGTTCTGTGATTTGGGCATCCTCCCTGGCTACCTCCTGGATCAATCCCTGCAGGGCGGGTAAAAGGAGGGACAGAGACCTCTGTAGGCAGGGCTTCAGCAAGATTCCAAAACCCTGCAAAGATGAGGAATTTTCAGGCTTTCTCAGGAGGAAATAAGCACACTGCAACAAAAACCCTTGTTGATTGTCAGCCATGGGGTGGATAACTTCATTGCTCGTATCTGTAGCTGGAATGAGTCAAGTTAAATTACTTTGCTCTTTTGGGAATAATAGAAGGTTTGGGTTGGAAGGAACCCTGAAGATCACCCAGTTCTACCCCCTGTCCTGTGCAGAGACACCTTCCACTATCCCAGGTTGCTCCAAGCCCTGTCCAGCCTGGCCTTGGACACTTCCAGGGATCCAGGGGCAGCCACAGCTTCTCTGGGCACCCTGTGCCAGGGCCTGCCCACACTCACAGGGAAGAATTTCTTCACTAAATCCAATCTAACCCTGCCCTCTGGCAGTTTAAAACCATTCCCCCTTGTCCCAATATACATTCCTAAGTTAGATGAGCTGTGGAAAGCCCCATCAGCTGTAGGATCACACACTTTTCTCCAAGAAAGCCTCCCCTGGATTTTTGTAGCAATCAAATAATATCTGTACAAAAAATTAATTTCTAATTATATGTAGACTACTAATTATTATTTTATCACTGATTTGGATTGGGTTTGCACCAGAAGCAAACCAGAAATGACAATTTCTTGCTTCCCAGAAAAAGAAAAAAAAATACCTTTTGTCAATTTTGCCACAATTTTCATTTTAGTTACAGGTGATGCTTGTTTGATATATTGAAGTGACATTTTTGGCTATGGAGATGTAGCTGAAAATGGTGTATTTGGGTAAAACAGAGTGAGACTTATGTCTAGATAATATCTAATCTAGGAATATATGTATCTTCATGTGGTAACTCAGAAATCATTATAGCCTGTTAGCACAGAATTAATCACATGCTGTTGGCAGGGCACTGGGAGACTCCTGGATAACTCACATATGTTTACCCCATTAGTTACACAAACATTTAACACCACATGGATTTGTACCATCATTACAAATTTATCATTTATGATTGGTTTATATTGTTGAGCACTTCTGAAGGATCCTCACTTTCCTCACACCGTGCACAGGGCCAAAATCAACTTGCACGGGTCAGGGAGGAGTGCAGAGTGACTCAGTAAATGCCAAAAACCATCCTGGGCCTGCCTCCTACCTTCCTGTGCAGCAAGGGAATCAAATTCACAGGGACAACGTGTTTCAAAGTTTGGTTTAATTTCACTTACCCTTTTTTAGGATTTACCCTTTCTAGAATTCAGGTGGGGATATAGTGCTTTGTGCACATGGCTTAGGCAGAGGCCATAGCAGTCGTCTGGCCAGAACAAGGCATTGCTCTTTTAGTTGCTTTCACATCACTGCTTTCACCATCACACCAGCTCTGGGTGTCAGGAGGCTACTGAGGGGGAGGCTAGGAGAATTCCAGAGAGCCTGAGAGATTAAAAATGTGTTTAAAAGAAAGTTTATGAAATAATCAAATGAGCACAGTATGGTGCACTTAAAGAAAAAGGAATGAAAAAAGAGAATATAAAAAATAAGAGGGAAGGGAAAGGAAGGGAAGGGAAGGGAAGGGAAGGGAAGGGAAGGGAAGGGAAGGGAAGGGAAAAAAAAAAAGAAAAAAGAAGAAAAAAGCAGTCCTGACTTCAACACTTGCCAACTCAGGTGGCGCATCAAAGTGGACATTTGGCAGGAGATGGATATTTGATGAAGCAAATCCCTCAAAAGTTTTGCTAGAGCATCTGCCTATGTGATAAAATTTCAGCAGGGAGAGGAGTATGACCCTCTGATCCCTTTGTATCAAGGGCAGCAGCTCTGCAAGAGGATGGCATTTCTCAGGAAAGCAATGTCAGCTGGAGAGGCTGTTCCAGCACCATGTGCCTGTCAGCTGCTGGAACAGAGCAGCCCAGCTTTGATCTGCAAGGAGCTGGCTGGGAGCACTGGCTGCTCATCTCATTTTAATTTTGCAGAATTACAGCAGGTAGCTCCAATTTCACACCCTACTTCCCTCACAACATCTCTTCTCAGTGAAGGTCACAGCCTGCTCTGGGTGCACAGGATGGATTTCTCCTCCAGTCGTGCCATCAGCAGTAAAAGCAAGATGGAACAGGTGCTTTCTGTGAAAAGTCTGTCTGTCCTGTGCTCAGGTGTGTGACTGGGGATTGCAAGACGCCCAGGCTAGCTTTAAATTAGCTGGCTTAAATACCCAAATATTACAGAGAGTGGAGTGTGCAGCTGAGCTTACAAAACTCTCTCAAACTGCATTCAGGTGCTGCCTTGTGCTGAGCTCCTGTAGTTCCACCACTACCAACATTTATCCAGCAGGGCTTTCTAAATGAATTCCCATGGATGTACCAAAATCTGAGGGCCTTTATTTGTGCTAAGTCCAGCCCTGCATGGTGTGTGCTTGCCACAAATCCCCTGAAAGTGCCCTGCCAATAACCTTTCTCTATATTTTTTTTCCTCTCACCGTGTGGTGGTAACACCTTATCACCACTACAAATAAGAAAGTCACACCTTGAGATATCACCTTGGATGGGACAAACAACTTTTTACACCAAATGGACTTTATTGATCAGGGATAAGAGTCAATAGCTTGAATATAGTTACATCATTTTAGCTTGTGTGGAGCATCCTGGCTGCTGCTTCAGCTGCTGCTCAGCAATGGCAGTGGGCCAAGGTGTACTTTTAACTACAATTACATTAAATATTAAAATTTAACCAAGACTAGCTACCACAACAGTTTTCTTAAAGGCAGTCACTGATAGAATTCCCTGCCTAACTTTCAAGGTCTCTAGCAGGAAGACAAGCCAATAAATTCTGAGGCAATAATTGAAAACAACCACCATAACAGCCAATTCAATTATATTTTCTCAAAGGATGAAAGATTCAATTCATTGGATCAGTGGGTGAATTTTTCCACGTTCTTCTTGTGTTTTCAAGGGGCACATGGGGAGCAATATTTGCTGGCAATATTTTACCAGCACACCAGAGTGGGCAGATGAGCAATCAGAGCTGCCCCAAACATTAATTTTTCACCAGTGGCAGAATGCTCAGCTCAGTAAAGGAAACCTTTATCATGAGCATGGTTCCCTTCAGGAGGAAGGTGGACACATCCTCAGTGTGATAAGAAAAGGAAAGTCAGTTTAGAACAGGCCATGAACTATAAGTGAGGATTATTTAATCCAAAAGAGGGCAAAGTGAGGGTAATTACTATAATTGCTGTGAACACAAGAACACTTTTACCCATAAAAGCAATACTTGTGAATTTACTGTCTGCACACTGAATTTGCAGTCTCAGAAAAGGAGTCTCCCAGAAAACCCTAGAGGGATGTAGAGTAAGACTTGATCTTAGAATGCACAGATGAGATGCACTCAAACATCTACAAGAGGAGATGGCTACCATCTCTGAATTATTCACAGTAACATCACCTATGGGTACAACAATGCATCTTTCTATTTAAAAAAACATCACAATGAGTGTGCACTCTGAAGAGACCTCTCTGAAGTGTTCATTTCAAAAATATTTTAATGATATTATGGTGGGGAGGCTGAAGCATGTCATCCAGGAGGTGAAACTGAGGAAACTGGATTTGATAAGCCTGAAGAAGGGAAATAAGTGGGGAGACCTGATACAGGTTGGGTCAGTGGGAAGACACATGTCAGACCCATCAGCAGTGTCTGCTGGGTGGATAAGAGACAACAGCATAAACTAAAATGAGAGATGTAGACTAGATACAAGTTTTTTTTTTGATTGTGTCATGTAGAGTCCAGGTTGTCCAAGGAGCTGTTCCAACATCCACCCTTGTCACATTCATATTTTCTGAAAAATCTCTTTGCCTAGGATTTTTCTCTTGGGAAGCTGAGAAGCCTCAGAGAAAAAGGAAAACAATAATTATATCATTTGCTTCTTTCTCCTGTGTTTTGCTCCTTTGGAAAGTGTTTGGAGATTGTTTACCCACAGGTCATTGTTTCATTGGTTTTTGGTGTGAATTATTTTGGCTCATTGGCCAATCAGGGCCAAGCTGTGTTGGACTCTTTCCAGAGTCACAAGTTTTCATTATTATCTTTTTAGCATTCAGTAGTATCCTTTCTGTATTCTTTAGTATAGTATAGTATAGTATTCTTTAATATAATACAGTATCATAAAATAATAAATTAGCCTTCTGAGGACATGGAGTCAGATTCATCATTCCTGCCTTCATTGGGGCACCCCACAAATGCAATGCACCCTCAATCCTGACTAAAAGAGGAGCTAAGAACTGACCTCAGAGCTGAGCTGACTTTGAGCAGAGTGTTGGATTAGACAGCTCTTGAGGTCATCTCCATCATAAATTATTCCATGGGTCTACAATTCTTTGTCAAAACCAAAATTTATGTTGTTGGTGGTGTCCCTCCTTCAGGCAGATTGTTTACCAGATTTCCAGAGCATGCTGGAAGATTTGAAAAATGGATGGTGAAGCCAATCAAAGAATAAAAAGCAGAGTGTGAGGCATTACAGAGAAAGAACACAGAGCCAAGAGGAGACATTTTGGGATGATCAAAACCTTCACACAAAACCTAAGAAAAATAATAGCGTTCTTTAGTGATTAAAAAATAAATATAATGTGACACCATTGATTTTTTTCATTGTTGCACAGTAATAGATTTTTAGGTCATGTACAACACAAAGAGTGAAAAGTATAAAAAAGGATCAACCTGCAAATTTCCTAAATGATACCCTAGATAATATTACTACTTTTTTCATTTTTGCAATAAATTTTGGAAATATGTTGTAAACATTTCCTGATGTTTTCTGGAAAGAGATGATTTAGCATTTCAAACACATCTAAGAAGTACATGTGGGAGAGAGAATTTTTTCTCAGTTGAAGGATGTGTTCAGAAACCATGTCTGCCTTAAATTGATGCATCACACTATGGGATGCAAGCTACTTATTACTAATTGCTTCTTTTCCAAAAGGATTCATCACCCTATAGATCAAATTTTTGAAGAATTGACACAGAACTTGCACTGACATTGTGATTAAAAATAGAACTGCCAATGAAATGTTGAAGAAAAAGTTGTTTTGTTTAAAGAAATCTTTAGATCCAGTATATTTTCAGATCCTTCATTATAAGATAGTAGCAATAATTGTTTCCACCTAGTATGCATCCACATTTTAAGTACTTTGGGGTTTTTTATACCCATTAACAAATACTTGTTGTAATTTACAAAACACATTTTAAATCTCTGGTAAAATTGAATGCACCACACAAGAAAGTGTTCTTATATTTAAGTAAAAGTAATCTATTTTCAGTCAAAAGCATCAAAATTTTTATGTTTAATAAGAAATCATTGAGTCCTAACATCTGCTTAAATATTTATTATTTTTTTAAATAAAGTTTAATGATATTGTACAACCTTGGGAAAATTTATGGCATTTCCTCTGCTCAGTTTACATTTTCCTGCATCTACTTTATTGAAAACATTTTAGGTTTTTAATTTATTTATTTTATCAGGACTAGTTCTAGATATCTATGGCTCTGGAAGATATCTCAATATAGCTGTCTTCAACTCAATATCCACATTCATTCAAAACTGATGAAAATATGTCACTTCAAATATAAAATAATTCCAACACCTTCTACTTTTGTAGTGGGGCTTAGCAGCTTCTGTGCTAAGTGAAGAACAAAAGACAATCCTGCCTTGAAAGAGAAAAATGAAAAATCCTACAACCATCCCAAATACAGCTGGCATTTCACAATAATTAGCAGGGAACGATTCTTCATGGAAAAAATAATTACCTCTGGAAAAAAGAAATTAATATATCTGCTAATAAAAACCAAAAGAGTACATTTTTAAAAGAGTCCTTGCCATATTCTCTTTTGGAAAAATTAAAATCAGGTGGACTTAAGTGAAGAAAGATACGTGTGTTCCTTTTATCCTGATTGTGTAGAAAAGATCACCACACTTAGATATTTCTCTTAGAAAACCTAGAACTTCCATAGTGTGGTAACAGTACATCCTAAAACAGTTTTTCAGTGCAGTTTTAATTTTTTAGGAATGTAGGCTATGGCATAAAGTTGAACAATACAAAAGCAGGCTCACTTTCAGATTTAGCAGGTTTTTTTCTGCTTGTAATCATTGTGATACAGTTTCTTATGTTCTTGGTAGCTTTGGGTCAGGAATTTGTTTTTTGTTTTATAGAAATTCTGAACTGGTTTAAAACTACTGAATGCAGGAATGATCTTTAATTCTCACACTAAATTGATGAAGAGTCAGATATCTGACGGGATTTTGCTAAAATGAATTCATTAATCAAGAAAAAATTGATTAGGGAAATTGCATATTAACCAAGTTCACCTTTTTTGTTGGTTTGTCTGTTTTTCTTGGAGGACATGCTGGAATAGGATTCAGCTGCTCTCTACAAATGCAGAGCAAGTCTGAACCACTGTTGGGAAGAGGCATCAAGAAGAAATAGTGGACAGAGTGCTTAGGGTGTAATTAATTATGCTGGATTTTTTTTTGATGGGGGGAAAAAAGACAGAAATTATTCTTTGAGATTGGCATTGAACTATTAATAATGGTAAATGACCAATATCTTGATTTTATGTCTCAATGAGGCTCATGCATGCAAAAAAATTGTACGTGTATTTAGCAGTACTATAATAAAGAAAAAACATTAAAAATCAAGTTTAGAAATTAGCCAAAAGTATTAGTTATATTTGTAGCATGGAATTCAGTTCCAGGTTGCCCCTCACCTTTATTATCTTTGGGCCAGAAAGCTCAGTGCACACATTCCATTAAATATCTATGTCAGGATAAGAGTCACCTTCCTTAGAGAAACTCAAGGGTAAGTATGTCAATATAAACACTTTTCTTGGGGTTTAAAAACCAAAACTCTGACTTTCCATGAATCTCTGGTGACAACAATGTTAAAAACTGCTTGACCTGACCATTTCTTCTCTGTTCTCTACAGAGTGATTGGTCGATCAGTATTACCATATTGCTAAATTTATGAGCATTTTCAGTCTTAGGAGCCCCATTTAAATACCTTTTTACAAAAAAAAAAAAAAAAGAGTCACCTTTATAACTGTTGGTTACACAGTCCTTGATGTCACAAAACTGTGCATTTTGCATGCAATGTGGAGATGCATCATGCTTGTTAAGGGTTGCAATGATCAATCTTCAGGTAAGATCCCAAACAGGAACAGTGCTGGAACTTCACACTGCATTTTATTGCTGTCTCACAAATTCTTAATGTTGGGATGGATTCAATGGAAACTAGACAGTCATGAAAGCATTTAAACAATTAGACTTCAGCAGAAGCATTCCTTGGCATCAGGAACCAGTTTTAAAGAGTGTTCACTGCCTCTGCAGCCAACTTCTCTCCTCTTCAAAACAGAGTGGCTGCACTCAACCAGACTACTCAGAGTGAACCCTGGAATTTCCTGCACACCAAACTCCAATGGGAATGATTCCTGAAAATTTTCAGTTTAAAAAGGTTGACTCAATCCCAGGGAAGATCCTGACAATGTCAGGGAACTGTCCCCAGGTGTGTTTGAGTTCAGCACAATGGATTTGGGATCGCAGTCAGAAGAGGTGACTACAGCTGCTCTGAGACAGATCTCCTGGGTGGTCCCATCTGCCTTTTCTGTCAAGGCTGAAATCTCTCTGAGGTGGGCTGGCTGAAACATCTATTCATGTATTCTGTAAATGTCTTTTCAGTGGTTATTCTTGGCCTCTGGTCTCAGCTGACTCTCAGTGTCTGTGGCTGAACAGTGTAATTCACATAAAGCTACACATGGAACGCAGTACAGTGCAGGTTTCGTAATACACTGAACTCTGTGAATATTCAGTATATTTTCCATTTGTGTGATAGTTACATCCAGACACATCTTTTTTATTTTAATTCTTTTTTTTTTCCCTTAAGGCCATTGCAAAATTTTTACTTAAATGCAAGTATTTTTTTAGATGACATAATATGTTTTGGGTTTTTTTCTTTTAAATATATAGAAACAATTTTAAGGTTTAAGCATGGGTTTTCATTTATATACACATATTATTCTTTTCTCTACTGTCAGTTCTTAGGGGACTGACATATTTAAATTCAGCATGCAGAGGCCTGGCTTCTTAACCCCACCATAAAGGCTTCTTTTACATGAAAATGAGAAGTTAAATTCTGCTGTCAGATATGCTGATGGAAGCTTGTTGACATCAGTGGGATGGCACCAGAAGGGCCTGGCACTACTTTTGTTCCCCGAATTCAACAGCCCCTAGGAGTGTGCAGCTCTTTCAATATGAGGATGGTTTTCTCTGTCATATTCAATAATTCAGATGATTTGAACTTAACTGAACAGCATGTAGGGAATTTACTGTAGATGCTTAGACTACTGGAAGGAACCCCCTGGCACAAAAGTTTCTTTTGCTGTACATTTTATTAGCAGTCTGTAGGTTGGAGGACAATTTTTGTTGGTGTTTTTCTTTGTCAGCTGTCATGGACCCAAAGGTGTATTTCTTTATTGGGTCACAGGGGTTTTTTTGCTGCCTTTGTATTTCTATGTCAATGAAAACTTCCAGTCAGGAAAAAAAAAAAAAAAAAAAATTCTAGACAAAGAACTAAGCAAGTCTCAGTATTTTGGCACTGGAATGTCCTTAGACAGTATTTTCCCCATTTTTGTAATAGAAATACAAATAAAATCACTCCTAATGAGTTTGTATATATATTTTCAAAGGGTTGTGTAGACTGGTGCAATCTTTCCTCAACTGTTTTCCTTCAATGTGTCTCTTGTTTGAGTTCATTTATGTCAACATCCAATAATTTTGCACAAGTTCTGTAACATTCCTGCCTTTCTAGACTACTTAGGCGACTCTGTGACCTGATAGACAGAGATCCACCAGAAGTTTAGAAGTTGGAGTGCTGTGTTGGTATAGAGCAGTAAGGAAAGCTTGGAGAATTGGAAATAATACTTAAAATTTATCTTCTTCCAACTACTTCTTTAACTGAAAGGTCTGCAATCCAATTTCCAATCTGACAAAGGGCATGCTGGGGGTTTTAGCACTGGGGCTGGGGACCAATTACTCAGTCAGCTTTTTATTACTCAATTTGTGACAGCCTGGAAGAGCCCCATTTGCCAGGCAGACTCCTGCTGTGCTGGGAAGCATTTTCCTGTGAAAAACAAACTGAAGCTGATGGGTAAACTGGGAGGAATGAACCACTAACCCAATTGCATGTGGAATTGCTGCTCCCAGAATTAACAGGAGATATTCCATCTATCAAGTCTGCACATTTTAAGAGACTGCAAGTCCTGCTTTAAGAAGGTGTCTTTATGTCTGAGCCCTAAGAATTTGCCTGCCTGAGTTTCAAGTTGATAATGCAAATACCATTCAAAACCTGACAGGTTTAGCTTAATGGCATCTTAATTTAATATACAGATGTCTAAAGACACGTAAGCTGAGAAACTCTTTGCTCTGAAGTATTTGGATGCTGAGTGCTTGCATAAAATTAAAAAAAAAAAAGAAAAATTAATGGAAGAAAAATCTATCAGAGGATGTCTTTGCAACACGGACTGCTGGGAATTGGAGTGTTTGGGGAAAGTATCTCTGGACAATTACTTTGTTCTTACACTTGTCTTCAGGTGTCTACTACTGGGCATTTTATGGAATTGTATAAAATGGACCAATGCCATATCACAGAATCACAGAATCATTTGGTTGGGAAAGAACTCCAAGATCATCAAGTTCAAATTGTGACCAAACACCAGCCTGTCAGATAAGCCACAGCACTGAGTGCCACGTCCAGCCATTCCTTAAACACCTCAGGGGGTCTGTGACTCTACCACCTCCCTGGGCAGCCCATTCCAATGCTTGGCAACCCTTTCCATGAAGAAATTCTTCCTGATGTCCAACAGGAACACCCCCTGATAGAAGAATATAGAAGGTGTCATAGTCTCATCCAAAAATGGTTCTGAACTGGACCCACTGCACAGCTCTCCAGGGTCTGAAAGCAGCGTTGTTCCCTTTATGCAGCACTAATATTTGATCAAACAAGCTCCCAAGGGGAAAGTGGAGGTCCTTGCATGATGTCCATCCACCTGTTTCTTATAAATGATGATGAAATCTGTGCAAGGTTCAGGATTATATCAGTTCTGGGCACTTCTATTGCCCTGCTCTTCTAAGTTCTTCTAAGCCTTCTGATGTTTACATTTTTGTAATGAAGTTTCTCATGCACTTTTATGTAAATAATTATTGTTTTACATTCTTCTCTGGAGGAGGAGAAATTTGATGGACTGTTGGTTTTCCCAGCGTCATTGCAGAGGTGGCACTGTCATCCTCCAATCCACTGTCACTTTTGAGAGTCTTGAAATATTGGAGTCAGGAAACAAACTCCCCTTCTTCTCACCTTGGAAGTTCCAGTGTCCAGTCATTTTATTTCATGTCCTATAGCGACACACTTCAGTTGGTTAAGCTATATTAAACCATCACACATACACCTATTTAGAAATTAAACAAGCAGAATAAGCTTGTGTGCACAACTGAACTTCTCTAATCTTTTACCTTAAATCTGCAGAAGAGACATTTTTTTCTTTCATTTTAAAGAAACTGCCATCATATCTATTACTGTTATGGATGACTTCTCTTTAAAAACAAATTGAATCCAAGAGTTCCAGCTAGAAAATTGTATTTTGGCTGAATGGGAGAGTCTTGTTCTTTAGAGGCAGAACATTAAGACAGCAATGGCTTGGGGATGTATCTGTAAAAGACATATTGATTTTTAATAAATTTAATGGACCAGTCACTTTGTAATAGCAAAGACACATGCAGCACAGTGCAGGCCTTCTGGTCTTTCTAAATGCATTCATTTATGTACTGACATATATATGTTTATAAACCAATAAGAGTACCTTGCACAAAGCAAAAAGGGCATGAGAAATATATATACACATAGACACATATATTAAAAAAATGTACTTGTATATGAAAGGTCTTCTTGCCATTTCTTTTCTCTCCCTGTTCTTCAGAGCTACTTTCAAACACCATGTTCGTTTCCTTCTGAGAGGGAGATGCTTTCAGGAGTGTTGATAGATCAGATATTTCAGAAGATAGCACAATAAAAGGGGAGTAAGGACAGTGTTGCAAAAATCTCAATAACTCCTTATAAATTTTTCTATGCCATGGCTTTAACTTACTCAATTGAGGGTCACTGAACAAATAAATAATATGCCTGTAAACCAATCATCCCTGAAAACCAAAAGCCAGTTTGTGTATTTATTTCATTAGCACATCTATCTCCATGAATCCATAAAAATGGGGTTTGGGGATCAAAATAAATTTTTATAGCCTGTCCAGAGCACAGAAGGGAAGTTTGGAAGGAATTTAAAACATAAAATGTCTTGCATTACTTAGAATAACATTTTAACTAATAATGATATTTTCATGCAGAACCTGGTGCTACTGAGCGGACAGAAATTAAACCAAAAGTGTTTGATGTAGGGAAAGATATTGCTGGCTTGGGCTTGTTTTCAACTTTAGGCATTATTGCTTGGGGAAAGAAAATGGAGAGAGGGGAGTGAGATGCACAGCACTGGAGGAGCCTCTAGACACCAGTGAGGGATCAGTAACTTAAAACTGCTGCTGCAAATGTCTTGGGTTGAGTGAAAAGAATCTCTTCAGACCTCAGAAGATAAAGTGTCCTGATCTTTTTTAGTAGTTGGATACCACAGCTTATGGTCATTTTCCATGGATGAACCAGAGTTAGCTAAAAGCTTTTATTTGGTCCTGTGATCCAACTGGTTTTCAGGAATGAAGATAACAAACACTAGGAAGAAATGTGTCATGTTTAGCTACCATCTCACATGGTGGTCAGCCTTCATGACCTAATAAAAGTGAAAAGGAGAAGGGAGCAAAGAGAGAGAGCTTTTCTCTGAGTTTACTTCAGTTTATAATAATCCAAAGGAATATACTTTGATTACTTCACACACCGAGCAATCATTATATCCCGTATCATGTCACCTTGATTCAGCATAGCTGATAATGACAATATGTCTGTAATAAATAAGGTAAAGGTGGCATATTATTCTCTAAGAGATTAGTATTCATTTTGCAAACTGCATTCTAAATGGAAAAGACTGTGTCATTTAAGATTAAGTACCTTTTTGTTTGTTATCATAACAGATGTTTCTAAAACCTATTAAAAAGAATCATAGTGCTGTTTTTGTTTAATAGCAAAAAACCCAGTACCTTTTTGCTACAATTTACCCTTAGAAACTTTCATTAAGGTATTTTAAATCCACTTTTATTTTCTGCCAACTACTCATTTGAATTTTTGTTTCAGAACTTCCATCCACAGGTTATTTGGATTATCAATGCCATTGGTAACAGGTTTCCTTGACTGCTCTTCCAATGTGAGAATATTTTAGGTTCCTGTGTTAAAAGAGCTGTTATCCCAGAACACCTCTCCTGAGGTATGTGTGTCCCTGTTCTCACTGCTGAGCTGCAGAGAAGCCATAAAAAGAGCAATGTTAATGGTTTTCCATGTGAGAGGATATGTTAAAAATATTGGGGAAGCTTGAAGCTGTCTTGAAGCTTGTAATTTCCAGTCACTTGTTCATTTATGAGTTTGCACTAAGTATCCAAATCTGTGAAGATACTGAGTACTCACAAATGTCTGAATGTCTTGGTCCATCATTTTGACACTGCTGAGATCAAGCCCATGATAACCAGAATTCTCACTGGTCTTCAGCCAAAAAACCTTCACGGTGATGGTGGCACCCTGCTCTCACAGCAATGACTACTCAAAACCAAAGATGTGGAGTCTCTGTCTTGAATTCCTTGGGCAAAATAATCTGAATTCAGCTCTGTTTTATGCTGCACCCTGCACTGCTCTGTTTTATGACAGCCCATGGGCACAGATATCTTATCAAAGCAAGTGAGGAGAAGGGCTGTACAAGGATTTGTCCCTCACATGGACATCAACCTGGCCACGTGGTTCTCCTGTCCCTCACAGTTGTGCCTACTAGACTTTTTGTAAGTAGAATTCTTCATGCTTATTTGCCTAAATGAAAGAATGGATTGCCAACAACTTATCAATATTTTTTATAATTTTTTTTGTCATCCTCAATGCCCTGCTAAATCTTCTTGAGGTTTATGGTATGATATTTGGCAAATAAGGAAGGTATAAATGTTGGCTGAGGGTTCTAGGGGTGTGATGTGGAAAAATGATTAGCTGGAAAACAAGTTTCTGGTTTGATGGCTCTAAAAGCATTCGTGGTTGTAGCTCTCAGAAGGAAGAAAAGCTTGAATTGTTGGAAGTCAAAACACAGGTAAGTGGTTTGGTAAATTCAGAAGAATAAAAAGCATTGAAATGCAACATTCTGCTTTTTGTAAAGTATTAGTGAATTTTTTTAGATGGAGGCATCAGTTGGAACAGAAATTTGGCTACCAAACATTCAATTTTTCACATCATCCTTCCAGAATATTAGTATTAAAAAAAAAAAAAAAAAAAAAAGAAAAGGAAATAAGTGGTAGTGCTCTAATACAGAGAAGTAGGCTCTATGAAAAAGACTTAATCCTTCAATTTGCTGAACAATCTGGCTAAATTCCACTTAAATTTCCATTAAATCCTTGAACTCTGAATTAAAAGATTTAGCGCATATGAGCCAAAGTATGTGGGACACTTTGGGCATAAAAGGATCAAATAACAAGAAATAGCAGGAAAAGACAAATCCTGAAACAGAAAATCATGCTTTGACTGTAGTCTTCTGAACTCCATTCACAAATAACTTAAGACTCATTTAAAGCCTCATTAAAGCTTAGCCCAACTCTCAGAGCTTTCCAGAGCTTTTCTGAACCATATCCCACAGCCTGAAGAGCTAGCAGGAGCAGGGATGTAATGTATTTTCCAACTGGAAAAAAGGAATTACTTCACTTTGGCTAAAGATTCTCTTTAGAACACCACTCATTTAGAAATCTGCTTTTGAGACGAAAGCAGTGTATGTTTGTGTGCTTATTTATTAAGATTTTAAAGGATTAAGTGAAAAACACCCCATATTTATACTCTACTTGGGAAAAGAGGGAAGAAAAAAAGGAAATATATCTCTTTTTAATGTTACTTATTAGAGGAATTTAATGCTTTTCACCCAAACCCCAAATGAAGACCCTGCCAGACTTTAGAACTTTGAAATGCCAGATGAGAAAACGACAAACCCCCCACAATCTGGGGCTGTGGAATTCCATTCTAAATCCATTTCCTGCCAGCTGTCTGTCACCTGAACGTGTCACACTCTGCCTGCTGCTCAGACTGATGCCAAATGATCTGCAATTACAGTGTGTTTAACCTGGAATTTGATAACACCCCTGAGCTTTGCAGAAGGCAACTTTCAGGTCTAGCAAATCCTTTACCTTCCAGGAAGACTTTCACACCAGAGGAGGATCATTGGGTGTACAGATGTACAAAATTCATACCCATTGAGCCAGGGCACTGACACTGTGCCAGATTTTCCCTCTCTCTGAGCTATACTGGATCAGGAAAACGTGGGAAAGGGCATCCCATTCCTTTGTCCTAAGAGGACACCAGGAGCCTCTCCTCCCCTTTGGTGACATGGGGGTGTCAGTGTGTGTTTAAAATTCTCATCCAAAGCACAGGACAAAATCTGGATGCATTGAGAGTTTTCATAAACATGTTGAGTAAAAAGCTGCAGAAAGGAGCCAGGAGGAAAATGTGGAGGACAGCAAAGACTTGCTGCCTAACTGAATGAACCAAACAAGGACATTCCCCATGGAATGCATCGACATTTTTCTATTCCGGAAGAGATTGTCACAGAATTGTTTTCTTTTCTGACATTTTCCCCTTTGTAAAATAGTTATGTGGCTTTTTCGCAGTGCAAAGATAGAAATTCTTCGTGATGAACTGACATTTTAGATGCAGCTCGAACTACTGCAGTGCCAGGGACTTCCAGGAATAGCAAATCTGCAGACCTGTGGGTGCTCACATTTTGCAAAATTTCCTCAGAAGGCTCAGTGTTTTCATCCTGCAGCTGAATTTATCTAATTAACCTTCTTAAATTATTGTTTGCTTTTCTTTGGTTTTATCCTGTTCTCATTGGCGTTCAAAGGAATGAGTAATACTTTAAAAAACAAACAACAACAACAAAAAAAAAAAAAACAAAAAAACAAAACAAAACAAAACAAAAAAACCAAAAAAAAAACCCCAAAAAACCAGCCACAATTTGCCAGGTTTAATTCTAAATCCACCTAGGATAAATATGTGAATTTCAAGAAAAACTGAAACATGACCTTTCATGTTGCTGTGGGTTTTCTTAAGGATTAAGGAAATAAAAGTCATCTAAGTGTTGTGAAGTAAACCTTCACATCTATTTGCCCAGGGGAGAGTAGAATACACATGAAGTTGCTCTGATATCTGGAATGAATTCTTCACAGGGAAATATTAAAGGATGAAAAACAAATGTTATTTTAACTGTCAGATTGATCTTCTCAATAGCTGTAATTAATCACAGTTACTGCTATGAAGACACTGAGAGCTCTCTCTTAAAGAGGTCAGATGGTAATGAAACAGAGTTATTCTCTCATGTTCCTTTCAGAAATCACCAGCAAACATAAATGTGTATGAGCTGTCATCCAGACGAGCTTTTCAGGACTTAATAACCCATTTAAAACTATCAGTGCTGGCAAAGCAAAATCATAAAAGACCTCTGAACTTTGCAAGGACGTTTCCTCTTTGAGCAATTTAGCCTTTGCATATGGATGGCTCAGAGCCATATGCACAGAATAACATTTCACCACCGGATGTCATCTTAAATATGAGGAGAATTCTGAGTCTGTACTGTTTGTTTGGATTGCTGCAGCAGATGTAACATGATACTTTAAAAAACTGTAGGCAGAGGGCAGTATGACACATCAATAAAGGAGATTTTCATGAGTGGATTGCTGGTAGAAAACCACTGGTGTGACAAAGTTTTTAGTTCTTGACTGTGGCAAAGCAATTCCAAGTAATTACTCTCACAGTCCTAAAATATTAAAGAGTTTCAACATTTACCTGGCCTGAAGTTCAGTTCAGAAACTTTTTACTGTGTCTTGCAATATGAACAATTACTAGAATCACCAGAGCTGGTCGTTTCTGGGATTTAGCAATAAGGCCCAGATTCAGCACGTTAGGTTATTGCCCAGCACAAATTAAGGTTATTACCCAAAATACTCATCTGTCAACCTAAATGCATTTGCATCTAGTTCACAGTGATTATCAGAATAACCCCAAGAAATCTTTAGGACTTCATCTTTAGAGATGAAGGCAATCTTCATACTGCTTCAAGTCAGGAAAACAAAGGGTTTATAGGGGTTCAAGAAATACTGGAGTTAGTTTTGCTCTTCTCTTTTTGTCTCTGGTGGGTAACTGAGCACTGGCTGACTGAAATAACAAATTACAACTATATTTCTTTAGGCATCGTCACATGCACATTTCTGAATCCTTATTTGTACGGAAACACACAGCCTTGGTGCTGTAAAGTTGCTTTTCCCCCCTAGAACTATAAAATTTGTCAAATTTACTTTTTACCTTGATTTATCACCCATTTATAGGAAGTTAACTGCTGGGAAAAGCAGCAGATGTCACATCAAATAACAGACTGGCCATAGCACCAAAAGATACCTTTCTCAACCCTATAAGTGCAGCAGGGCCATTGTTGATTGCTGCAATCATATGGGAAGAGTTTTCCAACTTATCTGTTGCTCCTGGAGATTACAATCTCTCCAAGTTTCTGAACTCTTATTTAAAGGGTAGACTAAGGGGAATAGTCTTTTTGCCTTAGAGAAAATATGTATTAATCTGTGAGCAACAGTGCATAATATTTTAATAATGTAATGCTTGGTTTCAAGAGTAACAGCAGCCTAGGAATTTGCCAGATCCTGTTTTTTCCTTTGAAAGTTCTTCCCATCTAACTATACATGCATAAAAATCATAGGTTGCCTCTTGCTGACAGTGCAATGCTACCTTTTCATCTTAAAAGGCAAAGGTCAGATCTACATGTTTGTTACACTCAGGAAGAATTTTTCTGCTGTATTCTGCTTTCTAAATTCCTGCTGTCAAGAGAAGAGGACAGGTTTCACTTTTTTTGTGTTTGTGCATGCTGAAAATCACTGCTTTATATATACCTAGCATGACTTCTTGGGAAAGGAGACAAGGTATAGAACTATTTTTCTCCACAGATCTGACAAGACCAGCATTTCATAGGTTTACAAGCACAAAAGTTTTTCTCCAAAAAAGCAATCTATAAAAAAATATGTAATAGAAAGAGTGAAGGAAACAATATTGCAAAGCTGGAAGTACATCAAAATTGTAGTAAAAAATGCTTTTGACAGACTACAGAAAGTGCTGTTGGCAGGTTACAGAGTGATTTGTGTCATAAAAAGTAAAGTTGATCAATGGCAGGTAGAGGATCTGTAGATGATAGCATGAAATAATTTTTTTTCAAACAAAATTAGTCTCACACTTGCAGAATATAAAGCCCTGTATTGGCCAGCCAATTAATACCTATATCCTCCTCTCCCCATTTGAACCCTGGGATAAAACATGCTACGTGTCATGAAATACAGGAGAGCCTGCACTAGCTTGTTATCCATGTTGGAACTGGATCTGCTTCCAGTCTATCTCCATTTGCTTCCATCCACATCCATCCTGCAGTTGCAAATTGAGAGTCTCCATGAAATTCATAAAAGACAATTCAATAAGTGGCTGTGTGGTTGGTGCCTGGAGAATGAGGAATGATCAGGAGTTTTGGATGGAGAGGACAGGGACAATCACGTTCCTGTTTCAGTACCTGCAATCCTCAGGCTCTTTCTCAGGAAAGAGGGAAGAGCTGGAGTCACCAGGAGTCCAATTACAGGCATTTTGAGCAGTGTGTAAGGCTAATGAGGGAACTGTGGAGAGCAAGCAGCACTTCTCTGAAGGAAAGAGATTATGGTTTACACTACTCCTGCCCCTCATAATTTGTATGAAGTCGTTGTTTAGTTTTAGGTAATGAGGGTTCACAATGCTTATTAGGATTCTTTTTCCTTTTTTTTTTTTTAAATTTATTTAATGTAGTTTCAACTGAGTGAGTCCTTTTCCCAGATCAGTGAGCTCATGGGTCTGTCTCAAAACCTGAAATCACAGCCAGAGGGTAGTCTACCAGCAATCCAGGTAGGATTGCATTCGAATTGTGTCTGGGATTCATTCATATGAAGCTGCTGCCTCTCCAGTTATCTCACATCCTCAACCACACCAGAATCCAGTGGCAGCCAGGGATAAAAACACTTCATGGTCTTGTGACTATCAGCTGAACGGAATTGTGTCTGGGATTCAATGGACAGTCATACGAAGCTGCTGCCTCTCCAGTTATCTCACATCCTCAACCACACCAGAATCCAGTGGCAGCCAGGGATAAAAACACTTCATGGTCATGTGACTATCAGCTGAACTTCTTCTGGAGTTGGAGGTAAATCTTTGGGTGTGTTGTTTCTTGATTTTTTTTTAAAATTATTTTCTGATATTTGACCTAGTCATGCAAGTTTTAAAGATGGTGATTCAAAGCTTTGATTCTATGGCCAATTATGTACTTTTAGGCAAAGTGTAATATTCTGCTCTAGAAGCATTTTGCATTTACTTTTCACTGAAGTGAATACAAACTGAAAGCCTCTGCATTTGATGTTTGCAAGCTGTTGACTATAGATTAGAGACAGAAAGGAGGAAATCTCTTGCCTAAACAATGAAACTCGGAGAACAACTATTCATGTATGAAAACAAAAAGGACATAAAGTTTGTAAGAGTAACCATCTTCCTTATGTAATTTGTAAGAAAACATTTGCAGTCAGATAACGTGAATAGATGAGGGGACAAGCCAATCATCCTATGTTTAATTGTCCATGATATAATGCAATAAATCTGTATTCCAAGGAAAGCTTTGGAATGAGATCACTGAATGTATTTGAGAGCTCTGAAATTATTATTGATTCAAGGATGGTTTTTTTTTCTGAATTGTACATATGCAAAGAACAGTTCACACTGGAAAGGGCCCGAGTGTGATATAATAATCTGCAGAATGCCATCAATAACAGCATTTGAGGCCACCCTCCCTTAATTGAGAAGATGTGTCACATTTGCAGTCAGACTATTTATTATGCAGACAGAGATATTGCTTCCCTTTTTTAGCTGGATGAAGGGGACCTTCCCTTCCTGTTAGACATCTGCTGATAAGTGCTGCTGTGATGTAATTCTTTATATCTCGATGTCACTGTACTTTGTATGCATTTGGCTTCACACAGAAGTATTAGAGCAGGAATTTAAATCCAAAATCATCAATTGGGATGGGTATTTCCTAGCTCAAGCACCAGTGTGGACTGTCTTAATTTCTGGTTGAGTTCCTCCTCTTGTTGAGTTTCTCTCAACTACATACCTGTTTGTGGCACTTAGTTCATGGTAAATATGTATGGTATTGTCTTGGTTTGAAAAGACAGGTGTCTGCTAAGGAAGGCAAGAGCCTCCGTTAAAAGAGAGAATGTAAATCCCCTCCCTCTGAATTATTATAATTTTTAAATTAAGAGGCTCAGGCAAAGATAAGGGAATAGGAATAACAGTTCTTTATTAGGGAAAAAATAAAAATAAAAATGCAGTAATACAAAACAGCACTGCCAGAGTCAGAGAAGGAGCTGAGCCCTGTGTGTCAGGGTGGTGGCACAGCCCCATCCCATGGGGGCTCAGCCCTCCTGCAGTGCCAGCTGTGCTTCTGCTGGAGCAGGGATCCTGCACAAGGCTGCAGTTTTCCTCTGGAGCTCCAGGGCTGCTGGAGATGGGCCTGCTCTTCCTCTGGGAATGCAGGGCAGGAGAAAGCTGCTCCTCTGGGAATGCAGTGGGCAAAGGCTGCTGTGCTGTTCCAGGCTCAGATTGTATCCAGGTAGGAATGCTTGGCTCCTCCCCTGGGCGGAGCATCTCCCAGTGGGATGATGGAATTTGATCAGCCCTGCAGGGACACTCACTGGCCATGAACAGAAGATAATTAATAATTAATGGCCCACAAATAGAAGAGATCTGCTGGAGGGAGAATTGGTTGTGGAAGAGATAAAGAAAACTGCCCAATGAACAGAAGATTACTGCCCCACCTCAAACACATGGAAATAGAACACACACCCCCAGCCACATTTTGCATTTCTTACCTAATACAGGTGTATATGAATTTCAGTGAGCGATCCAAGACCCAAAGTAATCATCATCATTCCTGTAGTTATTCCAAGTGCATGTCACTTTTCCACATTTTACAAGGTCTCTCCAGTCTTGTTCCCCTGTGCCTCCTGCTCTGTCCCCTGGGTTTATTTCTCTCTTGTTTTAAGAAACACTCCTTGGTCCTTGGAGTTTGTTTTACCACTGCCCACTATGTGTTAGATCAATCCCCTCCACTGAGCTCACACAGGCAATCAAACAACGATCCAATGGCAATAACTTTTCATCACTGCTGATCCAAACTACATCGCAAATGGTTATTTTGTGATGCTTCAGGACTTCTTACTGACATCCTGAAATATGCAGCCTTCTTGAAGTTGTTGTGTGCATCACTGTGAAGGTAATTTCTTTTTCACCATGGTTATATATGCCACAGTTCTTGTAAAGGAAAGGTTTCCTCTGGAACTGGACAGAAATTATCTTAGAATGATGTGCAATGAAGAAGGAAATTTTCCATTTAAATAGTTGACAACAGCTAAAAACATTTGAGAAAATGTCACTGTAATCAAAATATAAAATAACCCCCAACTATTTCATTGAGTTGTGTCTGTGGTGGGTGAGTGCTTTCTGCCAAATTGGTCAAAGTACTTTGGTTTGACTTAATAGCACAGTTTATGTCACAAACTAGTCTGTGAGTTTTTCTTTTCACAAAACTCTACCATCTCCCCCATTTCTAGTTTGGTATGGGAAAAACTGTGTAATCTTCCCAAAGGAATGAATTTTCAAGGTGAAAATCTGAAACTGTGTGGAATTACAGAAGAAAAAAACCAAAAAACAAATCCAAGCAACATTAGTTTTTTCCCAAAAGGAAATTAATTCAAGATCATTTTGTTTAATCCCACTGCAGATGTGATTACCAAAGCATTTTTCTGGTCTCCCTACATTGATATTGTCTTCTCAGCTGCCCAGGGTTTCTATGTCATATAACAATATGTTTTTAGTAAATCTTTGAGTTGACATTTTACTTATGCCTTTCTCAGCCAGAACATCTTCTACCTTCTTCTACCTTCCACTGATCCTTCCTTTCTGTATCTTTTACATTTCTCTATTTTTAAGTGTTAACTATAATTTTACACTGTACAAATGGCACATCTGTTGTTTTAAGGATTTAGTAAATAACTATTTTGTGTTGATTATAAGAACAAGTGCTGCTCTGACAAAAGCATATACTGTATAATGCTGTGATTTATTCTATAATATGATGAAAAAGGGAAAGCAAAAACCAGAGTGTACATAAATAAACCAATTACTAACTTCTAATTAATATAACTATTATAGTTTGGCAATAGATTGAATATAAGAAATACATAAACAGAAAAACATACCATAAATATGTAACATAAAAATATACATGGAAATATGTGGCAATTAATGGAAGATCATTTGAGCAGGATCAGCATTTAAGAATTAAACTCCAGTGTAAGTGGGCAATGCAGAACTGCCACCAGCAAACTACAAAAATCCCATTTGAGCTTCACTGGTTTCAGATGTATTTGAAATGACAGGAATTGGCTGCCTCCTGGCTTAACGAGCGGAACAACAAATTACATGCCAGCTCAGCTTAAACAAAGGAAAGGCCATCTTTACCTTAAAGAGGGAGATTAAAAGTTTCCAAGTGCACTACAGACAACTGCCTGCTGCCTGAAAGAGGAGTGGATGTTTATTGTTAAATGTTTTATTTGCCACGTTGCTGTGCCAGCGAGGACTGGTAGCGCTGGCTCTGGGTGGGTTATGCAGAGCAGCTCCCAGCTCATGGTCATTTATGTGAATGCAAAATCAGAGCATGATGGAAGCAATCACCATTTCCTGAGCTTTTGCTTTCCAAACCAGCTACTGTTTGTATTTCAATCATGAGCATGCTTTGCTGGAAGTTTTGCTTTCTTGCCAAGGGATTTTAGATAAATGCTAAATTTGATGTAAATCACTGCGGTTTGCCAAACACTGAAGAAAGTTATCACTCATAGCACTGGAAAATAAGTTATGGGAAGTTTTTTAGCTTCTATGATCTATGGAGCTGAGGGCTTTCTCTAGTGTGATAAAAGACTTTTTTGTAACAGATCTTATTCCAGAAGAATAATTTAATATCTTGTGAGTGAGTTTGATTTCCTACACAGGACTGGTAGATAGGTGCACTGTATGTAGCACCTATCACCAAAGAAAACCAAGATGTTTCATGCTAGCAATGTCAGAAAAGAGTCAGGAAAGCAGGAAAAAAATCTTGACTTGGAGAGTTTAATCTTCCCTAAGTCTCATTTTTCTTGAAACAGTATCTCATCAGTAATGTAATAGAAATAATAATAGTGTATTTTTCTGTGCATATATATATATATATATATATATATGTATATATGTGGTGGGACAGAAAATGTAGGTGTTTATATTGCTGCAGGATTTTAATTTTATGTTTCTGTTCTTCAAATCTTCCTTTATTTTCTCACTGGGAAAGTATTTAGATTATTTCTTAATTGCTAATATTGTGCTCTTGAAAACGACTCCTTTTCCATTTTTCCAATTTTTTTACTTACAAAACTAAACCTGTCATATTGGAAAAAAACAATGAAAACAATGAAAAAGTTTTTTCTCAAAATATTTTCAGCTATGTTATGAGAGAACGAAAGGTGAGGGAGTCATCCTTTCCTTTCCTTTCCTTTCCTTTCCTTTCCTTTCCTTTCCTTTCCTTTCCTTTCCTTTCCTTTCCTTTCCTTTCCTTTCCTTTCCTTTCCACCTGCTCTTGCTGTTCTGCCTCTGCTGCAGCTGAAGGCTGAAGTGCTTTATTTTAGAAGAAAACATGACCATTGTAAGAAAGCTCAGCCACAACAGCTGGCTGATCAAATATACATAAGGAGGAATCTGCTGCCTGCTCTTTTATGGCTCTGTTTTTCCTGGAGTCATCAGCCAAGGCTCCTTTGCAGTGGTACAACATTACAGCACATTACAGGGCTTGTCTGTCAAAGGCTTGGCCTCAAACACTCCCAGCACTCCTCGCTCCCAAACTGGCTCAGGATCAGGCATCAGCTTAAATCTCTGTTAATCAGGACTTTTCAGAGCTATGACACAAAATAGAAACAGGGGGGAGAGAAATAACAACAAAATCGAGATAAAAGTGAGTTTTGCCTCAAGCCACGGGCTGCCTTGTCCTCAGATTGGGTAGGTAGAAATTTTTGTGACTCTGCTGTTTTTTTCACAAATTTAAGTCTGATTTCTCCAAAGAAAACCTCCAGAGGTGAGGTGGGGGATAAAACAAAATTGAGTGTACAGCTAGGCCCTTATCCCCCCTCTGTATGCCCTGCTTGTCATGCAAGGACATAGTTCAGAACAAAAGTGGATGTTCCACATCGTCATCCAAAAGGCAATCGGGAGAATTTAGAAACACCATAAACGCTCCTTCCACACACAACTCTGCAATATTCCTAAAGATGACTCTAATGCACTATGACATAACAGAAATGATCTTGCTGTGCTAACAAAGATAAAAGAGAGGCTCAAAGACATCGCTCATTTCAGGCTGGCTGGGTTCTGCACCTCTCAAATCAATTTACATTATCCCAAATTTCATGTACTGCACTTGCATTAATTTAGGCAACCAACACATCCCTGTGTGGAGTAACTGCTTCTTTACAGGGCAGCCAAGGAAACTAAAAACCAGAATTATTTCATATTTCCTAATAAAAATGATCTGCACATTTATGCCTCTTAATTACTCGATCATGTGGAAGAAACTGAACGTGTATCCATCAGGGATTGCACGCACAGTTAATTAACTTCTGTCAAAGCACAAGTTGCTGATTTTTTTTCCTACCCTCTTACTCAGAGGCTTATCATACTTATCACTCAAGTGGTCCACAAAAATATTGTTAAAGTAAATTGCCCTCGCCAACCAAACTGCATTTGGACAGGAGGTGAAATGGGAAGGAACTAGGACAGGAAAACACCTGCAAGAGAGAACTGTGGCACCATGGACCCATGTCTTATTTCTGGTGGTGCCCAGGATTTAGTTAACTTCTAGGAAAAGCATCATCCTTGGATTCCCATGGCCTGGTAAGCACATTGCACCCCTCAAGAACAGTGCAAAAAGACCTGATAGAAAAGTATGTGTTAATGGATCACAGGAAAAATTACAGAAGGAAAAGCCACAAAGGCAAGAACTCCATCATCCATCCATCCATCCATTCTGCATTTTAGTGAATCATTCTCCTGAGACATCTAAGAAGAATATTTGTGATTTTTTTCCTGTTAATATTCAAGACATTACAGTGTCATAAAAATTTGGGACTATTTCTAATGCCTCAATTGCACTTTGAATACTTTCTTTGGTAACTAAAGCAGACAAATATGTTTTAGGTTATGTGCCTCCAATTGCTATGATATTTATGGGAACTGTACATAGAAAAATCTGAACCTGTCCTCCTAGCAGTTTATTTTCATAACATTTAGAGCAATCTTAGAAATTTTTATGTTATCTTCTCATGTCTGATTCTAACTTTTCCTGCATATATTAATCTTGTTGTGATATGAATCACTTGTAACAAGAACCAAGTACCTAAATTTCAGTACAGAGGAGGCAAAGCCAAAGTGTACACACATATGCTCTTTCAAATAAAATTATTGATTGATGTTTTTATGTGCAGAAGCTTCAGTGACAGCTTGTGTCAGAAGAAAAAACATGCTCACACCAGTACAAAATGTGTTTGTTAATGACTTTTAACTCTTCTTATGTCCATGTGCTATGTAGAGGTAAAAAAAATATGTTTGTGGTTAAAATATCTAATCAAAGAACAAATGCTGCCACATGATTTTCAGGGACTATGTTTGACATTGGATTAATGCTAAACAACAGAACCACTTTTACTCAATCCATCCTTTGAAGAGCTGATCATCATTTCAAAGCCTACACCATGTTAATTCAAAAGGGCTGTTGATGAGCATGTTTTGAATAAGTGTTATAAAATTTTCACAAGGGATTAATTCCACAGGAAAGCAGTGATCAATCAGACATCAATTCCCCTACCCCACATTTTTTCCTACAGATGGTGACAAACAATCCCTCCAGAGATTACTAATACAGTCAGTGAATATGAACCTTGAATTCCAGGTATTGATGAAATTATTTTGAACAGATTCATCAGCCATTAGGTTACACAGGGGAAATTAATAGTATTCAATAATCCCCAGCTTCATACTTTTGGCAGTGGTAGTGAAAATGTGCTGGAGTGGAGTACAACTATCAGGGAAAATTCAGTGGAAGAGGCAGGTTTTGCTTTTCCAGTTCTTTCTGCTCCCATGTATTTAGTCCTGCTCCAAAAACATGGACATTACAGCAGGTCACTTTGGTCCTGGATCATCCCATCAATCCTATCCATGACACCTTCACATTTAGAATCCCATTAAAAGAACTGGGATTAACACATTATTGTAGACGCAGAGAAAATGCCCCATCCCTGAGGTGTCCAAGGCCAGGCTGGACGGGGCTTGGAGAAACCTGGGGTAGTGGAAGGTGTCCCTGCCCAAGGCAGGGGGTGGAATGAGATAATCTTAAGGTGTCTTCCACCCCAAACCATTCTGTGGTTCCTTGGTTTGGAGTTATCAGGAGTGATCTATAAGAGACAGTTTTGCTTTTCAATTTAACAAATCCCTCTCATGGCCTTTTGTATTAAGCAGATCAGGCTGAAGTTTTTACGACTCTGCTTAGTAGAGTTGTATCTAGTTCCTTTACAGAAAATAAATATTTAAGCAGAAATACTACTGGTGTAAAATTGAAAGGTACACTGTGCAATCAACTCACAGATGAAGACATTAAATATGATATATATAAATAATATTTGATTCTATGAACAGCAATCACAAAGCCAGGATTGAACTTCACCATCTGTGGTGAAAACAAGTCAGCTTTAAGAGAGGATGCTGTGACTATTTCTATGTCTACAGGATGCCTTCTGAAGGCTGACCTAGAACAGAGGCTGGACAGAGCTAAAGAATAAAGCAGGGGTTTATTAAAAGGCCTCAATGGATCCATCTTGGGCAGCACAAGAGCCCAGCCAGGGCTGCACCCAAGATGAACCAAAATGGTCACAACCGTTCACGGGGTCTCTCATTTTATAAGTTCTGCTCCATTTGCAGATTGGAGTTCATTGTCCAATTATAGCTTTAGGTTATGCAGTCCCATCCTTCTTGTTTTTCTCTCTTCAGCCCACAGTGTTTGTGCTCTTGGGGCTGAGATTTGGATCATTTGTCCTTGGTCCCCAGCTAGAGAAGGAATTGTTTTGTCTCCCTGCTCTGTGCAGAGAGCTCACCATCCCCTCATATGAAGCTCAGAATTACACACTAAAGCAGCACAGAATCTGAAAAATATAAAAGCCAAAACCTGAGGCATCACACAGACACAGTGAGCCACTCTGTCACCTGGGAACAAAATTCCCTGCTGAAATCACAATAAAAGTATCAGTGACCACAAAGGAACTCTCAGCAACACCAAGAGCTGTCTTTTTGTGGATCTCAGCTGTTTCATGTGACCATGGGACACAGTAAAGTGAATACTTTTACCTTGAGTTCCTTTGAAGGTCCATTTTAAATGAGAAAGAAGCGGTAACATATGTAAATGACACAAAACAACTCTGCTTAATCTTGTCTGAGAGGGACTGAGAGTTCTTCAGACAGCACTGACTGCCATGATTTGCTTCAAACATCTGCCCAAAATCGAGCAGCCTTTCAGGATGGGATGAGATGAATAATGTCTCCTCCTGCCTGTGCTAGGCAGAAGCTGTTTAATTAACTCAGACAGACACTCTCTGTGCTTTGGGCTGAGATGATGTGGCTGCTCAAAACGCTTGTTTATTTTTAGACTGCTGCTTTATTCTAATGTTTATTATTTAAAGAAACTTAGTTAAAGCAAAACTTAGTTTTCTTCTTCATTTATGAAAAAATCCCTTTTTACCTGATCTTTTACATCCTCCCAAGGGTTTCTCAAGAATTCACTTCATCTAAAAGCAAAATTTTTTTAAGAATAAATTTAACAGCCACGAAGCTGCATCTCAGAGATCTGGAGTTTGAGAACAATACTTCCAATCAGCTTAATTATATGCTACCAAAATACAGACTTCTTATGAAGGCATCTTGCAACCTTTTCTGGGTAATGATACTTTGGAGTAACCTTTCAAACATATTGACTGCATTATAAAGAAGAAAAAAAAAAAAAAAAAAAAAAAAAACCCACCCCAAGGAAAAAAAGAAAAANACTGCATTATAAAAAAGAAAAAAAAAAAAAAAAAAAAAGAAAACCCAGCACCAAGGAAAGTATGAAAAAAAATCACTAAAAAATAGAAATTAATTCCTTTAAAGCAGAACTAATTCTGTACATTTGTTCAGATTTAAATGCTTATACCCAAATAGTCATTATGGCAAAGTAGCTTTAATTACTAGGTTAATTTTTGAGTAATTTTATAGAAAAATATAGAACTCCTGTGTGTCTCACATTCCAAATTTATGTTAAAAAGAAAAGGCTTTTCAACAAAGCTTCTCTGTATCACTGTTTTAATTCAAATTATTTTATTTTATATTCTAGTTATTTTAATTCAAGTTATATTTATATTTATATTTATATTTATATTTATATATAAATCTTTTATATATCAAATTATTAAGTAAAGTTATCTTAGAAATTAAAATGTTCCTTTATATTCTTCTAATAGTTTTATTCAAATAGAAGGAGAAATACATTTTAATATGTCATAGCTGGAAGCAGAGATGAAATGGCAAGACAAATAATTCTCATATATGTATCTGTTTCCTTTAGCTTTCTGCATGAAATAATGAAAAGCTGAAAAACTGCAAAACAAAATAGTGACTTATAAAATCAATGTGCTACCTCACCAGGTCGTACATCACCTTTTTAATCAGAAAAAGGTCTTTGCAGTCCATCCTTCTCCCTACATCCCAGAATACCAGCTTATTTAAGACTACATTCATCCTCTTCTCCAGAGTACTTTAAACACGAAGAAAAACAGCATTTTTTGTGAATTTTATTCTCCTTGGTTTCTTTGCATTTTCTGAGCCCCTGTTGACTTAAAGCTGGCCCAGGATTTCTCAGAGGTGTGTGCAAAAATCAGTTCTGACCCCTCTGCAGGCAGGCAGGGTTTGGCAGAGAGGGCAGCTGCTCCCAGGGGTGCATCCATGCAGCCCCCCCAGTGCAGCCCCCCCAGTGCAGCCCCCCCAGTGCAGCCCCTGTTCTGCAGCAGCAGCAGCTGGTCCCAGCTTGGCTCTCCTCAGCTCTGCTGTGGATAAAATGGGCAAAGGGACATGGCTCTTTCATGCTTCCCTACCCCAGGCAATCCTTTTGCCCTCTGCAGCTGCCAGCTTTGCCCCTGCTTACAGGCGGTTTTGATTTGCCTAAATTCTGCCTGTATTTATCTCCAGTTAATGCCCAGAATCAAAGAGGATCACACTGGGCTTTGGCTGAAGTCTGTGTTACACTGGGCTCTACAGCCCTGCACTGCTGAATTCCAAGGTTATCCAAGGCTGTGAGATCCCCCTCACTGCAGGAAATGTTTTCCCGCCCCCACAAATGTGGGCTCCTAGGGAAAGAAAACCCAAAAAACAACAAAAAAAACAACAACAAAAAAAAAAGTGTTATTTAGTATCAGCTACGTCTCTGTGTTCACCCCTGTCTCCCTTTGGAAAGCAGCTCTCTTGGGATCAAGTGCTGTATAATGTAAGGATTGATTAGGGGTTTGGATGCTGTGTCTGGCTCAGCTGGCATTGCCATACCATGTGTATCACTGCAGGATGGGTCAAGGCTCTCATCTCTTCAACCACCTCCTTCTGAAGTTTCAGAACCATCCTCCAGATGCCTTTTTGCCCATCAGTAATTTCTGTTCAGTGTGCCTTAAAGAGAACCTTTCGTTTTCTAATTTATAAGCAGAGCTGTCCTTGGTCTCCAGTGCACGGGAAGACAAAGTGCCATTCCCAGCACAGTCAGTGGCCACCCTCCATGGATCCCAAACAGCTCCTCATCAGAGCACAACATCTGTGTGCCTTGCACAGTGCAAGGAGGCTGCAGCAGAGTGCCCAGGGCATTGCAGAGCAGTAAAAAGCAGAGCTGCAGCGCAGAGACCCAAATTCTGCGTGGCAAAAACCACAATGGTTTTGGTTTTATTGTTTTGTCCACCTGCTCAATTAGCCTAGTTTATCCTAATTCTCCCATTCCACATGTCCTTCAGCCTTCTACAGTCTCTGTAATTTCTCTATGTGTGTGTGTGTAGCCTTTACATGTCCTAAACAGGTTTCTACTCTCTATACAAGTCAGAGATGTGAATTCTTCCTTCCCCACTTGCTTTAACAAAAATTTCCATTTATTTTTGTGAAAGGCATGGAAAAGTTTTTGCTGAGCCTTGGCTTTAGTGTGAATGTTTCATTTCCCTGTGCCCCTTGTGCAGCACAAAAATCAGATTCTAGACCAGAGCCATTGATGTGAAAATAAAATTTCAGTCAGTTTCACCATTTTAAAATTGGTATTTTCTCCTTTTGTAAATAATGTGGCTGATTCCCTAATTTCCTTGCTGAACAATTGTTCATTAGGATATTTATTTTTTTTCCATTTTTTGTGTTTTTAACAGTTCTGATGTTGGCAGAGTAGTGACTGTGTGAGAGCATGATACTGTGTAGCTGAGACTACTTTAGGAAAAATTAAAGTTACAATAGAACCTAATATACTACATTGATATCACAGGAGGCATAGTTTGGCTCTAAATAACTGTCCACTGTTGCCAAAAGAAATCCAGTTACTCTCTGTCTCTACACACTGGAATATTTTCTACAACTACTATATTTACTTTATGCTAATAAATGCTGTTGCCAAGGAAACAGCCCCTTTTCCCACTAATCAAGCTGTGTTTAAAAAGCAGTAACTTGCAGAGATTATAGTAGTCAGAAACTTGTCTTTGTGCATAGGAGACCCTTTCTTCCTCAGGCCATCTGACTTATTTGATGCTCAGGTGAGGTACCTGGCCTCAAAGAATTCAACAGGATTTGCCTTTTATCCCCAGGAAATATTTAAACCATATTTTTTTTTTTTTCCAGGAAAAAGTTTAATTTATGTTTTGCTAAATAGCTAGCTTGATTAAACCATGCCTTGGTATGCAGGCAGCAGAGTTCTTTCTGCAAAACCTGGCTGGCTTGACTGATGACTCTCCAATCTCAAAGGCGTGTAACATGCACTCTGATTTCTGTGGATTCTTTATCAGGCAGAAAGAAACACAAAAAGCTCCCCGAGAGTAAAAAATCTGAGAATGATAAAGAAGAGGAAGACATTTTCTTAGCTGCTGAGATGGCCAAGCTCACCTCCGTGTTTGTGTTTTCCTCGTGGCTAGCTCATAGATTTCATTGTTTAACTAAATCTTATTATTATTATTATTGCTAATATTATTATTATTATCATCATCCAAGGGTTCTTTAGCTGGGGTGACTGACTGTACTCCCCAAGGGGACCCTCAGGGACTCATTCAAGGCTGGAAGTTCAGTAGAAAGCTGGGCAGCCAAAGTGATGTTCAGCAGGGAGCAAACTGAACACTTGTGACAATCTGGCTCTAATTGGAGCTGACAATGTTTATTTTATGGAAGGAAACATCAAATGACAAGGGTGGTTCCATTTGTACCTCACTGAAGTCAGATCTGCCTCCTTGGACTGTGTTTGCCCTGTGTGTTAAAATCCAATAATTGCTTCTTCCATTCATTCTCTTTGTGGACAGAGCAGCTGTCAGGAATAAGGAAATAGTTTAGGCATGAAATGTTAAAATTCTTCGTCTAGTCTCTGTTTTCTAAAGCCCTTTTACACTTGTTTTATAGTCAGTTCTTATGAATATTCATAGTAAGAAAGAATACTCACATCACTGCTTGTATAGGCATGCAAAACCATTTCTAGGAAGCGATTAATTCTTATTGACTTTCATCTGTGTTTTCAGTCCTTAAATTAGGCAAAAAAATTAAATTAATTTAAATAAATGACATGGAGAGAACAAAATACATAATTGGATTAGTTCTCAGTTTTAGAAGATTCTGATAAATCCATAGAGTTTACTCTGTCTTTTTTAAAGGTCTGTAGGCTTACTTCATATTCAAGGTGAACTGAGGGAAAGTAAAGTTTTAAGTTCTAGTGGTTTAGATACATGTAGAACAGGTATGTCACTTTTAGGCATGGGAGGATACATTTGCTAAGGATCTGGTGAGCCTTTGTCATGTTCTGAATAGATCTGATGAATTCAGAGAGTTATACTGCTAAATTTTAATAATGTAAAAAAAGGAAGATGAGATAATTGTGACAGCCAGGATTTCTAGCATTAAATCTGGAGCGAATGTGACAGTCTGAAAGACCTGGAATTCCATTTCCCTAGACAAAATCAGCTGCTGCCACTACAGTTGCAGAAGGATAGAGCCTGGGTTTGACTCAGAAGTCACTGAAATAATAATTTTGTGCAGGACAGAGAGGATGAGCTCCCAGCTGGGCACTGCCAGAACGTGGAACCCTGAGCCATTCCCAGCTCTAGAGCAGCTCCCACTGAGGGTTCTGCTGCAGCAAAGCTGCCCAATTAATGTGAGCTGCTGTGCCCAAAAATAACCCTGTGCTCACTCAACTTGTTCCTAATGCAGCCATTAAACCTTGTCTTAGCAGAATTAGGCAGCCTTTAGCAGGCAGTTGGATAATTAACAGCAAATCCTTTATGTGCCACCACAGCAGGACTATCAAGGACACAGAAGTAGACTAAACATGCTAATTTTTAATGGACTTCTCCTTGTGTTCAAGCCTCACAGGACCTGGGTGAATGATTCCACTAGTGAAAAGTACAATAAAAGTATTGCTGTGCTGTCGGTGTTAGTGAGATTTATGCAGATTTTAATGTGCAAAATTCTGGCTCGAGTCTGGGCAGCAGTTCAGGAGAGTTTAAATCAGGGCAAAGCTTGCAGCCAGGTCCAGAGCAGTGTAACTAACATCACATCCTACCCTCAAACCTGCTGACAAGGTAGCAATATACGTCCATAATATTCTGCAACTCTTGCAATGTGCTGCCACATTAATACAGTAGCTGTTAATAAAATAGTATTTCAGTTAATATTATCATCAGATAAAATGCCTATGTATTGGTCTGAAGCTTAAAAACACAGGCTTATGAAATAAATGTATTTTAGGGGGGTTTTTTGAGTGTTTTTTTTTTTTTAACAGCCACACTTTTATTTGCATATATAAAAAATTTCAGCTCATTCAAATGCCTCATGACACACCAAAGTTGTTTCTAGGTTAACACAGCAGACATGTACTGTGGAAATTAGAACATTTTTATACTATGTTAGAAACTAAAGTGGCTCCCTGCTGTTGACAGAGGCAAAATCCCTGTACTCAGTACTCAGATTTTTCCATAAGGTACCTCCAGGTTATTTAGTATTTCTCTACAGTTCATTTCCTTCACTTACCCGTGCAGCAGGAGATTTGCCTCTCATTCTCAAAGAAAGTGAAAATAAGATTCAATAAATATTTACATTTAATATTTGGGGATATTTCATATTTTCCTTGCCCATTAAATGTTTGTACCTTCGGTTTTACCCTTAATGGCAGATTTCCAGTTTCCCAAGGAGTGTCTTCATGTTAGTTGTAATTTACTTGGCACTAGTCTATATTATGTAGGTTGTAGCATGTAAGTTTTCATTACACCCCTGTAACTGAGTTTATTTCTTACTGCTTTTTATGTGGATCTGACAGTTTTGATCAATTAATTCTAGTTTACATGTAACACATCCAAGTTCACTTAAAGTCTGTCAGAAAAAAGCAAATGTTAAGTATTGCATGCCATATGAAAAGCAAAATTTAAAAAGCTTCTCAAACCAATATTTAGATAAGGCTTTAGGCAAAACAGTGGCCCCTCATCCTTTTATTGTTCTTTAATGATAAAGAGAACACAGATTTTATTGGACACAGAAAAAAAAAAAAGGCAAAATTTAGAATGCACAATTTGTCCCATAGGAAAATACTCTTTCAGTATCTGTCTCTGTTGAATGAGACCCTGAAAACAGTGACAAAAATCTGCTCCTCTGTGAAGCTGACTGAGTTGTTGAAGAGGATTTCACAGTGAGGTGAAGCAGTGGAGGACCATCACACCCTCAAAGGTATAACCTGGTTATACCCAGGGAGTGGAGAGAGCTGAATGCTCTCCCAGCCGTGACCATCAGTCATTTTCCCTTTGCCAATCCCTGCACGGGTGGGATGACAGCTCTGGATGGCTCATTTGTGCCTTAGGGATTACCTGGAATGGTCAAAACTGGGGTGAAATTGGCTGTCATCCCCAGAAGCTGCTGGTTGACATATTTGAGCCTTTTGAGCAGGATTCACCGTTGCTTATATTTTTATTGACAAGTGTCCAGTGAAAAATTTGGCTTTAGTTGAAAAGCACTGAGTTTGCAGAGCCAGGACTAATATATGGCTGCAGGATTTAGACCTGAAGAAGACAATTTAAATCCTTTAATATATGTAGCTTGGCTGCAATGAAAGACCTTAAAACACATGGGGATGGACACACAGCATCAAAATATGGAAGAGATCAAAATATATTTATTTTCAGGAACAGTGTACTTATACTGCTTTTAGTTTCCTAAAAGGGGTATTGCTCATTCATTCACTTGCAGAATAATTGTGTTACTTGGAGCATCCTCAGAACTTTTTGAACAATTTCTTATTATGGATTTGGAAGTGCTCAAGTGCTTTTGACAGATAATTGTGTTTTAAAATTTAAATACTTTTATGATGAATTTTTGAGGCAGGTGGTGGTTTGATTAAATTTTTAAGAGTTCTGATTATGGAAAAAATGTGAAAAGTATTGCATACATTTGTAAGTGATTTCTCAATAAAATTTAAACACTATTTTCTTTTAAAAGAACGCATTGGGACATAGAGAGTAACTTCCACTTTCTTTTTAAAGATTTTGATGTGTTCATATGTCTGTTTACAACTATATCTGTCTACGACTAATATCTGAAAATCATTTTTGTCTGAATACAGGGTTTTGGAAACCTTGAAGGTGTTTTGTGTTTGGTTGGTGTTGTAGCATTATATTTTTATGGTATGCTATTTTGTTGTTGTTTTTCTTTGGCGACATGAATGATTTAATTATCCAGATTCTCTAAATCTGTAGTAAGCTTAATGTTATTCAGACAGCATGGCAGAGCAAGAAACTCGTATACTCAAGTATCAGCAAACCTGATTAAATGTAAATCATCATAAATTTAAATATCTCAGTGGAAAGATGTAGTGAAAGAAATGCATCCCAAACAGCTGTTTCATATGGAGTACTGAGGAGTCAACATCACCAAGCCCCAAAACTACCCTGGCGCTATGTAAAGCTTGAAATCAAGTTCTTGATCTGTTGATGGGCTGTGATAAACACAAACTAGACATTATATTCCTATTTTTTTCTCTGTTCTTGTGGGATTTAGCTTGTTGCAAACCATCTAGAGATGATGTTTATATAAAATAATCAAAGATCTGAGGTGGGAGCCAAGTGGAGGGGATTCATGAGCCATTTAAGGGCTCAAAGGCCAGTCAGAGCTTGTATTTTATAGAGCTCTTTACAGTAAATGAAAAAAAAAAACCCAACAAAAAAAGATACATTGAAAATGTATTTCCTCCCATTCCTTTATTGATAAAATAGAGAATACATTGTCACCTGGAAATGATCACTCCAGAAGGGGCCTCTGAAACAACTACTTTTTCACAGTGTGAAAACTCAGGTTTCTTGATACAGTGAAGGAGAATTAAGAGATTCCCAGACAGGGATCCCATGGCTGAGAGATCAAAAGGTTTTTTGATGTAGGAATATCCTTGAGTCCACCAAATTGTTCTAGGCCCAGAAAAATCCCTGGAGAGGGTTAGGAAAACAGTCCCACTGCCCAATGATGTTGAGAGTCCTCAGTGAGTGCTCCTGTCACACAGACACTATAATTGTGTTCGAAGGTCCCAGGATGAGGGAAGAGATGAGAATCTTAACTCCATGTTTCAGAAGGCTGATTTATTATATTAAGATATTATATTCTATTAAAATGCTGTACTAAAACTATTCTAAAAAGAATAAAGAGAAAGGATCCATCAGAAGGCTGGAAAGGAAATCAAAGGAATGGAATGATAACAAAAGCTCGTGACTCTTGGAGAGTCTGAGACAGCTGACTGTGATTGACCATTAATTAGAAACAACCAACATGAACCAATCAAAGATGCACCTGTTGCATTCCACAGCAGCAGATAATGATTGTTTTTCTTTTCCTCTGAGGCTTCTCAGCTTCTCAGGAGAAAAAATCCTGGCAAAGGAATTTTTCAGAAAATGGCATGGTGACAAGACACCAACTCTGGGACAAAATGCTGGCCCCTTTTCTAAACACATCTGTCTCTTTAGTATGAATGTCATTGCAAATGCAGCAGAGCAAACACACCGGTCATGAAATCAACCACATGTTCATGGAGCTTCTGCCTCAAACAGCAAAGGAATTTTCTCTGTGAGGGTTGCTATGAGACTCCTTTCATGTCTATGTACTTAGAGCACTCAGACCTGGATGAACGAAGCTCAGGTTCCAGTGCTGCCTGAGCTGAAAGAGGAGATGATAAATTGCTGACCCAGAACTGCACAAAGTGGATTTCTGAGCCTGAACCTCCAGCACCCTGATGAGTCCACTGGTGTGATACACAGTGCTGAGTGAGATAACTGCCATGAAATTTACATTTCCAGTCTGTTTTTGGTTATGCATTTTTTGCTGTTCATTTTGATGTCTCCACTCTGAGCACGATTCAGGGTGCTGGATGGGTTAAAATCATCCTAGAAACAGCTACAGGGAGTTGTGTGTCCTTATTTGTGCATAGGATGAGTTCCCTTCTGTACATCCTGGTAAATGTCATTCATCAGGATGTCAGATATCCCAGAAATCCACTTTACTTGAAAGCCAATACAGTGCCAAGAGAAGAGTCAGAGAAAAGGGCAACACAATTTGTTGCTGGGGATGCAAGAAAGGAAACAACATAAAAACAAAACAAACCCTACAAAACCTTTGCTCTTATTCTAAGACAATTGCAAACCATTGAGATAAAATTGCCAAAGATCAGAAGAATCCTAAAATGTGGACCAAAAAAAAAAGGCTGTCACAGCACAGTATTCATATTAGGAATCAGAATAAATGGCAAGCAATAATAGGAAGTGAAAAGAATACAAGCCGTTCCTATGAATGACAAAATATCCTGGATAACTCTGTTAGAAGAAAACTGAAGAAAAAAAACCCCTCTTTTATTTTCTATTAACTTCTCTTGTATCACGAAAACTTAGCCTTCCTCTTTTTTTTTCCTTTTTCACCCCACCCCCATAAATGTCTTCGACCAATATGTTTTCTGTAGAATGTGAAGTGCTAAACCTCTTGCCAAAATATTTTACACTGCAGTACAAAATACATTTATATTTATGAAACCTCATCAGTACAGATATCTCATTCACACAGATGTTTAACATGCCCACAGAAAAGCAGACTAAAAGGACTCTGGGCTGGAAAATAATCCACCCAGACACTACAGAATGGAGGAAACTGGTTTTGTCCAGCAACCAGAGATTGGCACCCTCATGGTTTTTGCATTAGAGGGTAGAATTTTATCGTAAAATTGAATGGTATTTTTTTCCCTAACATGGTTCTATGGTTGTGACTAATTCAGGGCTGAATATCACAGAATGGTTTGAGACTGAAGGGACCTTTAAAAGTTATCTAGTCCAGCCCCTCTGCTGTGGGCAGGGATATCTTTCAGTAGAGCAGTTTGCTCCAAATCCTGTCCAATGTGACACATCCTGGGATGGGGCATGAGCAATTTCTGTGTAAAATCTATTCCAGTGTCTCACCACCCTTAGAGTAAAGAATTTCTTCCTTAGGTGAAATCTAAATTTTCCTCTTTTAAGTTTAAAACAGATATCACTTGTCCTACTACTAGAGGACTTAGTAAAAAGTCCCTCTTCACCTTTTAAATCCTGATTAAGCATAAAAACACTGCTCTGAGGTGTTCCCAGAGCCTCCTGTTCCTTCTGTTGTCACTCTTTAAGACCAAACTCAAAAGCTCAGTCTCTCAAGCTTCACAGGAGAGGTGCCCCAGCCCTCAGAGCATCTCTGTGGTTCTGCTCAAACAAGGAGATGTCTTTTTGCTCTTGGAGGCTCCAGAGCTGGACACAGTGCTCCAGGTGGACTCTCAGAAGAGCAGTTTATGTCCAGTTTTCATCCACCTCTACCCCCAGGTCCTATTCAGCACAGCTGCTCTCAATCCCCTCATCCCCTACTCAGTGATGCTGGGGACTGCCCCCACTCTGGCCCTGACCTTGCACTGGCCAGTGGAACTTGTTGAGTTTGTCCAAGGACCAATTCTTGACATGTGGAATGAAAATTACTTGCTGCAGTCTTACAATAGCCTACTAATTTTTTAATTTTTTTTTTTTTAAACTTGATAACAGATGTATCACTGCTTTATTTACTGGTTGCTGTTTACAGCCTGTTTTCCAAACAGAATTGTTCATTTCTAGAGCTATATGTAAGGCTATCATTAGAACATTATTTTTTTGAGAAATGCTGTACTAAAGAAGCTTCTTCATGTGTAGAATTTTTATTGATAAGATTGAATCAATTCCAATGTGGGGCTTTTTCCAGTTCACTGAAAAAGCCACTAACAGCATAAAATCAGTAAGTTTATTGCTTTTTTGAGATCAGTTAACTCAATTTATCAATTTAGAGGTCACTCAGTAAGAGGTCACTTAAAGACAACCAAAAGAAAGAGTGGGAGAAATAGACTGGAATCCTTTTTTTTTTGTGCCAAAACTTCTTCCAGAGAGCTCTTTCCAAAGATGGCTTATGAAACCCGTTGCATTTCAAAAGCCAAGATGTCAGTCCATGGGACTTGTTATAATACTCCAGTAAACAGGAGGAAATAGTTTGAACTCCTTCCTCTGCCTAAGTAAATACTGCATTTCTTTCTATCGGACTGTTCACGTTGCTACCACAATGGCAACCCTTGGCAATATAAAGCAAAAAACAGCCTAAAACTGTGGTGCTACAGAGAGAAGGACATAAATATCATGATCTCAACTGTTCTGGTGCACCAGGACAGACCTGCCAGCAGCCTGTAAATACAGAGAATATTTTCTATGTGGCACAGAACTGACCATTTGAGATTGTCTGGCCTCCTTGGAAGTGTAAAAATTGTCACTCTCTAGGACCAAACTCATTCCCCAGTGGGAGCCAATGTCATTGGAACACCGACAAAAATCACAGTGACTTCAAGTGCATTTTTGTTGAGGTTGAATTCTCTTCACTAGACATACAGACAATAAAGGGAGTAAATCTTTAGCTATATATGTTGTCTTTGTGTTCAAAGATAACACAGACATCCCTACAGGGTAATTCCTCCTTTCCTAAAATATTTGATGTCAGATAACTTACCTTTTTGGGGATGCTTACACTTGAGATGAGAAATTTAATTTAAAGTGTAAAACAGTAAAGCATTTTCCCCCTTTCTCAGCTGAAGCAAATTTATGTTTAAAACTCCCTTTCAGCAAAGAAAACCCATGCAATGAAACATGAGGCAGACACATGGCGTTGGAAAAATGAGCACAAAAGCCTCTTCAGTCCAATTTATTACTGTTTGATGTTAGAACTAATAAAAAGACTCTCTTGTAATGTGACACACCAGGGAAACTTCATAACAGATAATGGTGTCATCCTGGAATTCTGTGTTTGCTATTTGATCCACAGATAGTGGTGATATAATTGCCAATGACGTAGAAAAGAGACCAAAACTTCAGGAGCTAAGAATTTACAAAGTGCAGACTTCAGTACATGTTCAGGTGCTTTTTCTTCATCCTTCAAAAAGTGGGTTGTAATATTTCTGAAATATGCATTACAAGATTGTAGTGGAAACCTGCTGAATATTTCATTTTCAATCATCTGAAGTAGTAAAGTTACAAAAGAATGCCTTTGAGCTGAAAAATGTAGCTTTACAAGCAGAACAACCTAATTTGGGAGATGACCAATGCTTTTCTTCCACTTTTGTGTTTCCAAAGTGGGCACTTTCAGCAGCTGGCTCTGCAGTTTTTATTTTTTAACGTTCTGTAAGATCCTGTTTGCTGAGTAATGCTTCCAGTTTCTGGTCACATCATCTGAAGAGCAGATATTTTACTGCTGGGTAGCAGAATAGGTTTTCTATTAAAAAATAGGCTTTTTTTAAAAAGAAATTCTGGCTGCAGACAACTTTACTGCTACTTTGGAATCATCCATAGAAGATCAGGTATGCAATGGACTAATTCCAGGGCTCTCTAGAACTGAGCAAACTGGTTAGTTGTGATATTCCTTGTCATGTGATTCAGGCCTGAATATAACTCAAATACAATTTAATTCATCTAAGTTTCAGCCACTGTTGAGGGAAGAGATTTGACAGCCTGACTCAGGAGTTGCCTCCTGCTAGTAACCACAGAGGGGAATTCAGATGTTTGGCTTGGAGTAGAAACTTCTACTTTTAGAAAAAATGAAACCAGGTGAGATCCATCATGCACTGGATACAGAAATCATCAATGGCAAAATCACTTTGCCTTGGACTCAAAAGTACATTGCTCTGAACAATCAGACACCTAACTAAAGTGTTTTTTTGTTTTTTGCCTGAATTTTGGCAAATCCCAATAGTTTCACTGCCTGTCTTTTGATACTGCAGGCATTGCCTTTAGCAAAAGAATTTCTTTTTTTTGTAAGTCAACTATTCTGGGGCTTGATTCTCCATTAAATACTATATCAAGGAGCTCAGCAGTGTGATTGTGTCACATGCAAGAACTCACGTTCATGTTATTGGTTTCATACTGATTTATTTTCTATTTAAACATATTAAACATATCTTGAGCTATGAGAAAGTAAACAAGGATTCTGAATTTACCTTCTCTGTGGCATTCATTACCCTACATGTTTCTGTAACATCCTGTATTAATCAACTCAAAACTGAGCATTCTTCCTATGCCTTCAAGAACTCCTTCAGGCTTCTTTGGATCCCTTCCATTCGTGCTATCCATTTTTGAGATGAGATAATGGAGAAAGAGCAGTGCTACGAAAGGCTAGGGCAGGAAAGCATGTGATGATATTATTATAGCTTCAAAATTGGTTTCTAGACCTTCTCTAAATGTCTTTTTGTTTCTTCAGTTTTAGCTACACAAAGAATTACCTGTAAAGGCTACAAAGACTTTTTCTATAATGATTTGAGGTGCACTCTAAGTGGATTCCAGTGTGTGTTTGGTACCTTATTATTGTTTATTACCTTTGTGCCCACAGTTGAATGTTCACCTGCTGTTATGCCACATTTACCTGAAGTATTCTAAAACCTCTATTTTAGTTGAACCATAAATTAATAGAGTTAATGTAGTGGAGAAAAACACATGATCTGCAGGAAAGAACTGTGGATGGACATGAGGGCACCATTAGAAGTCAGCTCCCAAACAGCACCAACTAGACCTAAATCTTCACTGAAAAATGTTTTATAAATGTGGTTTGTTTGTTTGTTTGTTTTTGAAACTCCAGTTAAGAATGCTGCAATATTTTTGCACAGGCTTGGCTTGTGCTTAATCTCTGCTAATATTAAGGCAGAAGCTGAAGCTTACTGGTACTTGTTTCAATGTAGTGAGTAGGTATTTCTATTATCTTTATAAAAAACAATCTGAGCACTTGAAGATTGCATTCATTCAGTCTGTCTTTCTCTTGAAAAAGACCACTGAATTATCTCAACCTTCCCTCACAGAAAAACATGGCAGCTGATCACAGCAGTCCTGGTGATTTTGAAAATAGTAATCAGTAATTTTATTGGATCTATCTGGCCTTTACTGAAAGTCTCTGTGCTGTTGAAAATGCTCTAGCTTCATGCATAACTGATAATTTATAGCCACACCACACTGAAATGAACATACCTACAAATGTTTGTGCCATAAGCAAGAAGAGAACAAGGTTTTTAAATGCATGTCACATTTGTGATATGCTCCTATAAGTGATTCACAAAGTTAAATTGCCTGATCCTGTTTTTTCCCCTCCCTATTACAAAACATCAGATTTTAAGGGAGAAATTGCAATGCCTTAAAATCTAGGAACCTTCAAAACTTAGGGAATACCTGCAAATTCTGAGATTATTCTGATGAACTCACAAGTATAAAGGCTAAACCTACAATAGTTTTATTATTGCATTTCTCAGTTTTCTGTAGTTTTTGATGTGAAAAAAATTTCCTCAGTTTTAGAGGATGTGAATGTTCTTGCTGCTTTGAGAATTCACTTGTGCAGCTGAACATTGAAACAACAAGCAGCAACTGACAGGAAGAGAAAATATCTCCCATCATTGACTTCAGGGTTTTGTTGCAGGGAAAGGAAAAGTTCCCTAAGTTTCTAAGCAAGTTAGAGAAAGCAATTGGATTTAAAAAAATTACCTGTATGAGATGATCACAATTACAGTCTGAAAGACACAGCAGTCTTGAAATGCCCTATTGCCATTCAAGACTCTCAGGGCTTCTAATGATTGAGGGTGATAAATCCATACTTATTTACATTTACATAAGAAAATGGACATTGGCTTCCAGTCGCTTAATTACTAATCCAACCTTTATGCTTTTTTTATGTCTCATAATTACAGGAAAAGGCAAATATTCACCCATGACATAGGACAGCAATTAGTTTTATTCAGGCTGATCATATAAGCTAGAATGTTTTCTTATACACAAGGAAAAACTGAACTTCAGAAAATCTTCTAGGCTGGGTTTAATAATTACATCATCTCAGCATAGAGACTATCTTGCTTTGTCTGCTCGTTCAGTTAAAATTACCCAAAAAGGCAAACTGACCTTTCTTTTCATAAGTAGAAATTTAATATCAATATGCTAGAATTAAAGCCAACATTTTTCTGTTTAATCTTAGGCTATTCCTTGGCAGAGATGGGGAAATATAGAGAGAGAACATCTGAAATCTAACAGGCACCTGTTAATGAAGGGAAATTAAGGCTCTTTTCAGATGACTGCACAATAGAAATCATGGAATTCACACCGTGAGAAGGAGTTGCACAGAATTTTGCATTACTACAGGAAATACCACTGTGTGTTCTAGACAAAGACCTCGAATTGTATATGCTCTGCAATGAGAAACATTAGGAGGGAGGAAAAATTGTAGCTTCCCATGTATTATTATTGTCCTTTCCACTCACGGTGAAAATGTGGCTGATACTGTAAAGTAACTTCACAGTAGTGTAAAGATTAAGAGCTGAGTCTGTGAGTAAATGGGGCTGATACCTCCACTTCTACTTTACAGAGGACCCCAGAAAAAAAAAAATCCCATATCTCAGTCCTCTCTGTGCTCACAGGCTTCTGTCCAGCATCAGGATTTAATGCTTTGAGCTCATCCCTAATTCAAACTCTGCCAGTGACAGTTTGTGAGCTCAGCATATGCCCAGTTTCCTGATATCAAAAACAAGCCCTTGATTTCTTCTAAACTATTTATACACTCTCAGAGCAGGCAGAAAAGTTTATCCTAACAATGTGGACCCCTTGGCACACCTGTGCTCCGTAGGGCAGGAGTTCCTGAAGCAAAGGATCCATTTTAGTGCAGTTTTGTAGAAAGAAATGAGCAAATCTTAAGCAGTTTCCTTCTGCTGCCATAAGGTGGGAGGAAATTTGCCCCAACAGGAACCTCCTGCCAATAATGTTTATACCTTTTCCTTTTTCTTCACATCAAAGCCTTATCTAAGGGCCTCACCTGATATAGGAACCCCTGTGCAGAAACTGCACAAATAGAACAGATGAACAAAGCTCTCCTGCTGATAGAGACGGCAGCACAGGAACACGACTTCTGCATGTAATGAAATCCACATTGGCCTGGGGTCATGATAATCTCAGGCTTAGCTGTCACCTTCTATACACCCTGAAAATTCACTCTTGCAAAGGAAAAATCGCTTCCCCAGCACCCTATAACAGATTTTATAAAAATAGCGGGACCATGACATTAACTTTACAGGGAGGAAATTGGAACACAGAGATTTATTAATTTGTAGAATGCCTGTAGAATGAGTGCATGGCACAGTACCATAATTCTTGGAGCTATTTTACAACAGTAAATAAAATAGCACTAAGGCATTCTCTGGCCCCATGGCAGAAAGCACAGAAAAGTTTAATGGTGGCTGAACTCTCTTCTCCCAGAGAACAGGGCCCAAAACTGAACCCCAGGATTTGAGGTGCAGCTCACCTGTGCCCAGCACAGGGAGACAATCACTGCCCTGGTCCTGCTGGCCACACTATTGCTGATAAAAGCATGGGGGCATTGGCCTTCTTGGCCATCTGGGCACATTTAGGATGATGTTCAGCCACTGTCACCAGCACCTCTGCGTCCTTTTCTGTCATCCAGCCCTCCAGCCACTCAGGGCATGGTCTGGAGTTCTGCAGGAGGTTGTTGTGGCCAAAGTGCAGACCCAGCACCTGCCTTTGTTGAACCTCAGACCTTTGGCCTTCATCCATGCATCCATCCATCCTGTCCAGATCCCCTGCAGAGCCTTCCTGCCCTCCAGCAGATCAACATTCCCACCCAGCTTGGTGTCATCTCCACACTGACTGAGGGTACCTCCCTCCCCTCAACCAGATCATCAATGAAGAGATTAAACAGAACTGGCCCCAGAAGTGTTCCCCTGGAGAACACCAGTTGTGACACTCCACCAGCTGGATGTGGCTCCATTCCCCACTGCTCCCTGGCCACATCCAGACAGTTTTTCACCCAGCAAACTGTGAACCCATCCAAGCCATGAGCAGCCAGTTTCTCCAGGAGAACATGGTGGGAAAGGCTTTCCTAAAGACGAAGTAGACCAGATCCACAACTTTTCCCTCACTTCACCATGTGAGGCACCTTGTCACAGAAGATTGGGGTGACCAGCAGGACCTGCCTTTCCCAAGCCCATGCTGGGTTTGTCCTGTACCTGCAGTGTGACCTGATCTGTCCTGTACTCAAGGTGATCTGATCCATGATCTCCCCTGGGAGCAGCCTTTAAGACTTCCCTCTTGAAGAATGTCCAGCCGTCCTGGACTCCTTTGCCCTCCAGGAATGTCTCAGCAGGGATTCTCCCTCCCAAGGAATTCTCTCAACCAATCTTCTAACCAGGTCAAACGTTGCCCTGTGGAAATCTGAGGCAGAAGTTCTGCTGGCAGCTCTCCATATGTCTCCAGAAATGCCAAACTCTTAAATTTTGTGATTGCTGTGCCCCAAGAGGGCCTCTGACCATCATATCACCCACCAGTCCTTCTCTGAAAACAACAAGTTCCACACATTCCAGGAACCTCCCAGACTATTTCCTCTCTGCTGGGTTGCATTTCCAGCAGTCATCTGGACTTAGGAGTTCCCCATGGGAACAACCAAATATTTAAGTGACATCCTAAGTATGTCCTCTCCATTTTTTGTCCAGTATCATGTTGTACTGTCAGACTAGGAAAATTTAATTTGAATCTTAACTCTCATTTAGTCAAATTTCTTGTCTGAGGAATGCAACAAATCTTGGAAGGGGTACTTGGACATTCAAACCCCACAATATTGTCATGAAGTCTTAGCTGGCAAAACATGAAGCTAATGAATTGATTAATGCTGTTATCAGAGCGGGCTTACCCTTAGAAAATCCAACAGATCAGGGCACTAATTTTATGTCTTCTCTGCTAAATGAGGTGTGCAAGCTGTTAAAATTTCCCCCATCACGCAGAGTTTCGTATCAGCCAGAAACAGATGGGCTTGTAGAATAATCAAACATTTAAGCAGATGCTAAGAAAATTCATCAGCAGTGAACCAAAACATTGGGATAAATTGTTACCTTTTGTTTAGTTTGTCTATTGGGAGGTCTCTTAATCATCAATTGGTTGTTCCCCATACCTTTCCAAAAATACTCAAGAGGCAGCCGCTCTGAATTTGTGTTGTTTGCAAATTATCTGACATTTGGCAGCCTCACATTTTCACCCAGATAACATCCTTCATAATTATACTGCTCAAATATGTAAATCAAGGCCCTGATCCTGCAGATAGATCGACATGAGTGGAAGGATATAACATGCACATGAATGACAGCAATAGTTCCAAACTGGCAATCTTTATGAAATATTAATGCTGCAGATGGATGAGGCTGAACAATTCTCAAAACAAAAGCAGTGACATTGAAACAAAGGTGATTATTAGTCTCGTTTATGCTCCTCTCAATCAACAACAGATTCCCTGCAAAAATATAGAGAATTGTTAGGGCAGGGAACACACAAATTTACACTTATCCCTGTATCACGTGTGTTCATTTCCCAGATCTGAAAATCTGGGATAAGCAGATCTGGGATAAGTCATTCATGGTTAACAGACAACAAGACATTTTTATGTTCAAGGTTGCTGGTTTAGGGTTTGGCATATGGGCTTGAACTGACCTCAGAGTGACACAGTCATACTGCATCTGGTCCTTTTATGTTTTCCTTATGGAAAACATAAATTTTCCTGACAATATTTCTGGTGGCTCAGGTTCTTTCTCACGCTGCTGGGTAGTAGAATGTCATTCCACTGAGCTATAATATCAAGCAGAAAAGCAGCTCTACTGTATTTTGAATGGCTAACAAGACATGAAATAACAAGACATGAAATATAGCTAAATCTTTCAATGCAGCTATTTAATTTTCAGTAATATACTATATTTTACTACTCAGGAAACTACCCAGCCACTGTGAGAAAGTTTAGCTGATGATTAAAATGTCTGTAAAAATACCAATGGAACAGTGTCAAGGAAAAAAAATAAAAAAGATATATATATATATATATACACATATACACACACGCATATGGTCTCTAAGGGACCCAGTTTTGTTGAAAATTATGGAAATGTAAAAAATTGTAAAATTTGGCTCTGTGAATTCTCCAAGAATATATTAAATTAGATTAATGCAATGTATAGTTCAAATTATTCTTTGCCTACTAAAGGTTGTTGGCAAAGCTCATAAAAATTTTGGCCACCATCAGAATATCATAAGGAGATTTTGTGACTAAAAGGAAATTTGTTCCATATTGCTCCAGAACAAACCTTTCAATTTTCACTTTACCCTAAAAGAAATTCTGTCAACTTTTTTCTTTTACAAACATCCCTCTTTTTTTTGTTAGAATTTGCATTTAATTAAGTTTTCTTCCAAAACGTTGTAGAGAAATTAGAAGAATTAAGAACTTCCTCTCAGTTTTATTGTGGTAAAATGTTGCAAGAGACAGAAACGAAAATGGAGGAAAATAAAAATGAATAACTGCTCATTCAGCAAATATTCATGAATGATTCACAGATACTTTGAAATACACAGATATAATGAAATTGTAGTTATTGGCACACAGGTAAAAAGAAATGGAAAGTAAAAGCAAAGCAAAAGTCAAGGAAGATCAGGTCATGAGGACAATAAACCTGAAGCCAAGTTTTGAAAGGAGATTTGGCACCTTTCAAGGCATGTTGTTAATGAAAGAGTAAAAAAAAAGAAAAGATTAATTAAATTTTGGCTACCTTTCAGAAAATGAAAAACCCATCATCTTTCAGATTCAACTATTTTCTTCCCCTCCTATATTTTTATTCTGTGGAAGTATGCTGTATTGCGAATATCTATTTTCTCTTACTCCTTTTTCTGTATGTTTCCTTACTTGAGGTTTTCCTGTCCTCAGTATTTTCTGATTCTAAATATTTGAACTCACTTTAAAATATCACAATATATTTTTTTTTCTGTTTTCATTCTCTTCTTGCTTCATTTGATTACTTAGTTTTATCAGGTTAGGTAGAATTTTTTGGGGCGGGGGGGCGGGGAATAGTCAAAAAGAAAAAGTGATGGAGAAAAAAATAGAAAAAAAAATAAAACTTGTATGTAACAGAATGGATCTGTTGTGCAGCATCTCTTCTGCAATGTGCAGGGAAACTGGCTGTGAAAATGGCTGTCTTCAGTCTGTGTCTTTTCCTAACTGCATGATTTAGAAAATTTTAAAGAAATGCATTAAAAATGGTCTTTCACCAGATAAATTTAGTCCTTTCCACTGTGTGAAAATCACTTGTCAAGATTGGTCAATTATTTTCAATTGTTTTGCTGCAATTGTTTAGCTGAACTAATCTTGACCATGCAGAAAAACAATGCCTTGACTGTCTTTCTGCCATCAGAATTGTTTGTTTGGTCCTGGGTGGTTTTACCCATTTTATACAAAAATATACTTACATTGCAAGTTTGTGTTTAAGGAACCCTGTCCACCAGTATTCAACTGGCAAAGAACTAAAAGCACAGGAAATATTCTTTTTATTACAATACTCAGTCCAACACAGGGAATGATAAATGAGACCTAAGCTGCACTTCTTGCCAGCTTCCAAACCCCCCACCACCCAGGGCTAATCCACCTAATTCCATATGGCATGAATGAGGCAAAGGAAAATAGGTAATTGTAGACTCCATCCATTCATCCATCCATCCATCCATCCATCCCTGTCTCACTGCCCTCTTATGTTGTGATTGGATCATGAGGGAGGCAGTTTTTCATACTGACACCTGAAGTTTCAGCTTTCATATTTTTCCATACTGCATTAGCACATAACTCATATAAAGTGATAGCAAGTTGTCCTCACAGTCTAGTCAGACAAAACAATCCTTTTCCAGCCCCAGAACCAAGGGCACCGTTGCAGCTTCAGACCCAAAAGGTATAAACAACAGCAAATTGAGGAGAGCAATCTGGGAGGATGGGACTGCATAACCTGAAGCTGTAATTGGACAATTAACCCCAATATGTAAATGGACCAAAACTTATAAAAGCGTGAAAACTCATGGCTCTGAGTCCATCTTGGATGCAGCCTTGGCCAGGCTCTTGCTCTGCCCAAGGTGTATCCTTTGAAGGCCTTTTTAATAAATACTTCCTTTATTCCTTTAATGCTCTCTAGGCTCTGCTCTAGGTAGACTCTCAGGCATCAAAATACCTTTTAAAATGGGATTATATGCTGTGTTAAATTTTCAGGGAGAAATCAGAACTGCTCCCTGGCTGTGAGATGGAGATGGAAACCAGACACTTTCAATCCAGAAGTTGTTTGCACTTTTAAAGAGTGAAGAAAAATAACCGCACTGAGCACAACTTACCTCAGGGCCAGGATAGCTTCTCTATTGCCCATCATTGCCACATAAGTGTTTTACTAAACTAAATTCTAGAAATTCTTGTTCAAAGACTGTTTTTCAATTCTCCACAGGGAATTCTGTGGCCAGTGCTGTGCAGCAGCTGAGAGGGTGAGCAAGGGCAGGAGTCCCTTACATCACCCTGTTCAGTTCATCCCGGAACCCATCAGTCATCAGACCCATTGAAAAGGTTGCATTTTTAGGTAAGTCAAGCCACACATTTGTGTTTTTTTTTTTTTTTAATAAATGTTCATCCCATTTACCTCTTTCCTCCTTAAAGTCAAGCCACACATTTGTGGTTTTTTTTTTTTTTTTAAATAAATGTTCATCCCATTTACCTCTTTCCTCCTTTTATGAGTTAATGCTGTGGTCAGCAGAGCTGAGTTTGTTACTCTTCTCCATGCCATATTCCTGTACTCCTAAGTGGCTCTTGCCTTCATGCTGGAAAATCCAGTTGGACTTCTCAGGCATTGTACTTTCATAATGGTTAGCTTTTAAAACATACAACTCAGTAAGTAAAAGATAAAACCAGAAAAAAAAACAAAAACCTGGGGTACTTGACTCTTTGCTTTAATGGCACATTAGAAATTTTAATTTTAAATTCCTGGGAAAGTTATCTTTGCTGTTTAGCTTAAGTGTTGCTTCCAGATTAGTATCTAATTTAAGAGCAGCTATCATTTTCCCTTTGTTAATTTTTTTTTATACTAACAGCCTTCAAAGTAGCTAAAAATATCCTTGTGATACAGAGCAATAAATGTTTGCAGATATGAATCCCATTATAGTTTATAGTGATTAGAACATGAAATAGGACTTGGTATTTGGTCTGTGAGAGTTCTGCTTTAATTTCAAGCAAACAGACCTAAGAGCAAATAGTTGCATTTATGTCCTTTTTACCTCAGGGCTTCAAACTGTGATGGGGATAACTATCATTTTTTCAAAAGGATACTCAGTAGATATCAGATATTAGGTTTGCTGTTATCCTCCTCTTTACTGTGGGTTTCATTAACTATTCTGACCAATGCACTAGTAAAGAAGGGGCTGAGACAGTGGATGCTGATGTATTTCTAGAGAAGAGAAAACTGAGGACATCTGTCTTTCACAGGGTATCTATATTTTTTTTCCCTTGCAGCAGCATAAACACAAAAATATTAAATGTATTGCTTAAATTATAAAGACTGCAACATGCACCAGACTGATAAATCAGATTTCTTGGTTTATATTTTGGTCTTGTTTGTGTGATTGGTTGTGGTTTCATTTTGTTCATTTTGTTTATTTTTTTTTTTTTTTTTTTTTTGGTTGGTTGGAAGTTACCAACCAAAAATGGTTTTTGCTGTTACTGTTTTGGGTTTTTTAATGGAAAAAAATCCATATACATACCTCAAAGAAGAACCCAAAGGATCTGTGCCAGCTGTGATCTCAGGAGAGCCCTAAGCATACCCATCAATCTGTGTCTACCCCAGGCTGTAATCAGCTATAAAATACACTGTACAGGGAAGATCTTTCTCTCACTAAGCCATTCTTAAACACTCCCACAGAAGCCTAATCAAAAGCTAACACAGCTTTCCTCCTCATATGTTCCATGATATAAAGTGATTTCATTATTCATCTATGCAACTTTTACTTTGTACTGAAATGGAGTAGAACACCTTGCACAGACAGACAATTAAATGTGATTATCCTGAAATTTTTGATTAATGCCTTTCATATTTTTCATGTGACTGTGGAAATTTATATCTTGGTTAACAGGTCTATTTTGAACATCTGTTTAGTATTTGGTGGAACAAATCATAATTTCAGGCAGAGGGGTTCAGTTGTTTTGCCAAGTGGATGCATCTGAACTTGTCGGTCCTTTTCCACAATGTGGTGTTAAGTGGATATGGGCTGTATGGGGGGGAATTAAAAAAAAAAAAAAAACCAACCAAAAATAAACCCTTTGCTAGCTGCAGAGTCACCACATGAAGCAGCTTCATGTGCTGAGGGCTCCATGCCATGAATCCAACTCACTGGAAGGAGGTGGGAGTTTTTCAGGCACTGCCAGACAGCGTTGGCGTGGCCCCAAAACCTCACACTTGTGGTGCTTAAAAATACTTTGAACTAGGAGAGGATTATGGCAGGAGCTTTTTTAGGCTCAGTCCAACCAACTCAAGCTGTGATAAGGGAGTCAGTTATTTCCTTCATCCAAAGGCATGTGCTCAGGATAAAGAGGGAAGCACACAATCCTGGGATGGTAAAGTGGGAAAGTTTTAATTCCCCAGGAAACTTCACAGTGTCTCACAGAGGGCTCCAGTCAATGCTGGCACTTACCTGTGACTTTCCACCTATTTTTATTGTTACATAAAATTGATACCAACATTTTAATACAAAGCTCAAACATAAAGTTATTGACCATTTAAATATAAATAGGTTAAACCAAAGGGAATGAGTTTAAATAGGTTGGTTTGTTGGGTTTTTTCTTTTTAAATGAATCCAACATGAATTTGAAATAATTTACAGTAATGCTGAATGTCTTTTAAAAGCATGTTATAATCAAAAATTTCAATCTCAATGAAATTTGTTTTTCCAAAAGATAACTGTGTACCTAAAGGAAACAACTTACCATCTAAAATATGAGCATTTGTGGCATTTAGAGACATGGTTTTTTAGTGAACATCGCAGTTCTGGCTTAATGGATGAACTCAATGATTTAAAAGATCTTTTCCAACTTTCCAACCTTAAAGATTCTCAGGTTTTATATCTTTGGCTAAGCAAGATACTGCAATGAAAGAAAACAGAGTATTACACTCTATTTCTTCCTGTGCCCTCAGAAATTTGTTAATGTTCTTTCTCTCAGTTTTCTCAAGGACTATAAAACCACATTGACAGTAGTCAATTTATTTTAATGGATATCACTCAGAACAAAACTGGCCCAAGTTCTTTGGCTATGGCTTATCAATGCATTCAAAACCACTGGAGAACTTGGCCTCTATAAGGAAAAGTAAAAATTCCCATTCATTTTAGAGTCTCTGTTCATCATGACAGTGAGAAAAATAGCTACAATATCAGCTTTCAAGTGCAGCTATTAGAAACAAGTAAACTGCATTTTGATTGGTGGATTTCTTTTAGGGTAACTGGTCAAGAAATCAAAATCCTACAAGATGAAGCTGGTTTTTCATGTGCCACTTTTGGCTGCAGAACATCAACATCTGAAGTGTTTTATATGGGGCTTGTGGGATTTTTTTTCTCTCAGAAGGTCCTCTTGCAACTAATCTGGAATCCAGTTTAGGAGACATGAATTATTTTTAAAATATAAGTATTTAATGGTTGTTGTGTTTGTTGGTTTTTGGGTTTTGTTACTTTGAGGGTTTTTTTTTTTTTTTTGGGGGGGGGAGTGTATTTATTTCTGATAAGCTTTCATTCAAGCAATTGCAACAGATTGTGATCAGTATGCACAATTATTATTAGAGCTGCAGTTGTTGCTACCAGGTCATATCTTCTACACAAAAATCCCATTAAATTTTAGTGCAGGAGTATGCCAGATTTTTTGGTAAGGTAGATTCACTCTTTCCCCATAGAAGCAAATGATTTTTATTTAAAACTAATTATAATATATATATGATATAAATATAAACTCAGTTCAAGTCTGAGATGCATTGAGAAATTTTAGGATGCATCACTGTGGTTCTCTGTGCTATCAGATCCACTGTGGGAAAGGCTGTGTGTAGGTAGGTAAATCAAGGAAGAAGTAGAGTTTTTAATATAAATCTTATAAATGTCTGTCTTTTACCACTTCATTGACATGTTGAAGGGAATATCTGCAGAAACTGAGTTTAACAATATTTCAGTATATGATGCTGGCTCATTCACACCCTGCCATGTTCAATACTGCAGATTTAGAAGTTCAGGGTGTCAGAAAATCTCCAAGTTGAATCTATGCACCCTTGCTTATTGGCTCACAAAAAAAAGCCTATTGTTAAATCCAGAACTAACATTATTGCCAAAAGTGAAAGTGAATAATCTGAGCTGGAGAAGACAAAGGATTCTGAAAGTTAAAGTTCCTATGGCAACACTGACTTGGACAACCTGCCACAAAAATTGTTTCTCTGTTCCTTTATGGTAGGAGGTGCAGGTAGGGAGAACACTGCTGGAATAGACATGGTCAAACACCCACAGTCTTTCTGATTAAGTATGTTTTGATATCAAACAAGCCTGTCAGGTCCAGGTTTCTAAATATGTTGAGAGAAAATGTGAATAAAAAGCATAGAGTTAAGTACTAATGTACAGATTCGGTGTGCTATCCTCTCATGGAGTATAAATCTGTTTACACACACACCCCATCCAGCTCAATACATTTACTTACCATCCACTTCCTACACTGATTTTTTTTAATTTAAGAGACGCTTTTGCAATCAGATATAGAGTTTGCTCTGTTCTTTTAATCTCATTTACTTAATTTCTCAGGATAATTGTTTCCTGTAAACCAGCACTGATAAAGTATTTGAGAGGAGTTCACCAGTATGTGATTAATTACTTCCTGTATCTGAGGTGTGTTGCATTGTAAACCAAGAAGAAAACCTCTTTACCAGGTATTTTAATCAAGATCTTGCAGTACTGATTTGTCTCCAGCAAGAAAACTGTCTCCATGATTCCAGAGTTCTGCTAAGGTTCTTGGAGAGAGTCCAATATGCTCAGTGTAAGACAGGCATGGGAAATATTTAATAAGAGTAATAAAAAGCATCTGAATGACAAATATTTTACAACTGTAATTTTGAGGCACACAGTGTAACTCTTATCACCTGTACAACTCAGCTTAAATCTTCCCTCAGGATTTTCTTTGTGCATGTCACCAAGACAGTTCCAGAAATACAATTTTAAAACATTTTCCATTCAAATTGCATGGTACTTGACAAATATCTGAAAGCCTGCAGGATCTGAAAACCTCCTCATTTGCCAGCATGCTTTGTATCCCAGGATGCACTAATTCTATAAAATTTGGGGAATACTTACACCTTAAAAGTTAAGATGAAACCTCACAGCCCATATGAGAAGATCTTCATACCAAGCCACAGATGTGATACCAATTCATACAATCTTTGCCCATTCAACTGACCCATTATGATGTACATTCCAATCTTCACATTGTAAGATCCTTTTTCCAAAGGCCTCTTTTCTCCCAGAGCCAATATTCTCCACTTAAACTGTTAAACAGCAGGACATTTTCTCCCAGTAGAAAATCACCTCTGCAGGATTTCATCACAAATCTTTAGTTTGAGACTAGTGAGAAACTGTGTAATCCAACTTGAAAATGAGTTGTGGAACATCCTACCTGGGATTGTTGCACCTTCTCCAAAGGATCATTTCTGCAGGATTAAACTAAGTCCACTGAAGTACAGCAGGACTGAATGTTGAGTTCTTGTGTCAGCTGAGGACCTCACTCCTTTCCCTGAAATTTTCACTCTCCTTCCCAGAAGTGTCAGCTGAAATGAGATGACAATTCCAAGGGCACCACTGACTTCAGCAAATGAGCAACAGCCCAGCACTGTAACTCCTGCCAGTGACTGCCAAGAAGAGGAACTTGGTTTTCTTGTGTTTCACTAAGTCCTGAGATCTATGGGCAGCTGATCTTCAGTGTCCCTGCATGGATGGAAGATCTACATTTACCTCCATGGTATTTCTGGATGTGAGAGAGTCAGTTTAAGAGCAAACTAACTTTCCTTCACTTCTTGTCTGCAATGGCCCTTGTGGTCTCTTCTAGAGCAGATCTCATGCCATGTGCCAGGAGTGGGGAGAAGATTAAAATTTTGCAAGTGGAATGCATTTGAGAGTGACCTCAGAATTGTATGCATATTATCTCAACATAACCTATCTTTTGCAGACAGAGCTCTTTCTTGATAGGCCACAAAAGTAATCCTGACACAAGCACACAGGATTTGTGGACAGATGGAACTCAAGAAGTTTGAGCTGCATGTGGAGACAGGCTTCTACATACAGGGCTATAGAGTTGCTCTCAGAAACAAGCCACACCACAAGCACTGCTTCCAAAACATCACTTCAAGCAAGAAAAGTAAATTCTAGACCTGTTTTCAAATGTCTTTCTTGCATAGAAGAGTTAATTACCCTTGCTCTGAAGGATTACAGTCTGCAAGGAAAAGTTTAAAGAGAATCCTTAAAACCACCACCTACTTGAGAGAATCAACACATGAAACACAAAACAAGGAGGAAGAAAGCACCTCCTTCTTGGTGAGACAAGTGGTTTTCAGAAAAGCAAATGAACAATTTCAAAGCATTTTCTTATCTGAAGTGTCTTTTAGACTGTTCAAATGGCAAAATCCCCTACCACTCCTTTAAATGATAAAGGCATGTTAGAGGTACTAAGCCTTAGATATCAGATCCAGCTACCTTACTCTTCTAACAGTGTCAGATCTTGAAACAACTTTTGCCTTTAATATGTTAATATTCTTCAGCAACATGAGCAGGATATAATCCCACTTTCCTTTATACCTCTCCTCTCTTCCTGCGCTTTATTAGAGTCATGTGTTTTGGGAGGAGAATGTAATACTAATAATTATCTCAAAGAAAATCTGCTAAGGCCACTTCCAGCTGATGCAGAGGTAGTTTGAGGTACAATGTGTGGCTTCAAAAGCAATCTGTATTGTAGGACAAGACCTTTTAGAGACGCCTGTAAACTCAGCTTTGGAATTGCCCTGCAATGTCATTTAGCTTCTCAGTAGCTCTCCAAGTCCTTGCAGAAATACAAGGATGATCAAAGGTACAGGATGGTATCAGCATGATGAGTGTATAATAGACCAGCTCTTTTCAGCCTGGAAAAAAAAAAAAAAGATGAGTGAAGAAGTACATGACAGATGCCATCAGTGGCACATAAAAGATAAAAAGATAACAAGTCGTTCATTGTCTCTTTCAATGGAATGAAATATAAAGCAGGCAGATCCAAACTAAGCAAGCATTTTCAAAGTGGAGAGTTAAAAAGAGCACTCCTTGCCACAGGCAGTTGTGCAAACTTTTAGGAGTATTGAAAAGGCAATTGATGAAGTTAAAGACAATAATAAAATAAATAATTCACTGTGGGCTATTATGTAAAGGCACTTCTGCTGGTTAGAGGGACTCTAAACAGAAATTTCATCAAACTGGGAGAAAACACTCCAGAAAAGAATCATTGATGATTTCTCCCACTCCTATATTTTATTCCATTTAGCAAATATTGGTCATGTTGTGTGACAGAATACAAGGTTTCAGAATACAAAGTTTAAGTTTCTGCATAAAAATATATAAAAAAAAAATCATATGACCAGCTCTGTGCTCCCTGACAAAAACCCAATATAACAACCTTCAACCTAGTGTGTCCCTGGACAAAAACTTGATCATGTTCATGCATTGTGCATGGATCAGTCTTATTTATTAGCAGACAGGTAGATCCCTGCATTACAGCTGAAGTGACAATTCCATTAGCATTCAGAGCAGATACTTCTGGAATTGGCTGACAACAGAGTTCATGTTTATATGCATGGGATGCATTTACACTTATAACTATGTCATGATCTACAACATCAGCTAATGTGAAAATTATGCATTTAGGTTTAACACTGTGTAAATGCCAGCTAGGGGAATGGAAAAGTCCATTTAGCTTTTTAAGTACAACCTCCAAAGGCAGTTTAGAATTTTTAGTTAGCAACTACATTAATAATTTTTTTGTCCTTTTATTATAGAAATAGGTAGAAAAAGCCATTTGACACTTTGAATACAATGAACAATTCCACCTGCTCTCCACTCTTTACTTTTATTACAAAAGGCTGCACTTTTATTGCAAAGCTATTTACTACAAATAGCCTTACTATAACATCCTCTGTGAGTATCTTTGCTATTATAACAAGGATGTTCATGTCACAACATTAACCACCATTCTCTGACCCTGAAGGGTTGAAAGTCTTTCCAAGACAAAGTATTTTTCTTTGTACAGTAATTTTAAGTATAGTACTGCCTTGCAAGAAAGAAAAACATATTCCTCTGGGCTAACTTGCCTCATTATAGTAAAAAAAAAAAAAAAATCCTAAAAAGCACACCAGCCAAGCAGTTTTTATCCTGATCTTAAAACATAACTGGTTATAGGAGTTTATCTATAGAATTGTCAGAGTATGGGGTTTAAATAATTCTTTTAACCAATGCTGTCAGCTGTAGAAGCAGAAATGAGGGAGCCAAGATGGCACACTCCCAGGTTTGGCAGCTGCTAATAAACCTGTGGGATTTCAATTATTCAGGTGAGTACTTGCACAGAGAACCATGAATTGTGATGCAGCTCCTCTCATTCATTAAAATCCGTGTGCAAAGGAAACAAAACATCGATGTCTAAACCAGTCCGTAAGCCAAAGTTTAAAATGGACATTCTGAGAGTATTTCTGAAATAAAAATAAGCTACAGTAGAAGTGTCTACTGCAGGATTAATAGCAAAGAGTCTAGTACTCCAATCTACTAGAATAAAGACTCTATTGGACATGAATGAAGCTGCAATAGAAGTGAAAATATTTCTAGGAACAGAAATGAGTAAGAAGCGTTCTGGCTAAGGCAACTCAGAAAAAAGGGTCAGGGGAAGCTCATCGGCCACCTGTGCCAGTCTCAGCCATTATGCCAACTGGTCACCAGCAGAGTAAGATTATTTTACTCTTAAATAAGTTTTAGTTTGGTTATGCTGAATAGTTTTTGTATCAATGTATCAAAATAATTGAATGCAGAATGTCTTGGTATTTCACCATTATTCCCTCTGATGTGCACATCCCTTTAGGGACTCTACAATCTACTGCTGCTATCACCACTAGTTTTACCTCTACCATTTACAGAAGTAAAAGTGGGTTTGGGTTATTTAGGCAAAAATCATGATTGTATAATCTAATTGTTAGATTTCTCATCTGGAGGAGAAATCCAGCCCTCTACCAGCTGTGTGACTTACCTGATTGTTAGCTTATGGAACATGGATATTTATGGAAAAAAAAAGAACCCTTTCTAGTAAAAAAAGAAAAATAATCTGAGCTGGTGTCTTAACTTCTAAGTCATATGAATTTTAACTTCAATACATGCAAATGAATATTTTTTGCAATATTTCTTCCAAAAACTCTGCAATTCCTCGTTTGCATGCACACATTCATGGGCATCCTCAAGACAAATAAAACATATTCAGTTTATTTACCCCACGTCTTTTATTTTCAGTTAATGGATAGCAAATCCACACCTATTTGTACTTATGTTAGTGCATAAATAAACAAAATAGTTCCTACTTAGAATTCCAATTCCTAGAGATTTAAAGAACTCCCTTCACAAATAACCTTGATTTGAAAGCAGTTAAATCCAACCTAGGGTTACAAAACATGCATTATTCATTTTCCCTATCACTGCTAAAAGTGATTTAATCTGTTTATAAAGGGGGAGTTCAATTTTATTTAACTTTTCTTAATGAAGATCCCTGTGCTGCAGAATGTTTTACCTTGACATTTTCACCCTTGCCTCTCAAACAGAATCCAGAGAGAAAAAAAAAAAATAAAAAAAAAAAATCTCCTCAGACATAACAGCAGTCATATAACATTTATTCTTGGGCTTTATAATCATATTTTCTACCCGTTATTAATTTGTAATTAAGAAGCAATGAGCAAAACTTATTTCAAAGTTTCATTTCTGTCCCAAATAACATTTTGGATTTTGCTTTGGGGTCTTCATTACAAACAAGTTGTCAAGCTAAATGATGTACCAAGTTATCTATATTTAGCAACCTATAATTTTAGCTTGTATTTTACTGGTTGAAGACACGAGCAACTGACATCACTGCAGACAACAGGAAAGAAGAATGAACTAATATTAAAATCCCCAATAGCATGCATTAATCTTCTGTGATTAAAACCCTCTGTCTGGCCTTTCTTTGAAAAGACAAAGACTTCCAAACTGATTAAAGCTAGAGGCAAGGCAGTTTTACATATATCTTGTAAAAATCCCCAAGCTGCCCTAAACTTTAGTCTAAAATTTAGCTGCAATCAATTTTTTCTTAGATAGTCACATACCAGCTTGGAAGTCTTCCAACTTTATTCCTCAAAATCTGATAAACTTGGAGTCCAGTTTTTATAAATCAAACACGCGCTTGCATTTTACCTGATTTCATCAGATGTTCTAAAATTGTTCTAGAAAACAGGGCTCTGTTTGTGGTACTGAGTTCAGTGAGCTTTGCTGTTAAAAATCAGCCATGGTACACTTCTGCTCTGAGTGGACAACATCACACCAGGAGTAGATTCTAATTAATTCCAACGTTAATTGGCAATTCATTAAGCTGTGCCACCAATTACGTTCAATTTTACCCAGGTATCCCCCAATGTATTCAGAGGCACAGCCACATATCTCATTGCTTTAGGCCTTATTCCTACAACTTCTGAACTAGGAAAGAGTTCACAAATATATGGTGAGTAAAATGCAGTCAGAAACAGTCACAGCAACTTTGATGCTAAAGAAGCTCAAAAAAATCTGTGCAGAGGTTAAAAGCTGCTGTTTAGATCTGGAGAGGTCAGTTCCAGTCTGATTCATCTGAAGTCACTCCAAGCTCCACTCCTGCCTTCGACACCACAAACACTGAATTAAGGAATACATCTGTACTCAACATTTTCCCAGGCTGCTGAAAGGCTTTACATGGTTGTTGGAATTCCCATCCTAATTTTGCCTCAGAACTAAATAAATCTGGAAGCTGGTTTGAAGCCTCATTTCTGAGAACAGGGACCATACTTTAGACCAAGTGTCTTGCTTTTATTATTCCAATTGGGAGGAAATAATTCCATTTAAGATACTAACAAGAGTCAGAAATCCTCATTGGGTCAAGAGCAGGACATGGCACTACTCATGTGACTTACTGAACACAAAAGTGTCTTCTTATTATGAAGTGACTGATTAGCATAAAAAAGGAATTAAAAGTATTATTGGCTGGGATATTTTTGAGGTGGATTCTGACTTCTCCAGATGGATTCTGACTTGTCCAGATGGAGACAGAATATATCCACCCTTGATATCAAAGAATATTACAAAAAAACACTGTTAAATATAGAATTAACATCGAAACTGATTTTTTCCATTATTATTTGCAACTAGTGTAAGTTGGCAAACGTGTGGCAGATATCCAGTGTTTTTCCAAATACTGTTTTTAATACTTTGTAATAAAATTGTTTATGTGAGATGTTGACATAATTGCTTGCAGATACAAATTAAGAAGTTATTTCCTAAGCTGTGCAGAACTGAAATCCTATGGCATAAAAGTAGGAGTAAATAAATGCTGCAATATATTTTGTAGAACATTTTAATGCACCGAGTGTCCCATAAATCAGAAGAAATGCACTACTTCCCTTGGTTCCCTGGATTTAGTCCTACAGATGATAGGGTTACCTAAACTTCAATCCTGCCCTGAACATAATCCTCTGTATTTTATCTATAAAGGTCTCACCAAGTGTATGAAATAAGACATTGAATCACACTGGGGATGATGAGGAAAAAAAGAGCTTAAAAGCTAGAACTGGATGAAGCTAAATCAAGCCAATGAGCACCATAAAATCTGTTTGAAGTCAGCATGCTTTTACCAACCTTTTTGGCAGCTCAATATTCCAAATATTCAAAGTTGGATCCTTAGAAATAACTAGAAAATGTCTCCTGCCCATAGCCAGACTTCACAGAGGAAAGTTGTTTCTTTTTCACACAGGTAATGTTTAACTCTCCTGATCTGCCTTGCTGCAGCATCTCTTCAGAAGAGGTTTGTGAGACTTTCATGAGTACAATACTGCATTAGTGAGTGGCTGTTCCCACAAGGTTCCCATTACCCCTTAAGAATGCCTTTCAAAAATAGATTTTTCAAAAAGCAGGTCTGGCTGCTGAATTGTTGTGGGTTTATACTTAATAACAGGCATTTTGCAAAGCAACATAAAATCCCAAATAAATCAGACCAAGATGGTTGTTTGACCTTGAATCAAAGTGCCCTAACAGAGCTTCTGTCCACACACCCAAACTCTATTCCTCAGAACTGTCAGAATAGAGTTTCCTTCTCTTTTGAACCAGTAATAGTGCTTGGCAGTAACTCTAAGCTGCAATTCTATGCACTTAGAACTCAGTCTCCCTTTTAAGCTTGAGAACGAGCTGGTGGTTCAATATTTCTGTCATAAAGATACTTCCAGGCTTTTTCTGTAGATATAATGATCAAAAGAGCAAGGCTGAAGGTCTCAACACAGCTCAAAGACTTCTAATTCTAACAATGGAGCAACAACCAACCCATATCGACCATCAAAGCTCTACATACCTTATACTGCCAGCTTTTGGACTATCAACCTGGCTGCTCACTGACCTCAAGATAATGAAAAATAAATTGTATCCTGAATATCCAAGTGCTGTTCCTCAGGAGCAGCAAACTTACACAAGCTTCTCATAAAACAGGAAGTAATTTCTTCATAAGGAAGCTGCTTCACCAATGTAAAAGAGAACATAAAAATACTGAAATATCCATTGTCTGCTACTTAATAAAGCAAAAAGCAGCTAAAAAGCAGGTAGAGTTTACCTACCTCTTGTAGCCATGTGCTAGAGCAACACAGAGCTTGAGTTCCAACTTCCACTTAAAACATTGACAACCAAGCCAGCAGGAAAACTGGGTTTTCTCTTTTTTGTAGTTCTGATTATGACAAAATCAGGCTAAACCAAACAAAATAATTGCTAGTAACAGAAAAATTTTAAAATTCTCATTTTTCTGGAAGTATTAGCATGACCTTTCAGGGTGCTTGAACTCAACTTTAGCCACCCAGACCAGGTTTTGGAAGTGATCTGGATATTCTAACCACACTGCCCATCAGCCAGTGATCCACAATAGGCAAACGTTACTAAGAATGATGTAAACTTTAGAGGAGATTATGACATTGACTGTAGAGTTAGTCTAGGAAAAAAAAAAAAGTCAGATAGGATTAATCACTATATCTTAACTAACTTATAGATGTGGGCAAATATGCTTCCAGAGCATAACACTACTATGAACTTGCTTTACCCTATTACTGCCAGGAGAGGTATCTCCAAATATCATTTTACAGAGAAAATTATGACATTCCACATATTCAACAATGTCGCATGCAATTCTAAATTTCTTATTTTGGTTGCCCAAACTAACAATTCAAATAAGTTTTTTATTTGTAGTTATAAGCTTCAAGTAAATTAGGTTTTCGTAGTTATTTGATGTTTCCTAATTAATACAGTGAACCAGGAGAAAAAAAAATTAATACATTACATTATACAGGTTATTTTACTCAGATCATAAAAAAATCAAACCAATTACCACGAATCAAGCATTAGATGCACTTTTCCTTTTGATTATGCATCTGCTATCCAGCTTCATAAGACAAGAATCATCAGATACAAAGGCGTTATGTCGAAAATAATTATAATTAAGATTAACATAGCCAGAAGCCAACCCTTCATTACAGCACTGAAGAAATTTCATGTTAATGAGAAGGCACATCTTCTAAACAGTTTCACAGCTTTAGAAAATAACTCCTTTTCCTTCCAGGCAAACAAACAACAATGACAAAGTAATTTTCCAAGTTCTGAGGTCCTGCCAGGACCTGCCTACAACTACTATATCTGAATTACCAGATCACTTCTCTTGCTTTAGTTTGGATTTCAGATTTATTTCACTTGTAGGCACCACATTAAGAATCTCGTTATTCCAAATGGTAGTCGCCACTTAATTCTGCAGTTTTACTTCTTGTTTGGATATTACTTAGAAGTCATCTGGAATTAGGAGTAAATATATCATGCTATGAATTATTACTATATGCTTCTGCTTGGTTCTTTGATGGTAGAATTTATAAAAGTAGAGTGTTCAATATGAATTCTTGCTCTCATCATATTTCACTATTCCCACATTCAGCTACAATGTGTTGTTACCCAAACTGCATATGAAATTTTCTTCATAACTTGGTTGTGGATTTTTGTTTAGTGGGATTTTCTTTTGTTGTTGTTCCTGTCCTGGTGTTTTTTGAGGATTGTTTTTTTCTTTAAATTATAGCAAAAAAAAAGATGCCCTGGAAAAACATACTGAAAGTTTAATGAAGTCAAGGTAAATGACATCCCAAAAACACTCCCAAAAACTTACCCACAACTTACCCTTAAATCCATACTTCCCTTTGGAAGTCACCTTCCTTTTGCTCATGCACTTGATTTTGACTTTCAAGTACACTTCCTATATACTTTTCCAAGGAATTGAAATTTAAAATATTTATATCCTTTTCATGTTCTTTTCTGACACCTCAAAGGTGAACACACCAACTGCCATTTTTCAGTCATTAAAACCCTCCTTAATTCCATCTGTTGATTCCAAACCTTATTAAAAACTGATAAACCCATTCATAGCCCTGAGAGATTTAAGTTTTATACAGGAGTGTCTTTCCCATTAAAAGAAATCTCTCGGAGTTGTTGCCTTTCACCCATCAGGTCTCCAGATAGATCGGATAACATCAAGGTTAAAAATTCTTATTTGTAAAATCAGAGAATGGTTTGGGTTGGAAGGGACCTTAAAGATCATTTCCTTCCAACCCCCTACCATGGGCAGGGACACTTTCCACCAGACCAGGTCACTCAGAGCATCCTCCAACCTGGCCCTGAACACTTCCAGGGATTCACTGCTGGTCAATAATGCAGCCTTTTCTGACCTGCACCACCCTCATAAAAATCTGTGGAATGATGAAGAATGGCTGGACCTCAATAATTTGCTCTTTCTCAATGCACACAGAACTCACAATAGGAGATCACATTGCCATTTCTAGACAAGGAATACCTCTACTGTTATTCCTTGCAAAAATATCTAATTATTTTCTGGAAAACTTCAAAAGACTAAATAAGCTGGTGAAACTGTCCTAGTTAATTTTTCTTATCTTTTTTCATAGCCCTGATAAACTGAATTTATCAGTTATTTATTATTACTTATTTATTTAGTGCAGCAGGAAAAATCACATAGGCACCTATTAAGATCACATATGTGAAAGAGATTAGATTCAGATAAATTAAGATTAAAGCAGATTTTGCAAACATTGATCTACTTTATATTTTGTAAGAAGGTACAGGTCATAAACATCCAGGCAACACAAATATATCTCAGGATTAGGAGAATACTACTACCATGCTCAGTTACTGAACTAAAAATATAAATTTCCATACCATAGCAAATTACAACTTCCTGAATAACTACCATGGGAACTAAGGGAAAAAAAAAAGAGGGAAAAAAGTAAATCTCAACAACTTGAAGCAGAGATTTAGGCAGTTTGATTGCTATACCTGACTTCTTTAAATATTTTTATACTACCAGAACAAGAATTTCTAAGGAAACACAGACTTTTGGAAAGCAAATACCTACAAAAATATACAAGCACTTCACATTTTATCTCTTTTCTTCTCCCCCCTGCTAGTATCCCTAAGTACTCAAGAAATGTTTTAGTGAGCTGCTCTGTATTATATAGGGACATCCACTTCTCCCACTTCCAGCAGGCTCTACTTGCTAATTAGCCCTTAATTAAAATGAGTTGCAGCTGGTTTGAGACACTCCCCTCTCCCCAACCTCAGCGCCCTGTTTCTAATTTCAGAACTAATAAAAATTCCCACAAGCCAGTCTGGTCTGGGTACTTTTCTTGAGAGAGTATATTCAGCAGTTCTTTAGTGCTCTTTCCTCTTCCTCTTCTCTGTTTGTCTTCTAAGCACAAAACTTTAAGAATAGATTTTGCTTCTTGTTGGGTTTGTTTTATTTAGATTTCCCTCGTGGAGTGAATTATATAGTTTTTCTTTTTCCTGGCTTTGAAACTTGTTTCAGTTGTTGATTTGATGAGGCTTTAGGCTGGAATAGACTGAAAGCCCGACAATAAAATCTTGCTAAGGGCCAGTGCAGATGTGTTACAAGGCTCCCAGATACTGCTGCCAACACATTTTAACTGAGGCTTCTGAGGTCTGTTATTCCTGCTTTTCCACTCAATTGAATTAAATTCCATTTGGATTTTGTGATGAGGACAAACATCCACAAAGGATGAAACCAAAGCTCACAAACTCGATTTGACCTCCTCTGGATTTGCAGAAGTCTGAAAGGATGAAGAGGCTGGGCAGCTTCTCTCTGTTGTAACTATGTTTGACCATGTTAGTAAATAAATATCACTGGACAAACCTCATTTCAGCTTGCTTGTTATGTTCCTTACTCACCCTTCTGAAAGTTAATCTGATCTAAGCCAAGAGACACATTAGGGTCTCCAGGAAATGCTCTGAGATGGTTACTGTGCCAGAAAAATAGAGATGTGAGCAGAGTTTTAAAGGAAAAAAAAAAAAAAACTGGAAGGGAAAGTGGGAGGAAAAAGAAGTGTATGGATACATTCACTTAGTTCTGAGTGAGCAACTTGAAGTCATGGCTTGTGTATTCTCTTAAAAAAAGATATATTTTCCACTTAAATATAACCAAAGACAGAATTCAGTTCACTGAGCATGAGAGGTACAAGAGATAAAGGCAAATAATGGCTGCATTATTTTATTCTCCCCAGAAGGGTAGTTCTTATTAGGCAAATAATATTTGAAGATCTTCTCTGCTTTTGTATTGGCAACAGGAATGTAACCACTCCTCCCTTGGACAACTCTATATACAGAGTATGACAACTGCAATTTACCTTTCTGCTGTTCCCAGAAGTTCCAGAAGGGTTTTATCTCAGTTCTTGGAGCATCTGGATCCAGATTATGGTTTTATTAACTTATTAAATTTATTTTCTGTCTTGCAACCGTGCTCATGTTTCTCTCCCAGTCAAAAGTCAGAGGTTTGGGATTGGTTTCCTCCCTGCCCTCTACATGTGAACTAAAAGTCAAAATAAATCATTAAATAGGCTATTTGGGGGCAAAAAAGAAATATTTTGTGTCGGATTTATTTGTTTAAATTAAACTTTAAGACGAAATGCCATTGCATCATTTCTGAGGGAAAAAAGAAGAAGAAAACTTCCTTCTGAAAATATAAGAATGCAACAACAATAAAAAAAAATCTAGCTTTATTAAGCCCTGATAAATACTTCCTTCCCCATTTGTGTTTCCATTTATGAATCTCCCATGAGTTCAAAATATCAGAACAAAAATCCTAAATAATAGAGCTGATTTTAAAACATGTTTGTAAAAAGAAACTAACTTTGAAAAACTGCAGGTTGAGGGATGCCTTCAGATCAGGTTTAATTTACAGAGAACATTTCACGAGGCAGCACCAAATGTTTCTTTGTTTCCAATTAGCTTTCTAAATAAATGCAAAGCACTTTGGCATTTGTCATGCAGAGAACATTTTTTGTCTACAATTCGTGTTCAAACTCCCAGGTTTTGCCCTTACTGATGACCATCAGCTGTGGTCACTCCTGCTGTAATCTCCATACCTCAGGAGATTTTACTTTGAGTCTGAAGCAAAAGTGCTTCAAGTTGCATCTAGAGACAGTTTAGTGTGGCCAGTGGCAGTTCTAGTGCAATTTCCCCCTCTCAGGATATGTTCAAAGGTTGTTTCAATTCAAAATATCTTCACAAATGGAAATCCCACATCCCTCTGGGACCAGGCACACCCCAGATGTGTCCAGCCCTACAAAGTTGTGTGCAGACTTTTTTCTATAATACCTTTTTCTTCTTTTACAGCAGCTGATACTTTTGGTAAATTAACTGAGGTATTTTAATGGTATTCTCTAAAGATACTAATTTCAGATGCTATTGAACCCTGGGTGTGCAGCTGACAATGCACACTCACAGGCTGGATGAACTCCCCGCCTGATGTCCAAATATCCATTGGGCTGAGGAATGTGTTCTCCTGCTTTTCCTTCCCAAAGGATTCTTTACAAACACAGTCCACTGAATGACAGATCCTACCTGGCTGCAGGGAAAGCCTTACTGAAAATCCAGCAGTTGAGCAAAGACTCTGCTTTCACCTTCCAGAAAACTCTTTCCAGAAGTTAATCCTAAACTTTCCGATGTTAAAGATAAATTTTCCGTAGGAAGTTGACAGGTTTTTGACATGTTCTGTCTGTCTGAAGGAGATAATACAAGTAAAAAGACACATGAATTTAGCTCTTTATTGGAAACAGAGAAATAAGTTTGAATAGAAGAACTTTGTGCTTTTGAGAAAAAGCAGAACTTGTAAGAAACAGAAATGTCTCATTCAGCAGATGATTAAACTTCCCATTGTAAGGGAATGAAGAAAGATGTTACAATCAGTGTTAGGACTTGCAGTGAACATACAGCTGAGATAAAAATCCATAATGGAAAAATAATAATTTTTTTCTACTTCTTTTCCTAACACTCTGAAATTCAGGCAGTGTACTAGAAAACAAAAGAAGATGTAAGACCACCCTGCATCTCCAGTAAGTTTAGTCTCATGTTACTTTCCTGTAAATGTCCCTGAAGGTATAAGACAGTGAGCAATCAGCTCAGAAAATTACTAGATTCACTTTGTGTGATTCACTTTGTGTGGCCAGAGGGGGATACTTGGTTAAAAGACAATGAGAAATAGAAAGTGTAATGAGATCCTAAGCTCCTATTCTAGCCATGCATGTGATGGTAAAATATTAGTATAGTGTGAAGGAAATACAGAAAGAAAATCACTGTAAATATCAATGCAAAATGTAGCTTGGATGAGCTGATTTGTGTCCAAGAGCAGACATCACAAAATCCATTTAAAAAGTCATTGTAAAATCCATGGAAAAGTCAGAGGAAAACACTAATTTCTTTATGCACAGGCAGCACAGTTATTAATTTTTTCTTACTTGTACTTGGCATACCTTCTGTACTATTTTCATATATTCTAAACAAAAAATGGGATTTAGAAGTGAGTTAAAAGAACAATATTCTGTCTACAGGGAGTTTGTATATTTCAATATATTACAAAATTCTGAATACCTTTTTGATGGAAACCAGGATGTGTTTTGGCCTTGCTTATAGAGCAAAATTAGTTAATAAGCAGTAAAAATAATAAATAGGAGAGAAACTTATTGACTTGTTAGACTGAAGTAACAATTTATTTTGGAAGGGTGTTGACATTGTGTAGTACTGTGGTGTCACAGGAAAGGCAACATGAGATCTGAGGTTCAAATGCTTTCAGGTTTGTTCTCACCTCAGATTTGGGGATCAAAATGCATTTTACACCTTCGATCTGGAGATGTGTTTCATCACATTTTCTGTAGAGGACAGGTGCAGCATATTATGGGAAATGCAATTTGTTTTCCCAGCCACAAGAGGAGAGTGGCACACTTTTTAATTTACTCAGAGTCAAGTTTAATTGGCTCAGGATAAAGTTTCAAGTGAGTTTAAAAATGGTACTGCTTTAATATGGGTTCAAAACAATATAAAATAAAGGTATAATATTCCATTTAAAAAAAAAATATGGTGTAATCTTAAAGAAAGAGAATGGACATGGCTGAATAATATTTCCTGCAGTTATGGGTGGGTTTATTTGGGGAGATTTCTTTGCTTCGTCTTTACCCAAGCCTTTTTTCTTTACCTACTTTCAATCCAAAATTATTCTGCCAAAAATTCTTTCTAAAATGTCTATTTTTCCATTCAAATCAAGGGTGGTGTGCAATACTGCATTCAAATAAATCTTAGAAAAATTTTTCATGCTCCTGTAAGCTGGTAACTGCATTCACTCCTTGTGTGCTCCTCCATGGTCAGTCTGCAACAAATTGGCAGTTGAAAAACTGGAAATTGGAAGGTTTCCCTTTCTTAAAGAATATCATTAGGCAAGTCCCTTTAGTATTTTTTAGACACAGATGCAGTCATGTGGAGCCTGCAGTATTTCCAGGTACAGCATTTGTGCACTTGACTAGAGTTTAGATAGAAATCACCTCCTGTTTGGTATAGAAAAGATACTAAATGAGAAAACAACATTTCATGATGCTGAGTCAGGTCACTAGGGAAAAATGTTGATGTCCTGCTTAAAACGATCAGAGACCATATGATCAAGGTCTGGGTGATAACACCTAAAACTCTTTTTCCCTGTAATGGATGTAAAGAACACAGGGAAAGATGGGAGGGACAGGTGGAGATGGTTTAAGTGGTGGCATTTAACAAAGGGATGTCAAGCAGAAAGCTGACATCTGTTTTCAACCCCATCGTTAAATTCATCACATAAATGTTTAGAAGAGTTGGCTTGATGGGTCTCTTTTCAAGCCTCTTGAAAGGATAACCAGGCTAAGAAAACAATCCCTAGAATGCAGTTAATCCCTAGGAATACAGCACATCTGGAAAGATCACAGCTGTACCAGAAGCCAGATGTTTCAGTAGTCTTATTTAGATTGAAAAAACAAGAACAACAAAAGAAAGTGGTAGAAAAGCACACATAGTGATAAAGAATGGAAAAGTCACTTTGAAAGACCAGGAACTTTTGTACTTTCTGTTTTTATGAAGGCTAAAGCATTGATTACTCTGGAAATGTTTTAATTTCTGAAGCTTTTTGGAGGAAAATCCAAAAAAGGTTGTTTGAACAGCTGCCTGCCAAAGCCATGGCTTGAAAAGTGGGTGCAGATTTGGCTTCACAAGCAACCAGAAGTTCTCCCTGTGATTAACCCTGGATCCATTGTAATTTTGTTGTGGCAAGAAGGAAAAAAAGTCCAGTATATGAGACATTCCATAATGTGTCATGTTTTACTGAAAACAACATATATTGGAGGAGGAAAGATTCCTCCTTTTAGGAACTCTGCAAACATGACTCCAGTAAGTAATCTCATCTCTCAATTTCACTTGTTTATCTCTTGTGAAGCTTTGTTTCCATTCTAATAAATATTTCAAGGCTCAGACTTGTGAAAGATTTTCTTCCATCAGCTTTAATTATTAAATCACGTAAGGTAAATTAGTAAAGGACAAAAGATGTATTTCATATAGAATACTCTTCACAGAAATTGCACATGGACATTTTCTGCCTGTGGTTCTAATAAATACCTGAGTATCTATATTTTTTCCCCTGTGAATTATGTATGCATCATACTGCAGTCTATAAGCATAAAGAAAACTTCATGGAATATTTATGAAATGTCTAAAATATTAATATTGACAATAATTTAATTCAAATGAAAAATAAACATACTTACAGTATGCTCTTTTTCCTGATTCTGAACTGATTTGATTGAGACATTCCAGTTGTTGAGAAAAAACATGATCCTCACATTGTATTTGCTATACAGGAATTCTACATATTGATTTGAAACAAAATTTAAAATAATGACAATATCTTCATGTGCCACAGAAAGTATGAATCTTTACAAAAGCTCAAATATATTTGAATGAAATTACGTCCTTATGTTTGGTGTCATAATCTTGTTGGAATAACCAGTTAAATAATAAAACTATTGAGTTTGTTAAGCAGCACTAGCAGAAAAAAAAAATTAAAAAATATATATGTATGTATGTGTGTGAGTAAAAAAATATGCGTCTATTCCATGGAGCTCCCATGCCTGGAACTGTTCAAGTGTCCAAGGCCAGGCTGGAAGGGTCTTTGAGCAACCTGGTCTAATGGAAAGTATCCCTGCCCATGGCAGTGGGTGGGAACTCAATGGTCTTTAAGATCTCCTCCCAAACATTCTGTGATTCTGTGAGAAAATTTTGAGGTGGATGTTGAATATAGTCAGCATTCTTCCAAATATAATATAATCGTGTTAAAAATTGTGTAGAATTTGTTATAAATTATTAAAAATGTATTATAAATTTTCAACATAACTTTTGAAACTGAAGAAGTAAAAATTCTGTAGGGCTGCAGCAGGGAGTAAAAATCACTGTTGGTGTTTAGACATCTTTAATCCCTACATAGGAAAGCAAAGTATATCCCCATCTTTTTATGGAGGATGTATGTATTGTTAAACAAATATTCAGGAGATTTTCAGTTCAAATTGTAGGAACAAATTACATAGAAACAAGTAAGATATGGCCAGGAAGTTGCCATAAAGGTTTAAATGGATTAGAAAAGGATTCTGCAAATTCCTGCAAAATTGGTACATCCTTTTGAGTGTTAAACACAATCAGATGCATAAACTGGCATCCAGAAAGTCCATAAACTGCTGATGGCAAAGACAATGTCCCCAGAGAAAAATCTGCCTGCATAATGACTATTTCTTTTTTAATTCAACTATCCTGTTGGCAAGCAGGATGCTGGAATAGGAAAAAGCTGTAGCTTATCCCAATATGGCAATTCTTCGCTTGTTATTGGGAGAAAAAAAGATTTAAGTACCTCAGCACTTAATTAAGTTTCTAAATGCGTCCCAGACTTAAGGTTGAACATACAATTAATTTATTTGCTGATTTGGTGGGTTTGTATTTCATTCTGCGAGTTATTTATTGCAGAACTCTGAGGTTCCAGTGATCCCAGCACAGGCAGTTCACAAGAGTTTGCCCTTATTTTGTCCTGTTCCACTGCTCTGGCAGGTGAACTTTCAGATCTTTGAATTAAGAAATGGCTGCTTAAAACTTTGAGGTGAAGTGTGAAGAGCAGTAAGATCACATCCAATTAAAAAATAATTCTCCAACAATGTTAACTTACAGGTCACTCATCTTTTTAAGAAGCCATAAATAATTTATCCATTACTAATTAGCTGCATCTACTTTACCATCATATCTCCTATTTAATGAGCAACATGAGAGCATTATGTTAATTTAAAACTATACGACTTGTCAAAAAGGAGTCAATTAAAAGGATTCTCTTCAGGAGGCTCTAATAGAATTCAGGACAGGATTACATCAGAAACAAAATTGAACTTTCTGTCCTGTGGGTATTTTTGAGAGTTCAAACTTCTGTCCCAAACAGAAACAAATAGAGTGAATCTGTTTATTGCTAAGGAAGGCAGAGGCACGTCAGTTTGAATCAGTCACTCTGTATATCCTGATTGTTTATATTTCATGCTTATATTTCAACTCTATTCTGCAATGTGCTCTCAGGAGATTGGATTAGGAAGAACCTTTATTGTAGCAATTCTAAAGATGCTGGAAGAGAAAATTAAATTTATTTTATTTTCTGAAAAGTTTTGAAGGGTGAAAGAGACTCCCCATGGTCCCAGGATGTGGCTCCTGTTGGCACAAACAGAGAAGGACTTTCAGTCTCCTCCCAAGCAGAGCAGAAACTCCCTTATTTTCCATATGAAAAGAAAGCTCCAGGGGAGTATTAAAAACCAAAACCTAGCTAAGTTAAGGAAAGGATTCATCTGACACAGTCCTAGCTGATTGGGTTTGGTCAGATGCGCTGGTGCAGCAGGGATGTGGGCAGAGAACTCAGAGTGGGACCTCTGCAATGCAGGCTCTGAAACAAGGCAAGGTGACTCCTGCCACAAAGATTTGGAGCTAATTATCATAAATAAGTTTTCTGTGCCTCTCACTGCTTCAGGACAGCAGATATGACTGCAAACTCTTATCTGATTTCTCAAGACTTCTTACAAATTTTGTACTCATTTACAAAATTAGGACCACAACTTCTAGACACTGGGAATGCAGAGATATTTTTATCTACATATACAGATATGCTCTTAAAAAAAATTACACACCTTATCATTTAAAACTGTTGACCAGCTCACCAAACCTTAGATTTCTAAAACAAAGCTCCTAATTAAAGGTGAAATATTATCTACAGTTAATAGTAAAAGACAGACAAATCCAGAACCCACACCAGTTTGTTTGGAAACCTAATTTAGGATTCCCACTGGAGAAAATCACTTTTCTGAAGACATCAGGCCTGTACAAGAACATGTGTTATGGACAGGCAGAGTGAGCTGTTAACATGAGAGTTGTTCTGACCCATGGAACTCAGAATGCAGGAGGGGGAATGAGAGAGAGCACAAAGGTACAAAAAGATCACGGAGCACCACCTTGGCTTGTTTCACGGTTACTTTAAATTTTCATGGCTATTTAAATTGGATTAGCTTCAATTCTCAGATGGTCTGCCTGAAAAAACAATCTTCTCTTCTCTAATGAAAGGATAAATCCAGAGAATTTAGAGTGCCAGGAGCAAGCCTACAAGAGCAGAGAAATAGTCTAGCAGACTTCAGGAGGTCTTTACTTTCATTATTTTGCACTGACAGTCTTTCTCTTGCTCAAACAAAACATTTCACACCCAAAGCATATGAACAGGATGTTATCTTTGCACCAGGACTTGCCAGAGATTAGATGGAAATCTCCTGAGTTTTAGGCCCCATTTATCTTCCACTTGACTCTTTTCCAGTTGATGATTAATTAATTGGCTGTGAAGCTCTTAGCAGGGCTTTCCCTTAAACATCTCTTGGTTCCATCACACCTCCAGAGCTGGGCTGAGCCGCTCTGCAGCACTCACTGATGTCAAAGGGAGCTGGAAGTCAGCAGCCAGAAAAAAAAAAGGCAAAAAAACCACCATTATGTAGCATTTTAAAAGGTTTGTCTTCGAGTAGGTTTTAACAGTTGCTTTTTTATTTGTTTTATTTTTTTTCTCCAGACTTTTTCCGTAATCTAGAGATCACACTATTGTCACTGCGATATGTTATGAAAATCCTCTTGCCAGGATTTTTCCCCTGAGAAGCTGAGAAGCCTCAGAAAGGAAAGGTAAACAATAACTATCTGATTGCTTTGGAATGCAGTCTGGAGGTTGTTTACCAGCAGGTTCATCTTTGATTGGTCTCATGTGAATTGTTTTTACTTGGTGACCAATCATGGTCCAGCTGTGTCGAGACTCTGAGCAGTCAAGAATTTTTATTATTCATTCCTTTGCTAGCCTTCTGATATATTCCTTTCTCTTTATAGTTTTGTATAGCACTTTACAATATTATAATGTCATATCATATCAGCCTTCTAAGAAATATGGAGTCAGATCCATCTCTTCCCTCGTCCTGGGACCTGCAAAAACATTGGCACACTATTGTCAGGCCAAATAAAACAATATATCATTCTGAATGTTCTGAATGAATTTTCATTGCAATCAGATCTATTTCCAGCAGTGCTCAGTTTGTGTATTTCTGACTCAAAATACTGCATATCAGTATTAAAAAATAAAATCAGGACCTTGGTGATTTTAAAATAAGATACCACACAACTCTTCCAGGCTATTAATGCTCTGGGAGTGCAGCTTGCCAGGTAAATCAGTTCTGATCTGTGGCCCATGCTGTGTTCATCCCAGTTCCTCAGATCTACAGTTCTCTCATTAGGTATTGTCAGCTTAATAATTTCATATAAATTAAAAAAAAAAAGAAAAAAGAAAGAAAAAAGAAAATGAAAGCACACCTTACTTATTTTTTCTTAATACCAAAAGGAACATTAAATTATGAAACTATTTTTGAGTCCCACTCTTCCTGGAAGAAAATACGAGGAAGTGCAAACTCACATTGCAGTGGCACAAATGCTAATTCTGAAAATAAATATTCATTTATTCATGTTGTCAAGATGAGAGGTAGTTTCTATAAATTCACAATAATACATGCACATCTGGATTCTATCACTGTGGGAAAGAGTTAAGATTGTTTTAAAACTTTAATACAAATTTATTTCTATTAAATCATAGGTGTTCAACATTTTCAAATTTGAGCTTCCCTAATTTATTTTTTTTTTTAAGTTGTGACTCATGTAATGGAATTTAGGGGTCACACTATAGGCTTCTTTTTATTTCCTGCTTCTTGCAGGGTCATTCAGAATAATCCACTAGTTTTTAAAGATGATTAGGAGTTAGGCTTTAGATATCACTTTAGATAACTTTAGATTTAGATATCACTTTAGATAACTTTAGATGAGCTTTAGATAACTGCATTTCATTATCTTTAGCCTTAACTCTGCTTTTCTTGTTTTATCTCTTCCCTGGTTCATCTTATCTGTAAAGAAGATCATGTATGAAATTATCTTTGGAAGAACAATTTTGTTCAATGTCTGCTGAAAAAATTTTCATTTATGAAAAATAATGTAGGTGGAAATGCCTATCAATCCTGAAAGTGCATTTTTCAGTCATACCTCGTGCTCCAGATGTCAGCAAGTTGAAGGCCTCCATCCACAGCACAGGCAATAAAAATGTCATAAGAAGTATAGAATTAACTTCATAATTTGAATGGAAAATTAACTAAAAACTTAGAAAAATGAATAAATTTTTTAAAAAGTCTGAAAAAGAACCTGGAATAAAATAATTCCACAAAAATTATGCCTTTTTATTCCATTATTGTAAAAAAAACTAAAAATAAAGAAATTATGTCTACTTTCAGCTGGTGATGGTGGATAAATTTCCAAGTAAGCATGTTTTTAACAACAGTAATATGAGAGTAACCACAAAAAACACTAAGGCCTTGTCTTGATTCTAAAGGAGTTAAAAACAGAAAAGCAAAAAGAAAACATATTGACACCGCTTAAAAAATTAATAATTGCTTCACATTCTTAAAAAAAAAAACCCTCAAATCCAACCATTTCATCAAAATAAAAACACAGCTTGTTTTTGGTAGTACCCCAACATAGTATGGTAGGGTTTTGAAACTTTCTCAGAGCGCTCGTCCTTTCTTTTCCTCAAATAAATATATTTTCAGAGATTCAGCAATATCTGACGTCATGATTTCCCTGGAATTGGGTATTACTGACGCTTTTGTGGGCAGTTTCAGAAGGAAAGCCATCCGTACCTCAGTGATATTGGTGAGGAGGTGACACTGGAGAAGGGACCTGTCCCCAGTCCCACCCCAAGGCAGTGCCTGGGACACAGCAGAGAATCTCTGAGCTCTCATCTGGTGCCATTGACTCGGATTTCCTCAGCACAAGGAGGAATTTTTCACTGCTGTGAACTCTTCACTGCTGCTCTGGTTGTTCGTTTGAGCATTAGCCAACCTTCAGTCCTCCCACTGCTCATTTTTCGTGTCCTCAGCAGTGCTGAAATGGCTGAAGTGATCTGTCACTCGTGGCATTTTGTTACCTCTCAGCTCCAGATTTATGATGCTCTTATCTACATGACATGGGTAACTCACATCTGATGTACTGTGCTGCTTTCACAGCTCTGTGCACGACTCGGTGTGAATCTCCACAACAGGGAAGGAAGAGTGAACAATTGATCTGTATTTTCACTAGCACTGAAAAATTCCTCAGGGGTTAGAGCTCAGCCTTACCACTGTGTGAGCCTCATGCCCTACTTGAAAAATCTGATTTGTATCAAAATGTCACTGTGTGAACTGTGTTCTGCTGTAGCACTTCTGGGTTAAAAGTTATTCTGCTTCTCCAATAACTTCTTAAATTTCTGAATTATGATAAATCTTCAGGACCATACCAAAAAAAAAAACAAAACAAAACAAAACAAAACAAAAAAAACCCAAAACCCCATCTAATCAAACAAAAAAACCCAAACAAGCAAAAAAAAAAGCTCTTCATAATACCTTGTAAGCTATTGATCTTTCAGAAACCAGTGTGGAGAATTGGAAATGGGGCTGACAGAAAAAAAGAGCATTTTTTTGAACATAGAATTATTGGGTTCATCTGTTTCCACACCAGCAATTGCACACAGCTTTGAGTTTACCCTCATCCTTGATCCCAGCCACTGTCAAAGCCTGATTATCTCATACAGTATAGGGTTTATGATGGGTTTTGATTTTTTAATGGAGAATTTTCAGGAAAAAAAAAATCTGAGTCCATAACTTGAATATCTCAAATGGCAAAAATAAAATGTCTGAAAAGAAAGAATCTTAAATTTCTGAATTATGATAAATCTTCAGGACCATACCAAAAAAAAAAACAAAACAAAACAAAACAAAACAAAAAAAACCCAAAACCCCATCTAATCAAACAAAAAAACCCAAACAAGCAAAAAAAAAAGCTCTTCATAATACCTTGTAAGCTATTGATCTTTCAGAAACCAGTGTGGAGAATTGGAAATGGGGCTGACAGAAAAAAAGAGCATTTTTTTGAACATAGAATTATTGGGTTCATCTGTTTCCACACCAGCAATTGCACACAGCTTTGAGTTTACCCTCATCCTTGATCCCAGCCACTGTCAAAGCCTGATTATCTCATAGAGTATAGGGTTTATGATAGATTTTGATTTTTTCATGGAGAATTTTCAGGAAAAAAAAAATCTGAGTCCATAACTTGAATATCTCAAGTGGCAAAAATAAAATGTCTGAAAAGAAAGAAGACTGTTAGAAAGAAGGGAGTTTAACACATAACATGCATGTGTTAGTGTGTAAATGTATATAAATGTGAAGATCTATTTATTTATATTCTCAACTGTGCAAGTGTGAAGCTTTACACAGATGCATACACAAAAATAGTTTGCAACAAAGTTGAGAGAATAAAACCAATGACAGTGGATTCTTTATTATTCTTTTAAGGATGAAATGTTTTTCTTCAGAACACCATTTTTGTGTCTTTATCTGGCCTGCAATAATTTCTGTTTCTGGCTTCTTATAGTAACAATTTTGATACAAACGCATCCACCTACAATTTATATCAATAGCAGACATCTTCAATAGCTCTCAAACTGCAAATTATTTTGAAAGGGAAACATCTGTACATATTGCTATTCTGATTGTAAAGCCTGTGAAAACATTTTTCTCCCTGAGCTCTTTGCTTGTTTTTAATATTGGAGTAAAAGTGGTTTAGCTATGCTGAAAAAATACTTGATCAAAATGTTGAAACCAGAGATTTCTGCACAACCAGAAGTGGAGCTGCTCAGATGGTTATCAAAATCCCACCAACATGCTTAAAATAATCATTACTCTCCACTTGATAGTAACTTCCGGTGTCACATTCATATTTTCTGAAAAATCCCTTCACCCAGGATTTTTCTCCTGGGAAGCTGAAAAGCCTCAGAGAAAAAGGAAAACAATTCTTATCTCATTTGCTTCTCCTGTGTTTTGCTCCTTTGGAATGTGTTTGGAGATTGTTTACCCACAGGTGATTGTTTCACTGCATTCTGCTGTGAGTTGTTTTCACTCTTTGGCCGATCAGGGCCAGGCTGTGTCAGACTCTGGAGAGAGTCACGAGTTTTAATTACCTTTTTAGCCTTCTGTAAGCATCCTTTCTTTATTTAGTATAGTTTAGTTTAGTATTCTTTAGTATAATATAGTTTCATGAAATAATAAATTAGCCTTCTGAGAACATGGAGTCATATTCATCATTCCTTCCTTTGGGGGCTTGGCAAATAAATCCAAAACTCCTGGCACTGATGAATTATTATTTTGGACTGTCACCACATCTCTCAACAGAAGAGTCTGAATTTAGTTTGTGGAAGAGAGGTGTGATAGGAGCAGTTTCCTCTGCATTTGCACTGTCTGTTAAAATGTGGAGCTGACACAAAAGACCTCAGTCACTCAACCCTGAGAAAGAACAAATCCAAAATATCCACACTTTAAGCTTCCAGTAGAACAAAATGAAGAACCAGCAAAAAATTTTTCATTGAGTTTCACCATCTGTAGACATCTGTAGATCCTTTGAGCACTTTTTGAGAATTAAGTATTCTCAAAGTACTTTATTTTTTCTGATTGGAAAACTTCTTTATTCCCGCACCAATCTTCATAGTCCCCATTTTCATAGTTTAGAAGCCAAAAAATTTTTCATTGAGTTTCACCATCTGTAGACATCTGTAGATCCTTTGAGCACTTTTTGAGAATTAAGTATTCTCAAAGCACTTTTTTTTTTCTGATTGGAAAACTTCTTTATTCCTGCATCAATCTTCATAGCCCCCCATTTTCATAGAAGATCTTTTGGAGATTTTTACAGAAAGATGTTCATGGATACTAAAATACAGTCAAGTTTGTAGTGAAATGTAAACCCAAAACATGCTCAGAAAGACTTTTTCATACATGTCCATGCTGTAGGTACATCTCATTTGATGAGAATATGAACTATTTGATTGCAATATATATGTTGCTGTATAATTTCCTCTTTGATTAAAAAAAAAAAAGCCATGAAAATACTTCCCAGATATATAAGATAATTTTTACCACCATACTGTTAAGGTCAAGAGTAATTTCTCCATAAATAAGGAAGAACAGTCAATTCCACACAGAGCAGTCAGTTTCAATTACAGCTAGATAAAAAGAGTATGAATATTGTCTCTGTGAAAATTGGTGCCTTTTTTGCTATTGATTGACCAGCATTCCTGTAAGTTATTACTATTTGACTACATAAGCATTGATTTAAAAGACCTGCCTTGAAGAATACTTACAAAGTAAAGGAAAGCCAACAGCATAAAATGGTGACAGTAATTCTGGGCTTAATTAAAAATTACTGTTGAAAATTTTTTGTTCTGAACCATACAGCCAAACTCATAATTATACACAAAAATGCATACATACTTAATTCCATATTTAATTAATTGCTTATATATGTCATATTGCATTTTACAGGGGCCATTTTACTCTTCATTCCAAATCAGCTCATCTGCACTGCTTTTTGTAAACATACATTTTTCAGCTGTGATCCTATCTTTCAATTTTTCAGGTCTGTACAATAGATGGAACTTAATTTATATCATATTTCCCAAGGATTCAATTTTCCTGAGTTAGAGACTACTACCATTGCCTTTTTCCTTGCAATTTATCACATTTGATTTCACATCCTGGTTTGGTTTTCTGGGCTCCTGATATTGCTTTCACCTTAAATAAACCTCCTGTTCTTAAGGTCCTGATATTAGGAATGAGAGAGAGGGAAAAAAAATCACCTCGTGGTAGCAGAAAGTTGGCTAAAGGAGCCAATGATAATTTCTGTCTCTCGGCTGTACTCTACTGGAGTAAATGCAGTAGAACATGATGTTATTGTAATTTTCATTAGTGTTTTGGGGAATAATAGTGTGTGCAAGAGGTCCCTATGTTTAAAAGGGCAGTTTTCTAAAACCAGAAGCAGGACTATCTGTGATCTCAGGATTACCTTCACCTTACTGGAATTGGCTTTTCTTTTGCCAATTTTCCAGTTAAAATCTTTCCACAGGAAATATAAATCTTTGGATGAATCTCAGCTGATATCCGACTATTTCTGTTCAAAAGCCACCAAGATAAGCTGAAGGAGTTGCAATGTAAGTACTTCACAAAATCCCTTTTCTAGACAAGGTTCTCACTGAATTATGTATCCCAAAATTCACCACAGCCTCACCTCTAGGTCCATGGAAATGATTTCTCATGGCAGCCAGATGTCTATAATGCATGACAGCAGAAGTCAGCCTGAGGGCCTTTGGCTGGAGAAGCAAAAGTTCAAATCTCAGGCTCAGTACAAGTCTTGTGGGACACCAGAGAGAAATATGAGGACCAGAATAATCTAGTTTTTAGTGTGATTAAAGCAATAAATTTCCAGTCTCAAATTTTAAAAGTACTAGATGTACAAATACCACCAGAAGTTGTTTTTTCACCTGGTATTAAGAAAATGTTTTGACAAGAAATTCTTAGCTGACCTGCCTAGGATCAAGAGAAAAAAATACAATATAACCCACAAACAACAATTCAACTGCAAAATATCATTATGCAGTCTGGGACATAATTCTTTATTCTAGAAGAATATATGTAAGATTCCTCAAAGTCAGCAGAATCTTCATTCATCTATTATATCTGAAAATCACAACCTAGAAATATGTCAGAGAACAGTAACAAACCCAAACAACACCTTATGTCCTCACTCATGTTTCTCAGCATGTTTGTAGGTTTTACAAGCCTCTGAAAACATGAGAATAGAAGATCATCCATAATTCCATCCACGTTTGCAGTGCTGAAGTGAAATGTAATTTCTTTTAAAAAAGTTGGAAAGGGCTGAGTTTCTACAAAAAAATTCCAGTTCATTTTTGAGCGCCTGCAAACATTTGTAAGAAAAGGCAGGAAGTTCCACAGTTTTACATACAAGTAGAATGAAGACAGTAACTTCTCACATCTGCACTTCTCACCTCCAAGTTTTATTTCATGCCTTTGTTGTTGTTTCAGAAAAAAAAAAAAAAACCAAAAACAATGCTCAATTGTTATTTATTCCCTTTCTCCAAGCCTCTGTCACATGTCACGTTGTTCCTTCTGCCTCCATCATCCATATTTTATATCTTTGCCAAATCTTGTGTCCTTTCCTCAGCTGAAAAGTTCCAATCTGTTTGGGTGAGTTTCAAGTCAGACAAGAAGTATCACAGAACTGCATCTTTCAAATATTATAAACATTTATTTCTAGAAAATACACTCAAGAAATAGCATTCTGTTAGCCTCAATAAAGACATATTTACAGAACGTAAATGTTTACACCCTCTCACATTTACAACCTCTGGTTAATCTTTGATGACCATAGCCTGTCGTGCTTCCCAATTTCTTTTTAGAGGTATTCTATGAGGAATGTGAGGTTCCTACACAAAGTTCCAAGAAAGTAGCAATTCAGACCAAGGTGGGTAAACTTTGGTCTATCTCTGCTTGTGCTGGTCGAGAAAATTTTCCTTTATGGGTGTCCAGTTGGAATAAGTAACGAAGTTTGTGCCCATGGAGACCAGTGTTGTAGTTTGGCAGTCATGTTAAGGCAGCATGAGCCAACAATATCCATGGAAAATGAATGTACTAAGAAATAAACCCTAAAAAGTATTGAGAAATAGTAATTTCAAAGTTTAAAAAATAAGAAAAAAAAAAAGAAAATTAATAATAAGCCTACCTCAAGACAGATGCGGAATAATAAAATAAATTAATTACTCAGATTGTTGGTTTGTCCTGCTAATGTTGAAAATCTCTATATTATCTAAATTATGATATGAAAATTAAGTTGAAATTTATAAAATAAATTAATTACTCAGATTGTTGGTTTGTCCTGCTAATTTTGAAAATCTGTAATTATGATATGAAAATTAATTTGAAATTCGAAGTTGTATCTACAAATTCAGGTACAGTATTCAAAAAGAGAGGATTAAATGCTGGCACCACAGAAGTTAATGGATGTCCTGAAGTCAATGACAAAATTTTCCTGAATTTAATTATGTTAATATTTTAAATTCAGAAAATCCAAGAGGCCATGAACTCCCATCTGGAACTCATGCCTCTCCACAGAGCACTGGAAAGGAGTGGAAACATGAAATATCCTATTTTCTAGTGATCTGGACATTTCAAGAGCTGGTAGACCACAAAACACTATTATGAGAGGGTGCAAATTTTGAGTGGATACAACCTTAAATTAATTATTCTGGAAAAGATACAGAAGAAGATAATTTTGCACCACAGGCTCAGTAAAGAAAGCATCAAACAAATCTCCCTGAGTTTTTCCACTCTGTATATTTGGACTAGACAATAACGTGTCCCCTATGTGTGGCAAGATCATTGAAAATACACATTCCAAGCCCTAGGCTTTGCTGTAGCCAGAGTTAACACAAACTGTACTGAAAACAAATCTTTAGTCACAAAGACCTCATGTGGGTTTGAAAGTTCATATTCTATATTGCTTGTCAATATTATTATCTGCGGGGAAAAATAAGGTCTATGAAAAATAAAAATTGGTGCATAAATAAAAGTGTATGGGGGGGGATCATAGTTAATTATAGAGGTTTTTGTTATAACTACTTCCCCATGAATATACATAAGCCTAAATATCCCATTACTGTTTAATTATACAGCCATTAGAAGAAGAAAATTGCCAGTGAAAGCAGCAATGAAAAATGTATATCATTTACAAAACCATACATAATATACCACAGATATTTTCAATATCATACTGAAAAAGATGACTCTGAGGATATCACCATTGCATTGAATCGCTTTTATACATTATCAAATCCTTCATTGTGTAGAATTATGAGGGAGCTGGAAATGAAAACTCATCTGGGTGCCATTTTAAATCGTACATTGGGTTTATTATAAGATATGAGGTGGGTTCATTCCTTCACCTGAGCTGTTGGTTTACCATCTGGACTTTTTAGTCATAAACTTCAAAAAAAATTTCATTAAGGTGTGACATTAACCTTCAGCACAAGGTTTCCACATTCTAGTCTAACTTTGCAATATTGGCAAGCTGCCTTATTGTCTTCAGCTTTTTGCTGTCATTTCTTGTAATGACTGTTTGCACTTTGAAACCGCAACAATTCACGGGTATGTGAATTAATAATTCAGGTAAACACCTTTTATATCTGTGCACAAACTGGCAGCTCTTCTGGCATGTGCATTTCTGGCTTTGAACAGCAGACCCTAGAAAGTACATAAACCACTGTATTTTTTTTTTTTTTCCCACAAATAAGAAAATTCTGTTTCTCTCCAGGCTCTAAGTGAACTGAAAACTACTTCTGTTTTCCTCAGGGGTCTTATGAGCTACAATATTTCCCAAATATCCATTATTAGCAAATGACAGTGCTGTTTTCTGTTCATAGAAAGTGGATATAGAACAGTCTATATATTTAAAAGAAACAAATAAACTAAAAGAGTTAAACAATTTTGGGCATCTCATCACATAAAAGCCCTCAGCATGCCTAAACTGACTCTCTTTTCTGATGATGTCTGTTGGTAAGAAAAGAAATTCCATGTTTAATGTCTGTGTTATTTCAGAAACAACAAAAGAGGGATGAAAGAAATTATTACACCCATATGAAACTTTGAGGTGAAAACACTTGGGGAACTATTATAAATATTTCTCCTATGTGGTTTTATAAGTCTGAGGAAAAAGAAGATATTTAAAAGAGTAGAAAATTACAGTTGACTAGTCATAAAGGAAAATATTATACTGATTTTAATTATTCTATAGCATAAGAAAAATAGAAACATTTCACAGTAAGTTGGGGAGCAGAGATGACACAATGTTATGTCTGATTCTCTATTGTGCATATGCATACATATAAAATAAGCAATCAGCCAAGACAAAAATAATTATTTTTCATTTCATAATGAATAAGTAGTGTATGAATTTACTTTCTTCCTGGATATTTTTGCTGATTAGCTGGCTGGAAATTTACAGCAACACTAATTTCCACCGGTCAGCTACAGAGAGCAGTAATCAATCCTGTGACAGGGAGCTGTAAAATGGGGACCAAAAACTAAGCTTCCTATAAATACTGAATTACCCATCAGCCTTTAAAATATTCTGATTAATCATTACTCTAAAACACAAGTGACTACTTTAAAGAGCCCTGAGCAACTAATTCCAGACATCAAAAATGACATGATCATATTTGAAATCAGTCTTTTCTTCTTGTTTGGCCTTATTGGCGGCTGAGGGATACTTTGTGAATACCAAACCAACTGCATTTGTTGTACAAAGTGTTTGTTTGATCTATTCATTTCCATAAAGTGAGTTATCTGCCTAAGACAGGGTAAAACATCACATGGTTTACAGCATACAGAGATCACAAACAACATTTCCAGACTTAGTGCACAGGACAGGGGAAATTCGTGCTCAGGTTTGGGGCATCTCACACTACTGGATTTGACTTCCTACCTGTAAAGAAGTCTTATTTTGGCAAAAGAGTTTTCTAAGCAGGCCAAATATCAGCTTTCACTTGTTTCTGCTGGTTTGTCAGGTCTATTGGCACTGGCCTTCCCCATTCTCCCATCTGGTCTCAAATGCCTACTTAAAATTTTGAATGTTTCTTGAAGTCCTAATTTTCTTTCACTTTTTCTGTACATGCTCCATCAGCTTTAATTAAAATCTTAATAGGTGCATTTAGCTAAATGTGGTAAAGTGGTACAAGAGTTTTATTTACAAGCACGGTATTCAAACTCTTCAGAAAGGTTATATAAGTCTTTCCTCCCTTATACATTTTTTTTAGCATACTCAACATGTTTGTCACTGGTTTCTCTGAGCTCAGCTGATGAAGTGTGGCAATTCCACTGCGAGTGGTCATGGATTTTTGCCGTGTGGATAGAGCCGTGGCAACAGGTAGAGACACTGAGGATGAGCTGTGCACCCATTTGTTCTCTCTACTTTTAGTAAAATGAGCCTTAACTGAAATTTCTTCTGTGGGTACAAAGGTTGCACCCATATGCTGCAGGTTATTCCTGCAGCATATCCAGACTGGCATCTGAGGTCTGCTGCTGGCTCTGAGGGCAACATCTTCTTCATACCAACCAGGACCTTGATCTCTTAGGTTACAAAATCAGTTTTAAAACATAACTTTCACCTTTTTGGCCAAAGAAACTATAGATGAATGTAAATGCCATCAAGAGCTCTTTAATCAATGTACTGCATCATCAATGTCCTAATCAAAGATTCTGCCAGTGGACTTTGTACACTCTAATCAATTTTCTGATGACAATGTTAGTCTCATTATTATTTACAAAGCTAAAAGTAAGGATAGAACAAGCTGACTTTAAACCTGCTGTCGGTACCTAATTACCCAAGCTCATTAGTGTCTTGTTATACCAAAAGTTTTGTTATGGCCAAATGAGAGCACCCCATATATATGGAGCTATGAATTTATTGCTAGCACAATTGAAGTTTTAACAGTCTAGTAAATTTGGGCTGTGTGACTACATATATAATTATGGTAAAGCTTAATTAATAATACAATTAAAATTGTGTTACAAGTGCCTTCTCGATCTGGACAACCCTTTACACTGGTGCTGTCCCCAGTTTCCTAATTTTACTTGTACTTGTTATCATTGCAAACTAAAGCTAAACTAGAACACAATTCCTCATTCAAAGGACTCTGATATTTGTTACTACAGAGAAAGAGCCGCAAATAAGAGCAAGCCAAGGTGATCTCAGACAAGTTCTGATACCCTGCAGAGTCAGGTTAAAGACTTCAGAGCTTGACATCTTTTACCAGCAACAGTAAAAGATGTACCTGTGTTTATTGGTCTGTGATCCTCATCAACTTATTTTTATTTGTCAGGCTCCTGCACTTTAGGTATGCCCACCAGTTGAAATGTGCATTAATTTACACTGCCTGGGCTCAGACACTTCCTGCTACAACTAGAAGGTGAGGACACTTAACCAGACATTTCTAAGCTCCTTGTCCAGCCAACAAAATAACTATGTTCCCATATTCCACTGGTTTCAGGTAGCCAGAGACAATAGAACAACACACCATGGTCCAGGCCTTGAATAATGTGAGCCCACTGCAAACATTGCTCACAGGCACTCAGAGATGCTCAGTCTGTGTCACAGTGACATTGGCTAAATATAAACATCTCAAATAGGCCAGATGATTTCTCTAAAAATGCCTGTGTCTCTCACATGACAATATACAGAATTGAATGGCTCAGCTGTAGACATCCACATTGTGGAGATGGGGCCTTGAACGTGATCAGTCCCTCCCTAAACCTCTAATTCCAGCCTTCTTTTTGCTTCTACTTTTGATTACAATTTAATATCTCCCAACAACATGCTGCTACAAAAAGAAACAGACAGCTGGCTATAGTAACTCCTTGCATTTCTCTGATTACTGCTAAAATTCTTTCTGTCTGTTAGAGAAAAAATAATAATAAGACAAAAACCCCCAAACTCTAAGCTTACCCAAAAGCAGCCAAGATTTAGTGAAATATCACAGCAGAAGTCTATTTTATCCTATGCACAACAAGTGAATGTGCTGTCATTGCTGGCTGTTTGCAATATTCATCCCTGGATGCAGTTTTAATTTTCCTGGGAGACAGCTGATTGTGCATGCCTGCACACCCATGCACAGAGACAGAGAACCCATAAAATACTTTCCACGCATGGCATCATTTATCTTAATAGTTGTTAGTGCTGCAGTTTCCACTTTAACAGTAATCATGACACATTTGTTACATGATTTATTTGAATAGCACTGTCAAACACTGCATAAACAATACTGTTCTGGGACCTGGCCAGAAATTTCAAATTACATTTTAATATTTATGTGCCTTCAGACTCCAGTAGGAAAAATACTGATGCTGGCTTGTGATTTGAATTGCTGTTACAGCAAAGCCAGAATAAGTCTGCTTTTTTCTATAACTCGTGTAATCTATCATGATATTTCTTTAGCTGATACAAGTAAAAAGAACATTAGTTTATATTTGCAATAACTGGCAGTAACTAAAATAATATTTAGGTGGAATTAAAGTATGCTTGCAGCTTCCTGGATTGGTTTTCTAAATAGCTATCTCTATCTCAATCATCTCTGTGACTTCACAGCACTGAATAGCTCTGCTATGGTTTTAGAGCAGCATGAGCAGAGCTTGCTTTCTGAAATATAAATCTCCCTTTGAGTCCTTACTTTATATGTTCCACTTAGCACCATCCATTAACAACAAAATGTTCATTATAGCTGTGAGCTGATTATAAATGATCATTAGGACCACTATGTTTATTAGTGGTATATTTTTGGCTAGCTGTCTCTAAGGGCAGCATTTTTTTTCTGCAGTTAAAATGTCCCACCATCAGAACTACAATTACTGTAGGATAAATGCTGTGGCAGGGTTCTGTTAGTTTCCTGCTGCTAATGAGAAATGATAAGAGTATTGACAGTGTTTTGTTCCCCTTTCTTGTGCTCCATGAGCATTCAGAAATCAGGAGCTTCAATCACATCTTCATGGGAGTGAGGCTGGGCTTTTCCTGGCTGTATTTAAAACCTTCTCTTTGTCAGTGGCCATCTGGATGTGTGTTGTGTTCTATTGTGTGCCAAATTATGTCGCTGTGCCTATGGTATCACTCAGTGTGGTTTGCTTTCTGTGACAAACCAGCAATAATAATTACTCCTTATCCTTTGCATTAATAATGATACATGGAGAGAGTGTAGGGCTTGGTCCCATTGTTTCTCAGACAAAATTGCCACTTGTGAGATGGCAGAGTTCATGCAGAAATGAGTTCTCTTCTCTGAATCGTGTCCTGCTCTCTCTTTGGGAGCAGTGGGATGCACTCTAATGGGCCAAAGAGCCTCTGATTTCCCCAGTACCTCACCCCCAGCCCTCCTGACAATTATTTCTTTTTCCTTTGCCAAAATCTGTATTTTCCATAAAATTTCACAAAATAGGAAACAGAGCACATATTTGGAAATTTCCCTCTCTTTTTCAAGTAGCTTTCATGAAAATCTGTAATGCCAAGGAGTCCAGGAAAAATCTAAGGAAAATACAATCAGATAAACATTATTAAGCTTGAGGAATAGACAGACAGGAACATCACGAGGTTCATTTTAAAAAGAGAATATTCGGGGACTGACACCATCCAGTGCAGGCTCACAGGCAGGGAGCTGACTGTATATTAGGCATTCCTGAGCAGCAAGATAAATTAATGACCACTCACAATAATTCAGATTTTAGAATTGCAGATATAACGAAAGCACATGTACTGAACAGCAGAGGAAATTAGCTGATCTGCTCAAAACCAGACGAGGCAACACACAGTGACTGAAAGACTAAGGAATTAGGATCTGGGAGAAAAACAGAAGGCAAAATTATTCTTCAATGTATTGACACTTTTGGATAAACAGGGTCTGTACCCCGAAATGGAGCCATGTGTCTTACTAATACATTAGTCAGAAAAGGAAGACAGAAGAGCTTGTACCTCCACTTCTTAATAAATGAGCACCACCAGATTTACCACCAAGCCATATTCCCAAATACCACAGACACATGCTGTAGCTGCAGCTCTCCACAGAGAGCAGGCAGGCACAACTTCCCAAAGATATTTACTGGGAATCACAGCAAGGAACCTCAGAGAAAGAGAAAACAATTCTTATCTCTAGTCTCTGCGCCTGTTGTTTTGCACACGTGGAACGTGTTAGGAAGATTGATAGGAAGTTATTTGTCAATTGGATTTTGCTGAGGATTGTTTTGTTTCCTTGGTCAGTCGGGTCAAAGCTGTGCCCTGGCAATCTGGAGACAGTCACGAGTTTTTCTTTAGTAAGTATTTTTGTATAGTATAGTATCTCTTTAATATAGTAAAGTATAATGTAGTTTAATATAGTTTTGATAAAGTAATTGTTCAGCATTCTGAATCTAAGGAGTCAGATGCCAATCATTCCCCACTGAGGGGTTGCCTGTTTCTGCTATACACGTGCCTCTTGAACATTTCCAGGGATGGTGATTCCACCACTTCTCTGGGCAGCCTGTTCCACTGATTGACCATACATCCCAACCACTTTTAAAAAGGGTTCAAAGAAGGACCCTGGCATTATTAACCAGACAGCCTCACCTCTGTGCCTGGTAAGATCATGGAATGGATGCACCTGGAAAGCCTGGAAGGTATGTGGATGACAAAGAGATGATCAGAGACAGCCAAAGTGGTTTGACAAAGGGAAAATCATGTCTGAATAACCCGGTGGCTTTCTTTTCCCACCTCAGTTTCCTCCCATTGAATTTGCGTGAAGGAGTTAAATGGGATTTCAGGAGTGTATTCTGCTGACTGTTTTTTCTGGTTCTGAATCCAACTGAGTTGAATACAGAGGTATCAGGGGGAGTCCTGTGATTGAGAAAGGGAGGTCAGTGAAAGCAATGCTAATGGTAAATCTAATGCACATGTATATTTGTACTTCAGCTTCTGCAGCCTTGGTGCTGCAGATGAGCTGATATAATTTTGCAGTTGCTAATTTGTCATGAGAGGTTTTATTATCACTCTTGTCACCTTGAGTGCCTTACACAATCAGATTGCTCTCTGCTGGGACAAAATACCTCATTTCCTGTGATATGCAGTAATTGTTATAATGCAAAAATTCTCTCTATCTTTTTATTCTGGAAATGTTAATTTCATGCTTTCTCCAACAGCTTCAGCTGATTTTCACAAGTCGTTAAACTTACTTAAGTGAAAGAGAAAACTCATTTTTTACCTTCCTACCTCCACCAAATCACAAAAATTTGTGGAGAGAAAGTGAATCTATTATTTAAGGTTGCTGTGTTTTGTGATTTTTATTGTGAATCTGGCAATTAACAGCCATATATTCTGGAACCATGGCATTAAGCAGTTTAAAGAAAACTTTGAAATTGTTATGCTTTAGGGCTCAAGAAACCAGAAGGGGAAAAAACCCCAAAAATCCTGGTTCCTTTTTAAGCTTCATGCATTTTTTTTTTTCAGAGTCTGCCTCCTGACTGTAAGAGCAATATTTCAGTTCTATGCCTCCTTCCTTCAAAAGCTCCAATGACTGTGACAATACAATTCAGTCCATAAATCAGAGTAGAAATGCCACAGATGATGGGGAAACCAGATTGAAGAATTACTTATCAGGAGAACAAGCAGAGCACACACATGATTAATCAAAGAGTATGCTTGTAGAGTTATGGGTCAAAGTCTAAATGGGATATTCCATGGCTGCTACTTTCAGGAGAATGGGATATCTCAGTCTGATTTATCTCTCAACAAATTACACAGGGAAAACCAGATTCTTGATGATGTTGTCTTTATAAAATTGTAAAGAGTGGATTAGATTATTTATCATCAGAATTGTTAAATTTGCAAGAAAATCCCTGGAAAACCACCCTTTTTTGCAGAGCCTTTGGCATCTTACATTGCACTTGTGCTGAGCAGGGGATGCAGCAAAGACACTGATGCAATAATCTCCAGGTTGGCTCTAGAAGGGCGCAGTGGCAGGATGTGCTAGGGTCTGTATCTTGCTTCTTTAAGCTGTGAATTTTGATTTTCCATATTGCTTTATCCCTCTGTCTGTCCCTGAATGTCTTTTTGTGCTTCCTTCTTCATATGGGCTCACACATTGAAGAACTTCAGCACTAAAGCCCAGGAGAAATTGAATGTTTTCCTCAAAATTTCCTTCTCTGGGAATTTACTGGAATATTATCTTGGCTTATTTTTGTCTGTCTAGACTGTTAAAATGTAATAGACTCCCGTGCTTCCCAGAGAGGTTGGTTTTTGAACTGGATATGGTCTGTGGAAACCCTTCTATCATCTTTCCCTGTAAGATGTACAGAGGGAATTCTTGGATGATCCCATTTCTATAATTAATTACTCTCTGAGCTGTGTTTGTTCTTTAGGTTCTTGCTAAAATTGATGCTTTCAGACTTCTTTCTGTGTTAAGGGACAAGAGAATTTGTTCAATATTCTTGGTATTACAGACTTGGAACAGAGCTGACATTTTATATTCACAGCAGTTAATCCACCTGTGAGTAGGCACATCTAATCCTTTTAAAGACTTTCCCTCTGGAAATTTTAATCTGTGTATGTTCTTACGAAAATCCATTAATATTTCTTTCCACTGTAATTTAAAAAAAACCAAAAAAGTCAGTTATCTTTTGTAACTGATTTGTTATATTGTTTTACAATTTATCATTTACTCTATTATGTCATTTATCATTATCTTTTTATAATTAACCTAAATCTTTTCATCCTCCCGTGTTTACTGGGATATTTCAGGCAGCATGTAGTTAAAAGAAAAGAAAAAACAACAGAATAAAGAAGACTTTTGCACAATAAAAAGATTTGTACTGATCTGGCTCTTTTAAAGTTTTGTGGTAGCACTTTATTTGTTTGTGTTGTTGACTCTAAACACTAAACTCAAATAATGCTTTTACATTTGGGGATAAGTCCAGAGTTTCAAAAAAATTTTAATCTTTATATCAGCAGAAAGTTCTTGGCAACACAAGGCAACATAAGCCAATTAAAATTTATGTGTTGAAGACCTGGAGCCTTAGGAGTCATGGCTCATATAGAGAACTCCCCTAGTGGCATTTGATTTCTTTCATAAATGCGTTCCATCTAAGTAAGGATGCTTTTTGAGTAGGAAAACAGCACATCTGGAGACAAATCTAAAATATCATTAATGACAGAACAGGTTTATAAATATTGTGCAGTGGCTGGCGGGGAATATTGCACATATACTGCCCAGAAAAACTGAAAATCTGCCTGAGACAATTCTCAGGACCTGACTAAAACCTATTATTCTTCACATTAGCTGACTTTTGCGTGGCTTAGAATCTAAACAATCCAGGGATGTAACCAGCCTTTTCTTCACAAACCAGTCTGCTGCTGTTTGGAAATGAAATTTCTGGGAACCTCACGAGGTTCAACAAGACCAGGGCGAGATGCTGCACTGGGTTGGGGCCCAAGGTCAGCAGGGGCTGGGGGTGCCCAGGAGGAAGGATTGGGGTGCTGGTGGGGGAGAGGCTGGACATGGCCCAGCCACGTGCCCTGGCAGCCCTGAAAGCCCCAGGTGTGTCCCAGGTGTGTGGGCAGGTTGAGGGAGGGGAATCTGCCCCCAGTCCCCACCTGCAGAGTTCCTCCAGCTCTGGGGCCCAGCCCAGGAAGGACCTGGAGCTGCTGGAGTGAGTCCAGGGGAGGCACCAAGGCCATCAGGTGGTGGAAAAATGCTAAAGAAAGGCTTCACAAAATCAAATCTGCTCCCCTGGAAGCAGTGGCTGGCCTTGTCAAAGCTGGCATTTTGCAAGTTCCCATTTAAAAGCAATCCTGTTGTGAGCAATTTGTTAATAAAATAATCTATTCCTGGGGAAAAAAAAAAAAAATAAACAAAACTTGCACCTGTATAAACTGTTTTTACGCCATTAGATAGAATAATGAAAACTATTTTTACACCATTAAACTGAACTGTTTTTACACCATTTGGTAGAGAAATGAAACAAACTGTCCCTGCATATAGACACCCAGAGTTTGAGTGACCAATCAATACAGAATAACAACTTGTTACTAACCAATAAAGCAACTGGCAAGAAAACTCCTGACCAACTGAGTCCCACATGAGGTCTGTAAACCTGTGTAAAAAGGAGTTATGTGAATAACTTTATTCTTTAGCCTTTTTCCACCATGAAGAAAATCCTGTGTGATTTTTTCCTGTAATCTGAGGGATGGAGCAGCTCTGGTGTGAGGAAAGGCTGAGAGGGTTGGAGTTGCTCAGCCTGGAGAACAGAAGCTCCAAGGTGACCAAATTGTGGCCTCCCAGTGCCTGAAGGGAACCTGCAAGGGAGTTGGAGAGGGGCTTTTTGCAAGAGCATGGAGTGACAGAAGAAAGGGCAATGGGTTTAAACCGAAAGAGGGTAGGGTTAAATTATATATTAAGAAAAAATTCTTTACTGTGAGGGTGGTGAGGCCCTGGCACAGGGTGCCCAGAGAAGCTGTGGCTGCCCCAGATGTCTCTGGAAGTTTCCAAGGCCAGGTTGGATAGGGCTTGGAGCAACCTGGGATAGAGGAAGGTGTCCCTGCCCTGTCAGCTGCTGTGTGATTGTTTCCCGTAATCTGAGGGATGGAGCAGCTCTGGTGGAAAGGCTGAGAGGGTTGGAGTTGCTCTGCCTGGAGAACAGAAGCTCCAAGGTGACCAAATTGTGGCCTCCCAGTGCCTGAAGGGAACCTGCAAGGGAGTTGGAGAGGGGCTTTTTGCAAGAGCATGGAGTGACAGAAGAAAGGGCAATGGGTTTAAACCGAAAGAGGGTAGGGTTAAATTATATATTAAGAAAAAATTCTTTACTGTGAGGGTGGTGAGGCCCTGGCACAGGGTGCCCAGAGAAGCGGTGGCTGCCCCAGATGTCTCTGGAAGTTTCCAAGGCCAGGTTGGATAGGGCTTGGAGCAACCTGGGATAGAGGAAGGTGTCCCTGCCCTGTCAGCTGGGTTGGAACTGGGTGATCCTTAAGATCCCTTCCAACCCAAGACATTCTATGATTTTATGATCCTCTGATTCTATAGAGATATGATACATTATTGTTGACTCCTTCTTCTGGAATATTTTATGCTGATAACTACAACTCTCTTCCTACTTTCCCCTCAGCCCAAGTGTCTCAGTCAACCCCTGGTGCTGACCATGTATCCCTAACCTGGTTCTTTTTGACCTCACATGAACATACCAGCTCCATGACTTCCACTCCCCCAGCCTTTCTCCAGGAACCTCCCTTCAATCAGGGCACAGAGACTCAAAATCTTACACCTGAGGCAACTCCTGTGTTTATACACCTGAAATATTCTCTTCTGAAAAATAATCATCTAAGCTAAGCACCTTACACAATGTACTGGTCTCTAACTTTTGCTAGCAAAGTTTGCAGCAAACGAAACAAAAAAAGAAATTATTTCTACTTAGTGGCAAATCATGTCCTTGAGATAGAATGGGAGACAAAAAAAAATCATAGTGAGCCCTTCTACAAAAACATATTATATTAAATGCCAAGGTTACTCTGTTTTGGGATTTTTTTGTTTTAATCAGCCATTCATTGCTCAGAGCTAATTACATTTTAATTTTCATATATTATGAGGATTAAAGCCACCATGTAAGTGACTGTTTCCACTCAAAATGGTTAAGAATTTCTTGATCTGTTATGAAAAATGTGTTTACCCACTGGTCAGATCTGTACTGTTCTGGTCTTCAGCTCTGCTGAAAATGTCATTATGAAAAAGGCAATTTGTCACATTTTGTACCTCTCTCTGCAATCCACAAAAAGACAGCAGTTTGTGTTCTACCTGTAATTTATTTCCTGAAGTAATTCCATCAGAATATTTTCTGATGTAAAACAAGGGAGTAAAAAAAGATGAATAAAATATAGAGAAAAAAATTAAAGTTTGTGACAAACGTAATTAAAGAGATCACAAAATAAGGAAAGGCATTGTATCCTTAAATGTTGTTGAGAGATCTGTGGAATTAATCATTGCAAAACAGCTCCAAGAGAGAAATATAATGGGAATACATATTACAGGGAATATATATATTACAGAATCAGGAGAAACAAACAAAGTCTTTTTTTTTGAAACTTATTTGTACATAATCATTATTTTAATAGTTATTACCTAGAGCAAATTACAAATCTGGTCTTGGAAACTGTTTGCTAACCCATAAATTGGATTCAGTAGATTTTCAAAGAGACACAGCTAGCAAGAAGCTGCAGCTATTGGAGAAAATACAATCTGAGTTGAAATTATTAAGAAAAATAATTGTGTTCTTAAATATTAAAACTATTTTTTGGGGTCACAATTTGAAGCCCTGTCTGACTACAGCTGATTAGAAAATTGCATGGTTATGCATACAAGCATATATTGTGCATTTTCATACACACTAGAACATGAGGTAGTGATAATTACAGTAATTTAGCAGACCATGGAAATAGGAGTCAGCATTCTTTAGAGACTAAGAATAGAAATAAAAACAAATAAATTCCAGAAAATTCACTGTCCCAGACACCCTGTAGTGGTGATTAATTTTCTAAATCAGGGTCACACAATGATATCAAGGGAGACAGGAGAAAACCCATTAGTTAACACAGGAATTTTTGTTTTTCTTTGGAGTTTTCAGCTCCTTTCATTGCCTACAAAGAAAGCCATGAGCAATGAGGTGATCAGGTCACAAGCTTGAAGTTAAGTGGGATTAATTCAGAGCAGATCTCTGAAAACTTTTCCTGTTTTCTCCCAAATGGGCAAACAGACATATGAGGGTATTTGGAGACACCCTTGGATTTTAAGGTGGTGTTGGACTGTGGGGGAACTCTGACCTGGCATCCTGCAGAGCCCAGGCCAGGTTAATGGGATAAACTAACAGTAGCCAGCAAAAGACACACGAGAGCAGCAGGGCCTCGTGTCAGCTGAGCTACAGACATGTGAGTACTCAGGGCTTGACAAGGATTTTTAAAACTCACGCCTGCAGTCCACTCAGCAGAGAAAATGAGGTTAACAAAGCAGCCTCTTCCCCATCTCTCTGCTCCCAGCAGGCAGCAGGTGAAGTGCCTATGAACACTTGACAAATACAAATTTCTGTAAACTCTGGTCCCTGTTTGTTTCCATTATCTCAGGGAGTAGTAACTTCAGTCACGAGTTAAGGGCTGACAGTTACCCTGGAGAAAGAATAACAATTAACTCTGCTCCCAGCCAGTGCCAGAGAGGAAGAAAATAATTGTGAAGCTTCTGTTATTTTTCTCATTAGCCTGTGCAGCATGCCAGGAGCTGGACTGTGCAAAGAGGAGCTTGCAGCCCCAGTTTGCTGCTACACTTCATCAGGATAACTGCACAGCTTGTACATCGCTTAAAGGTTTAAAATAAAAATAATCCAAATTTCAGCATATCTTCAGCTGGATATGAAAGCAAAACTAATCTCTCTCCTTGTACCACATGCCATCGCATGATCCTTCCAAGACATGTTAATGATAAATATTCTCAGAAAGAACTGAAGATTTTCCTTTGTTCCTGCTGTGTAACTTTTCTATGTGACTGACTCGGAGAGTGGGGACAGAGCTATCACACCCTGAATAAAGACTGAGTGTCTGAGGTTTGAGCAACCTGGACCACACAGATCCTTCTCTTCTTTACATCACACACCTGAATTCCAGATACACCACATTATTGTAAATGCAGGGCCACCGACGAAGGAAGGAAGGATGAGGAGGACTCCATCTTATATAAAAGCTAATTTATTACTTTATTAATTATACTATATTATATTAAAGAATATTATACTATACTAAAAAATACAGAGAAGATACTTACTGAGTCCTAAAAAGTTAATAATGAAAACTCGTGACTCTCTCCAGAGTCCCAAAATAGCTTGGCCCTGATTGGCCAAAGAGTGAAAACAACTCACAGCAGAATGCAGTGAAACAATCACCTGTGGGTGAACAATCTCCAAACACATTCCACATGAGCACAACACAGGAGAAGCAAATGAGATAAGAATTGTTTTCCTTTTCTCTGAGGCTTCTCGCTGCCTTTCAGCTTCCCAAGAGAAAAGCCCTGGGCGAAGGAATCATGTTCAGAAAATGTGAATGCCACATCACATGAATATTTTAAGTTGATGTATTACATAATTATTTTAAGTTGATGTGTTACATAATTATGTTAAGTTGAGTGCACTTGAAGAAGGAGAACCAGTTTGACCCACACTGTGAAAAACTTGTCCTGGAGACAGCTGCTCTGAGTGGGTGAGGAGGTTAAGCAAAATTGCTTCTCAGAGGTTACAACCTGGGGGTTATAATTGCTTCTCAGGGGTTCCAACCAAAGCCTGTTTCCCATCTTTTTCTCCACAGCAATTCAGAAAATACCATTGCTTGGCAAAAGTTCAGTTCATGAAGTTAATGACCTGACATCCAAGACCTTGATCAAAGAGAAAAAAAACCAAAGTACTGTGCTGATCTGGTATTTAAATTTAATTTGATAGTGAAAACAAAAAAGATATTTCAGTTTAAACCAAAGTAGGATTACAGAAAGTTGTTTTTAATGTTTTATGTTTAAGTGATTTTTAGTGTCTTTAATTGACAAAAGAACACTGGAAAAGTCTAAAAATTTGCATTTCAAAGGGGGTATTTTTCTCTTTTTTCATTTTTGGATGCTTTTACTTTTCTCAAAATATAATAGATTTAAACAAACGTAGGCTGCAAAATAGTCACATGGAAAAAAGGCAAATCCTTTAATTTCAAAAAGTTTGGGGAAAATATTCTCCCTTTACTTTTCCTCTCCCCATTTCTTAAAATATTCAAAATAGTTAAATAATCAGGTATTGTCTTACAGATTCTGTGGTTATACACATATGTATTACATTATATTATATATATTATATTACATATTATATATTATATATATTTATAATATATATATATATTTATATATGTATAAATTATATATATATATATATATATGTATGTGTGTAAATAGAACTCATGATTCAGCCTTTCCAAACATACATCTCCTACTATCACTGAATGGCACTGTGCAATTTTAAACTTTAATTTCTGTTTCAGGTTCTTTCAGATTTCAGAAACCTTTTCAAATGTTTTTGATGTTTTGACACATTTTCCTGTTAAGATTTTTCTTAAGATTTCGTTTATGGGTTTTAGCTTTCAGTGGAAACAGAAAAAGGGAAACAAAGGAGACATTAGCATAAAAATACACAAGGGGATGTAAATGGCCTTTGAAGCATAACTTTACAGATTCTGTATTTTTCTTACTCTTAGATCTATTCATTTACAATCATATCCCCTGAAGAAAGATGGTCTGAAATGAATTAAGAAGTTACTTCAATTAGTTTATTGATTCATTAGGAATACACTTCTGGGCCTTCAGGACTATGAAAAGAGGGGTTTCAAAGAGGAAGGATGCTTTTGTAGCATAACCCATACATTAGAATAATTTTATTCATTAAATGAGGCTTTATGACAGATTACAGAAGGGCAATATTGAAATAGTGCAGAAAAATATAATCTCTTATAGATTATATATATATATATATAATATATATATATATTATATGTATATATATATAATACATATATTTATATATATACATTTTAAATTACATTCTTAGTTTACTGAGAATAATCTTTAGGAGTCTTAGCCTTTAAGTGTGACTAGTTTCAAAATAGCAGTAAAAAACACACAGATCAATTTTCCTGGCTGGGTTAGATGGAGTTTCAGTTAAAACAGGAAAAAAAAAGTCTGACTGGTTTCACAGGATTCCACAAACTCAGAAGAGTTACAGCTAATAGTGATTATACAGCATTATAAAAAAATATTTTTGTGTTTCCTTATCTCTCTGTAACCTCATAATTGATAGAAAAAATACAGGTAAAAGCTAAAAGTCTGATTTAAATCTTGATCCATCCAATAAAGCATTGTAAGTTAAAATTATAAGAATAAGAAATGCTGAGAAAAAATAGCACAGAAAATATAAACAAAAACCCAAGCATCAAATATTTCCAGAAATCTGTTTGAGAGAAAAAAGGATATTCTTTATCATAAAATCATAGCTTACTAAACCACATCTCTTAAAAATGTTTATTTGTTATTAATCAACTTATTTTATGTCTATTCAAAGTTGTTCAATTCTCATTGCAATAAAGAAATTAGTAAACTTCAAATACTTATGTGGGATCAATTTTAGAGAAGTTCACCAAAAATTAAAGTAGAATAGTTAGAGTTTAAAAAAAAAATGAAAAAAAATCCAGATGTCAATGTGCAGTAACTATGTCTACTGGGAGAAAAAACCCTTTCCTGTATTTTTCTCTGTGGTGAGATACTGTTCACTGGGGAAAGAAATAGAAAAGAAAGAAAAACAACCAAAACAAAACCCCAAGCCCAACAAAAAAATTTCAACTGTTGCTTAAATATGAAGACCCTTTATAAAACAAGGAAAATTATACCTAGATTTGACTGAAGTATTTTTCTACAAACATTGTTAGTAACAGGTCATGGTCACAGTCTGCTGCCTTCTCACCATAAGTTAATCACTGTAAGAGTCTAGAGTGTATTTAGTCTTCTTTTCTGGACTGTGAAGCTTTTTTATTAAAGTTGAACTGAATGTTTTATGAGAAATCTTACAAAATTATAAACCTAAGAGCACATGGATATTTGGAAGCACAGCCATCATAAGAATCAGAGCAATGAACAAACATAATTATAGTGACATAATTCTATAGAAGTGGAGAGGAGGCTGTTGTAGGTGAGTCCATGAGGGACCAGCAGAAAATACGCTTTTACTGATGCCTCAGGTTTTAGCTTTTATATTTTTCACATTCTCTACTGCTTTAGTGTGTGGGTCTGAGCTTCACATGAGGGGATGGTGAGCTCTCTGCACAGAGCAGGGACACAAAACAATTCCTTCTCTAGCTGGGGACCAAGGACAAATGATCCAAATCTCAGCCCCAAGAGCACAAACACCATGTGCTGGAGAGAGAAAAACAAGGATGGGACTGGATGGGCTAAAGCTGGAACTGGACAATGAACTGCAATGTGCAAGTGGAGCAGAACTGATCACAGTGACAGACCCCGTGAGCACTCGTGCATTTTGTAACCATTTTGGTTCATCTTGGGTGCAGCCCTGGCTGGGCTCTTGTGCTGCCCAAGGTGCATCCATTGAGGAGATCCTTTAATAAGTCCTTACTTTATTCTTTAACTCTGTCTAGCCCCTGTTCTAGGTCAGCCTTCAGAAGGCATTAGTTTCTGGTGACCCAGATGGGACAAGATGTGGTACCTGTACAACAAAGAAGCTTCTTCCTCCCCTGGCGTGGCCTCCCAAACACTCTGGAAGCCAAGCAGCTGACAAGGAGCATTCACTCCAGATGGATCAGCAGTAGCTCACATAACACCGTGCAGATGACTCCATCTGGCACCAAAGTGTTGGATATGATGTTTTTGTTAGCTGTTTACCACAATTTCCCTCACTCTACATAAAAGCAGGGAAAGGGTTTATTCATGTCCACCAGCCACATTCTGTAAACTTCCTTTGCAGCCAAGAGGGTGTTTGAGCAAGCTGCTTCCTAACCCTCCCACTCCTGAGTCACTCTGGGATGCTCTTGAACATTGTCCCTGCTGTGAATGGATGGCAGATTGTTTGGGCTGTGATTAAATTAGGCAGGCACAGGTGGCATCACCTATTGTAAATTTTTCAACTTTTTACATCTACAGCAGCAGCTGCTCTTCTTTATCTTTTAACAACCCAACAAAGAGGAGAGGGAAAGGATGCTGAGCCCACGAGGTGATCACATGGAAGAGTCTCACAGGTTTCAGAGAGCTGGGGTGTTTCCAATGCCATTGTTCAGTGACAGATATCTCTCCGCCCTGGTCCCCACAAGGAGATTTTGGGGTGAAGGGGCATTAAAACAGCAGCAGGGAAGAAATGCTGTACAGTGTTCACTATGCCTTCAATTTAGATTTGGTTAATGACCTAGGAAAATGTACAAAGCTCTATAACAGTATGCTGGTTTAGGGAAGAGACAGGTCCCTTAAACATGGCATTACCCAGTGCTTTCAAAGCAACAATCCTTAAATTTCATCACTATTTAGTTAACACAGAAATTAATCAGCTTCAGTTCTTACTCTACCCTTTTCACAGCATCATATCAATGCAATCTACATTATAATTCTAACATTTTTGTCATATTAGGTTTTTGGATTTTTTTTTTAAGTGGTCAGCATTCTATCTTCATTTATTCTTCAAAAGTTACTACTATCAATAAATATTTTACCAGGAACTAGAAAAATTTTAAAAGTGTATAATATGTGTATTTTGAAAAATTTGTCTTAACAACATAGCATAGGTAAATCTGCCTCCATAACAGGACTCACACTATTGGTATAGTTCTCATTCTTTAGAGTAATTTGCCACTGAGCTTCTTTCTGATCCTGCTGAAATCATGTTGTTTTAATTTTAGGTTACATTAACAAATTATAGTTTTCACTTCCATTTCCACTTCCTGTTAACAATAACACAGTTGTCCCCCTTTTGACCCTCAAACACATTCATTATACAAAAGATGGTTTTCAAAATTCAGACCAAAATTTCATATAGTAATATGAACCTACAATACTGCCCAGCAATTTGATGTGTACACAAACTTGTTATTCATTAATTAAGGTACCATGCTTTAAAATTTTCTGAGAATTTAGCAGTGCAAAGAAGAGATACAAAAGAACTAAGGAAGGACCTGCATGTCTCAGATCTCATCTTTTCCTTAAAGTTATATCAGTTGGTTCAACAAAAGATGTTCTATCTCACTATAAATATCCTTATTCTTTGAAAGGGACTGGAATTGTTGGTTCTTTCCATGGTTTTACCTAAGCAGCTAGGTTGAGGCAGTATGTAAATTAAGATGAAATTTCAAATATTTTATTGTGAACAAAAATAAAGAGTAATGGCAATGAACTGACCACAGAAAAACAGGGAATGCATTTGTAACTGATCTAAGAAAAACTCCCCAGCAGAAGAAATGCACAGATAAAACCACTGGGAGGTTATTCTTGTGTTCAGTGCCACTAAATAATTAGATATCTGATTAAAAATTGGACAGCATTTTACTTGAGGTCTATAAAGTGGATGGAGCATTGGTTTCCTGTGATGATGATGAGGAGGATCATTATGGATGTTTCAAGATAAGCATGGCTTCTTCGGGTGGGAAAGAAATATTTCTGAAAAGATGTAACAACATTGCCAGGCAGAGATTTACTTGTCACCTGTGGCAAATAAGTACAGCATTTTGTCTCCATCACAAGGCAAAACTGGAATTTTCCAAACATTACAGAAGTGAAGACGCTTGCATATAAACCCCCAAATCCATCAGCAAAGTGCTTAGAGAGTGAGATAAGAAAAGAAGTGATAGATATTTTTAAAAAGGGAATATCTACTAGATATGGGACTTAAAACTACAGGGTAGTGCAGAGACATAGACATCAGCAGAAACCTGGCCCCATTAATATATCACACAGGGTCTTTTGAGCAGCTCTGGGAGCTCGTGTTGCTGCTGGATCCCTGTTTTGTGCCGTAGGACACGGCAATTTTTTGTGCCACAGGACATGGCATTTTTGATCCAGCCATAGGAATTCAAGACATGCATTTGCTCTAATCTTCCTTTGCACAGTCCAAGGAAATGCATGAGTCCCTGATTATTACCTTTAAACACAAGGACATGTGTTAGAGGCCAGACTAAATCCTGTGCAGACCAAGGGAGTTTTTATTTACTGCAGTTGTCTTTAGGTCAGACTGTCAGTGTGCTGACACTTCTGGTATCTGTCCTTTTTAGGAGTGGCACAGGTCCTACAGTCCCATAACTACATTAATAGTTTTGATTTCCTTGGGCACAGGGGAAAGAAGTTTCTTAGTTATGGACAAAGACAAAAGAGCTAAACCTTCAACACCATGAGCTCTGGGAGCTCCAAATTCATTCACTGAGTCCAAATGTGCCATTTGTAACTAATTTTTGTGATTTCATATAAATTGAGCTAGCCTGTTTTACAAGACATAAATAGCTCCTGGCTTGTGCGGGTTGGCAGAGCAAAGAGGTGCCACCCTTGATGAGAAAACACAGAGGCAGGAAATCTAAGGCTGAATACAGATAAAAGAATAAATAAGATGAATTGGCTGGTAAATAAGGCAGGTTGGAGATCAGAAGACTCTTTCAAAGTATTAAAATAATGATTATGAAATCCTCAGTCTGGTATAGCTCTTTGAAAACAGAGCACTTTTTTGGTTTTGGATAATGCTGTACAACCCATTGACTGTGATAGCATAGAAGTTGGATAACCCAAAAAATCTCTTTTAAGACTCCTGTTTCAGCATTGCTCCACAATAAAATTTCTGATATGACACAGTTTTCATTTACTCACAGATTTTAACAGAACCTTTCTGATTTAAAAATGCTGCGCTCCAGACCAAATTCATTTTGCAAAAATGTACCAGGGCGTTAGGTTTTATTCCAGTGCAGATTGAATATAAACATTTATGTGTGGAAAGCTGCTGCAAAGTCAAATTATCCTCTGGACAGCTTTAGCTGAATATAATACACACAGGAGGTTCTTACCTGCTTCTTTGAAAGCAGGAAAAAATGACAGAAAAATCACTAAAACTAACCCTGACTGCAATTACAGGCACAACCTGGAACCCTGTGCACTGAGAATTTCCATGCCAGTTGGTGGTCTCAGCTAGATTTCCTGTTTCTTTTATTTAATTTTATATTACTCAGACATTTTTAATTTCTACCTGTTACCAGATATATTAGGAGATTTTTTTGCTTTTTTTTCTTTTCCTACCTGCAAAGCTATCAGGGAATCAACACCAAAGCTCACAGATTCCGTGTCCCCATTCAGTTCTCTCACTGACATCCTCAGTTCGTGCTGTTTATATATTTGATTCTCTCACTTTTTTCCCTGTTTGCTGTCATCCATCCTGCACAATGCTTTCTAAGCAGTGATGGATCATCACACAGGTAAGTGTTTCATTGATATTACCTCTCTGGCTGGTATTTGGAAGCTTTCAGTCTGCACTTTAAAAGTCCCAACGTTAATTAGGCTCCCTGCCTCTCCAGGGTTTATGTGTCCTTTTCCATTCCCATAAAAGACTTCAGAAGTAATTTGGAAAAAGAACTGGTGCAATTTTTCAAGGTCAACTTTGATCCAGTTTCTTGCCTTGTTAGTATTGATCGGTGCTCCTGGCCTAGTGTCATTTTTTTATTTGTACACTTTTTTTTAGTGTTCCCACCTCCTGGTCATCATGTCAATACAAAATGTAGACAAGACTAGGCTTGGCACTGCACTTCCATTTGTTGTCCTGCTTTTGCACTGCCTCAATCTATCCTACTCAATTTTTGGCCCCTTAACTATGCCAATGTTTAATCCAGGTGAGAATTCACCATTAGACTCCTGCTTATTGGTTCTGTACATTCACTGTTTGTCTTTTCCTCTGCAGTGCATCCTTTGAAAAAGACACAATATTTTTAATATCTAAGTTTCCCCACATTGAGACCTGAGCTAGCACACTTCTAAGGATGGTGACTGGGACCTTAAAGGAAGGAATTTTCCCTGGAAAGACAATAAGATGTGACCTTCAATATTTCTAGTGAAACACTCAACTGAGTAAGGTCTTATCCTCTAAGGATGTGAGTAGACAGGACCATGACAGGAACATCTCTGCTACAAACCAGTTCCAGAATACAGATCTAAATGTAGCCAAAATCTGCAGCTCAGGGTGGCCTTCTCTGTGCTTATCAATAAAGAGGAGCCAGTACAAAAAAATACAGATGCTGACCACACAGTTGATTTTCTCATCTGAAGTGACCTGGGCCAGTTATACACGTTCTGTTCTCTGCTTGACTCTTTTGAGCCTCTGGCAATCACAACAGCTCTGTAACACAGCTTTGCCATCCCTATTGAGAGCTGCAGCTGAGCAATCTGCTCATATGTTTGTTTGGATGCTGTTGATGGGGAAATTCCTATTTTATATCCTTGAGATAAAGTGACAAATGCAATTTTTGGAAAGATGAGAAGGACCTCTCGATCTAAAGATTTCTGAAAGCACCAAATAAGTCTGAGGTGTACACACTAATTGTAATTGCAAAATTAAATTTGTTGAAAGGACAATTTAAAGAGGCATAGCATTTGCATCCATATTCCACAGATCCAAGAACATTTTGCAATGTTACTGTCATTATTCCAAGAAAAGCATAATATTAAGTATACATTATCATACAGAGGCTGAGCAGAGTTGAAGTCAGAAGCTTTAAGTAGAAGAGGTCCATCCATGTATTTCTCAGACATATTTTTCACAGACCCTGAAATACTGAAAAAACCCCATAGGATTGGATATTAAATGCTTAATAATACTCTTACTTTATTAAATAAATCTGCAAGTACTGACAGGCAATGTGGAGTATATATGTGTGTGCAAGGCTACAAATATCAACAAAGAGGAAACTCTTGATCCAAAAATGAAATCAGATAAAAATAGTGAGATGGAAGGCAATCATCATCTTTACAATTCCCATTTTACACCTGTAGTTTGAAGGCCAGAAGCATTACATGATGTCTGAAGCTGTCAGTCTGAGGTGGTGCTGAAAATCGAGCTCATATCTTGAGAATATAAACCTTGTAATCTGTCTTTCAAATCTGCCTTTGACTGAAGCCAGAGAAGCTCCAGCTTCCTCAGCACCTTCAGGCTCTTTCTTGTTTTTTTTCATTCCATAGAGCTCTTCCTAACTGTCCAGTGGCTCTGGTTCAGTGAATGCACAGAAACAGATGGAGAATCACATCAGCTCAGCTCGAGGTAACTCATTCAATTAATGAAGCAATTACTTCTAGGAATACAGGATCAGCTCAGACCTCAGTCATCTCCCATCCACAGAGACACCCCACTTATGATATCCTTGTCTCCATTTTAAAAGCAGTTAAAAATTGAGCTAACACATGATGTAGTTGCTACAAAATTGCATTATGAATAATTAAATTGAAACCGCTTTTTCCCCACTGAGGTCCATTACAGGGTTTTTCCTTTTCTTTGATATAGATAAAATCAGAAAAGAAGGAAAGCATCAGAATGGGGAATACTTCTGGTGTGGGATCATATTGCTAGAGCAGGTTGGTGGCAAATCTCCAGCAGAGTCCTATAAAAGTCTTACTCGGGGGTTTCCTCTTGATAAGTTGTCTGCAATATGAGGTTTTTTGCAGCAGAACATTGAGCAGTGGCATAAATTCCCTTGCAGTGCTCTCAGGCAAAAAGCACAAGATGACCATTTCCACACATGCTCCTCTTGTGATAATATATTATATAAGAAGGCACTTTGTGGAAAATAGTAATAATCTTTTAGGATCTAAGCTTGCCTGCCTATACTGTAACTTTCCCAGGGAAGCTGAGAGCTGGTGTCATTAGTTTAAACCATTTAAAATCCAAAAATTGACAACTGGAAAGGCTGGTCTAGGCAAATATTAGCTCTTTCTGTTGAGCTTTGCTGAACTTTCAGCTTTCCAAATCTTAAGTGTCTAGTCAAAAGTAGACATAGGCTCCCTGCTTTTCATCTGAGACAGAAAATCACCTCCAGAGAGTGATTTATCCAGTGCAGAGACAGATGTCTAAGACAACTATGACCTCTTTTGGAGATGCCTTTCTCTACTATATGGACTGCATACCAGCCTGTTAGTCTGATAACTTTATGCAAAAGGGTTCCTATCCCATAAATCAGAATGAATTCATACCCCATAGTTCTACTGTATCAACTAGCAGAATCTCAAAATAGTGATTTGCTTTTCTTTTTCTCATTTTGCCTTCTTTATTTTAGTAGCAACCTGTGTGCGTCTTCCCCTTTGATGCTCCTCACTCTCTTTTCATGACTGCATTAGTGGTAGAATAAATTTCAATCTGTGTATGTAAAGACATTACTGGCCATAACAAGAAAAACTTGATAAAAAATATTTTTGTACATAGTGCTTAAATTTTGTATTGTCTCCTCACTAGTCTAGCAAACCCTCCAGGCTCCTTGCCCCATAATTAATTAAATACCCAATTAAGCAGGATGTTTAAAAGCACGCACATGTTCAGGTGCACCCTACAAAATTATCTTTTGGAATACAAATTAACAGTAATGGAAAAGAAAGAAGAATTATTCAGGGATAACGTGGAAGATTAAACCAAAATTATGATATCCCATCTTTGGAAGGAAATCTTCCTAGGGACATTGAGTCAGAATAGTGAGAGGACTCCAGCCTGGTTTTAAGCTGATGTTTGGAAAAGCTACAGCTGGACATCAGGATTTTCTGCAATAACAGGTGATTTTTACCTTTGGAGTCAGGAAATCTTTCTGCTCTGGCATTCCAGTGGGTGACAGTAACACTTGGATGCACTCTGACAGCCTGTGAGAAACCATTTGGAAAACTTCCTATCAAAAGATTTCCAGTGTGCTGCTCACTGCACAAATCCAAGAGCCATAGGATTGTTGGCAGGTTTCTGGGGTTGGGGGTTCTTTTCTCACAAATAGGCATTTCATTTTCTTAAAAAGGGATGCTTATCCTAAAAAGTATGGATTTCAGCACTTCTGCTCACAGTAAGTTGTTCAACCCAGGCCCATCACAGATGTAAGCTGTTTTCTCAGTAACACACAAAATCCTCTGGTTCCCAGCCTGTTCCTTTTCTTTCAACTACCCTCTGCCTGTTTATCAGATCTGCCAGGCTTAAAAAAGTCACTGGATGCCACAATATTGGCCACTTTGACCAAAGACCCAGGGTGATGTGCAAGCTGTAAAACCCTTCTGAGAAACTGTCTTGGGCTGGAGTCTCACACTGATTTAGGAGGGTGGCCAGGGGGAAGCCATTCTCAGAAAGTCATAAGAGTCAAGGAATGAAATAGGCAAAATGAATCATCCAGCCCATTGCCCTGAAAGCACAGGATTGCTCACAGAATGAATTTAAGCCTCATCTAGTTTGGAGGATCACCAAGGCTGACACTTTCTTCCCAGGGCTTGCAAAAATGAGCAAATTCTCCGAGTTTAGCCATTCCTGGTCTAGGTGAGCCACAGTGGCTGCCCATGTGTGTCCTATTAGCCAGACTATCATGGGCTAATTCAATTATCCTAGTCCAATTATCTCAGTTTACCTACAACCTAAAAAATGCACAGACAGTTGAGGTGTTACCAGCAATGTGCAATACTTTGACAGTGGATTCAAGCCCTCCAAGGTTATTATAAACTGGATTTTCATTATTTCCTTCTCAGTTTCTTACTCATTTTGCTTCTCATTACCTTATTTTCCTCTCATCTACTTACTTTTGTTTGTTTTACAAAATAAGTTTAGGTGGCTGGTTGTGAAGTTTTACAATTCCCCTCTCTCAAACAGGCACAAATCAGCTCTAGTCAGAGTTGTGCCAAGTGTCAGCCTGGGGTCCCATTATTTCCTGCAGAGTGTTTTATTCAGTGGGGAGTCATAATGAAGCTGGAGAACTTCCACACAGGCTTAACTTCTCTCCCAACAGTAAAGAGAAGGAGCAGAGCAAACCCAAAACTCAGCCACCTCTAAATGTAGGCATATTTATTGACTGTATTAAGGACATTAGTTCCTTCTCAAATATAAACAGGTAGTTATCCCCATTTGATAGAGTTTTCATGGGTTAAATCTCTTTTCCCTATCTAGGTATGTACTGCAAAATACCATAACAAAAAGAGCTCTTTTCTGATTAATTTACTGACCCAATGCTTTCTGGGAAAAATTATTCCCCTTTAAACCAGTATTTTTTATATAGGATGTACAGTTTCTGCTGAAGTATGTCACAAGTATTTCATATATTTATCTTGAATAAAATATTGACAATTTTTAAAGATTACAGTGTTATTTTTATTGGATGTTAGTTATCATGATTAAAATTTTTTCCATCTTTATCAAAAATACATGATTTGCTCCACCTGAAAATTCAATAAATATTATTATTTCAATAACAATATAATAAAAAATATTGACTACCTGTGAAGAACAAAAGTGAGTTTTGAAAAACAAAATACAAATAATAGTTTTTCCTCTGTTCTCTCAGAAGGCAGTAGTTCATCACAACAAGAAAAAAACGGTGTCACTAGGAAATAATATAGTGTAGGTAGGTTCCTCCTGAGAAAATCTTCACAGTATACAGAACATAGTCATATAAAGCTGGTAAAATATGAATAAATGGATGGTAAAGTGGGTAAAAATCCAATATAAAAAATGAAGATCTAGAAGATTCTGCAAATATTGAGCAACTAGGAGTCTATATGATGGTACAATTTAATGATTTTGTGTGTAAGAGAAGAGTTTACCATAATATTTATTTTGCTGCTTCTTTTCTCGTTTTTATCTATAATACCTCTGCTATTCCCAGAAGGTTATTAAAATACCATTACAGTAAGTAGCAGAAGATCAAGCTCACCAGAAAAAGTGTATAAAAGAGGATCTGGGACTAGTCTGCAAATTTTGGAGGATGAAAGGGTATAAGAAATCATCATGTGGGACATACATTTTCTTATTCAGGTTTTTAAACAGCAAAATTCATCAAGTGCACAAACATCCCACCAATAGTGTTGCTAACAGGAAGAGAAAAAGCAACAGGGAGTTGTTTACCCTGGAGAAGGCTTGGGGGGCAACACATTTCTCTCTACAACCACCTGAAAAAAGGTTTTAGCCAGGCTCTCCTCCCAGTTGACAGGACAAGAGGAATAAGTCTCAAGTTGTGCTAGGGGAGGTTTAGATTTGATGTTAGGGAAAATTGCTTCCCTGAAAGCATGGTCAAGCATTGGAACAGGCTGCTCAGGGCAGTGTTGGAGTTGTTGTCCCTGGAAGTGTGCAAAGAACGTGTAGAGGTGGCACTTGGGGACATGGTGAAGGGGTGGAGCTGGCAATGCTATGTTAATGGTTGTTAATGCTCTGAGAGGTCTTTTCCAGCCTTAATGATTCTATTAATAATTAATACAATCAATACCTGTTCTATCTGTTGTTTTAAAATACTCTCCAAAAATGGTTACTTTGCTTACCTTCTATTGTATTTGCAGATGAGGTAATAAATAAAAAGTCTCAATGGTCTTAAATCAGTTTTTACTGGAACACTCTGAGGCATTTGGTGTCAAGACCTCAGAGTTATTTCATGTGTTTTGGAGCCTCAGCACCTTCTAACTGGATCTGAACCCATTAGCAAATAGTCCATGAGCTACAACAGCTGTGCAGTGGCAGATGTTCCCTGCAGTCCTTAGAGAAACCAGGTGTGGAGGAATCTCTGCCTCTGCTGGTCTCAGCCTGCTCTGTAACATCAGTAAAAACTGACTCATGGCAGCAAACAAATATTATTTTCCTCCAGCACTGATTTTTTTTTTTTTGGGGTCCTTTAATTCTAATATATATATAAAAGAATAAAACATAATCCTTGTCATAATCTTTCCCTGGGCTTCTTTCTGGAGATTAAAAAAAAGTCTAACACTACTAATGCTACTTTTATATTCCGTGGCTGTAGTGAAAGAGCTGCTGAGAGATTGTTGTAATAGTTATCCAAGCTGACCAGGAGAGACACAAAGCTGACAGTTCTGCAGTTATTTTGTTATTTATGCCAGCACTTCATTATGTTTCTTAGGACATAATCTCATTTTCAGGAACCAAATTCCACCTTGGGAGAGCTGAACAATTCTGAAATTCTATGAGATTCAGCAAAGTCACAGCAGATGTTGCTGCACTAAGTTTAAAACAAACTTTCTAAATGTAATTACACATTAGGCTTCAAAGAAAGAAGCAAGTACTGCGAGTAGTTAACATTAACTTTCCCAGTGAGTGCTTTATTCCATTTTTTTCACACATATTTCCAAAGATGATGGGGTTCACCACCAATGGGAACAGGAAGATGGATTAGAGGGACACCAGTCTCAATAGTTACCTGCTTCAGCTGCTCTATTTTTTTTTTCCTGCTGTGCCAAAGCTCAGTACCTTTGAAATGAGGGTTTAATATTGCTCCTTTCTCAGTGTTTTCCTGGGCTGCTTAACACAAAATTCTGTTGTGGAAACTCAAAATACAATAACAGCTTTGTTAGAAGTTCAGCTGCAGGAGCTCTGAAAATATAACATGTAAGGGGTCATCGAGGGAAAGGCTGGCAGCCAGAATTCAGTATCAGCTCTACTTCTCAGTTCTTCAGAAACAGAATTGATGGGTTTTCTTCTAATTTCTTGATAAAATATTTTTTTTATTAGTAAGCACTAAGTCCAGCTAAATTTGTTATCACATGGTATTTTGCTGCTTGCATTTATTGATTGGTTGGTTAGATTCTATAAGCAATAACTTAACTTTTTATGCAACAAAATCTTTCACAGAAACTCTTCACTTTCCACAGATACTTAGTTTTTCTTCTGCTTTTAAAGGTAACTTTATTAAGCCTGTGAATGCAGTCCAGCTCAGTACATGAAGTCATTAGGTATTTTTCATCTGCTGAAAGCTACCTGTTTGGTAAAAGGATAACCTAGAATTTTCTGAATGAACTTTTAAATTTTTTTTTTCTTTTTAAAGCAATTTTGAAAAAAATCAACTTTTAGTGTTTACTTAATAATATTTGAGTTCCTCTTCTCCTTGCTGAAGGTTTTCCCCAACCTTGCAAGCAGTTCAAGCTTTTGCAGGTACACGTCATGCCTACTGCCTATGCTGCTGAGCAGATACCAATAAATATGATACCACTGCTTGACATTGTTCCCAGAAACACAAACAAATGTTTAAATGGTAAGTGGAGATACTAAAGCTGTGATTCCACAGTGACATTCCTGTTTTTTCTTTGTCTTCTTTGCAGAAGGTGTTGAAGAGATAATGGCCCTCCTCTAGTTTTCCGATATTCCTATATTCCTATATTCCTATATTCCTATATTCCTATATTCCTATATTCCTATATTCCACTTCACCCTATTCTTATGCCAGTAGGAAAAACTTTACAGCTCAAGTAAAAGCTGGAGGTCCTGAAAATTGGCATGTCAAGCATGGGGTTAGTTTTCAACAGATCAGTTCTTTATTTGACCAAGAAATAATTTGTCTGGTCTCAGATGTTTTACAGATTTAATAAAGACCATACCCTGCCTAAATCTAGATGGTTTTCCAGTTCTTTCTGTGGAACAGCACTGGTTACATCCCAGTCATTTGCTGGGACTACATAAATAGGTGGTCCTGTATACACATGAATATTTATCTTCCCATGTTGAGGCCCACAGCTAATGCTGAGGCTCTTTGACAACATCCCATTTCTTTGTATCAACACTATTTTCAGTCTCCTGCCTGACTCTACTTTCATAAGTTTATTGCAATGTCAGTCAAATAACAGAAATGCAGAAAACAGTGTTTGAACTGTCTTCATGTATTCAGATCTGCAAACTTAGTTTTGAAACCCATCCCAGAGTGCAATTTGGTCCTTCTTTCAAGAGCTCCCAAAGACATCAAAAGACTGAAAGAACTTTACATCTTTTGCTGCATGGCTTTAATTTTTGACAGATCTAATAAGAACAGTTTCCCCTAAACTTTTGAGCAATTTTTCCACTTGGTGCTTGGCAGGTTTTCTTTTTCCTTGATTAGCAAGTATTTGTCCTTCAAAAACAACCTAGAAAACAATGTGTCAAATATAAATGAGGAGTCACAAATCTGATCAGAAAAGCCAGAGACTCAAATCAATTAGTGAGTTTTCATTAATGAGATACCACCACCTAATTGCAGACAATATTTTGGGAAGGTTTGCACAGGCAGTGGGCATCTTCAGGCATTGAAAATCCAGAAATGCTTCAAGAGGACCAAGTTACAATTGTGTAATTGATGGATAGAGCTAAGCCAGCTTCTTCACAAATGTCTCTTCACACTAATTTATTGAGGTTTTTTTTTTTCTCCCATTAGGTCTTGGTATTTCTCTTTTTGCAGAGAGTGAAATCATTAGCATTAATTGGTAAATTAACATGAGTTCTTCATTGTCACTTTTGTGTTGTGTGCAGTCTCTCTTGAATGCAGAAAACACTTTATTTTACTCTGTTAAATTACTGATTTGTGCCTCAAGTGCTTCCTTTGTAATACGAATTGAATGCTGGAAAGAATTTGCTGAAGCAGTAGGGTTGAAAATGAGGATTAGGAATTTCAGACTCTCTATCTTTGCTTTGACACTGACTCACCAGGAGGCATTTCCCCTCTCAGCCATTTACACCTCTAAAGATCATGAGCACAATTTTGCTATTTCACGTGGGCATTTGTAAAAGTATAAACCAATATAAACAACATTTTGAAGACCAAAAGAACTGACTGCTTTTACTATTAGATAGCAGGGTTTGGTTTGGTCTTAATTTGTTCCCTACTTTTATTCTGCATATATGAACTGATTTGTTAAACTGTCATAAATAGTTTACATCTATTTATCCTGATGGTTTTGGAAATCATTGCATGGATGTGAGCTGTGATCTAAAGCTAATTGAGATCTGTAGAGAAATTCTTGCTGACAAAAAAAGCAGTGAGATAGATCAGGCTCTCATGGAGTCAACTCTTTTTTGAAATATTTATTGTAAAATAATGTTATCCACCCATTCTTTCACAAGCCTTCCTGGCCACAGCATGGGGAATCTGTAGACAACTGAGATAAGAGCAGGCATCAACCAGTGTGAAATTTTAATAGTGAAAAGCAAAAAATGAAAACAGAGCTAGCAAAGAAACCAAATCAAATGGGATGGGAAATGACAGAAAGAAGTTCACCAGCTGGAATAATAAAAAATACAAGTACAATTAGGTGTAAAATACAAAGTTTTAGTCTATAGTAATGTGACCTTTCAAATTTCAAGGCAAAGTTGGAAAATAAATTTAACACTGGACAGACAAGAAAATAAAAACATATGAAAGCAAGAATTAAAAAAATTAATTCTTTTTTTTCCTAGTTGATATTCACTTGTATAAGTCTCCTCACTGCTCTTTCATATTCATTGTCTTCTATATATGTCTAGTTAGGGCACATTATTTGGCAAGAAAAAAATTATTAGTATGAATTCCCATTAGTTGTTTCTTCTTTTAATAAAAAAAAAAAGGAACAAACACGATATTTAAAATTCTTTTGAATGTTCTGGTTATTTAAATGCTTGTTTCTGTATTGAGAAAGACTGATTGCTTTCCACTACATTATATGCATATACTATATACTATGTACTACATTATATGTATATATATATGTGTGTATATATATATATATATACACACACATATATAGCTAAGAGCTTTCATATTCCCCAGCTTCACTGAATTTTGAACCTTTTGACTTTGTTTTGCCAGGGCAATTTCTGTGCAGTCCCAAGATCCCTTTGCCCCAGTGCAGCCAAAAAAAGCAAACAACTCCTTTTTTTTTTAAGGAGTTATTATCTGTTGCTGGAAAGCAGTTCGCCCAAAAGTTCCACTAAGTATTTTCTAAAGAACCGATTATTTTTCTATTTTCTTGGTAATAAAAAAAAAAAAAAAAAGGAACAAAGACGATATTTAAAATTCTTTTGAATGTTCTGGTTATTTAAATGCTTGTTTCTGTATTGAGAAAGACTGATTGCTTTCCACTACATTATATGCATATACTATATACTACATTATATGCATACATATATATATATGTATATATACACACATATATAGCTAAGAGCTTTCATATTCCCCAGCTTCACTGAATTTTGAACCTTTTGACTTTGTTTTGCCAGGGCAATTTCTGTGCAGTGGGTCTGTTTTAATCAGACCAGGCATTTTGCCATTCACCATTCACACACATTTGTCTATTACTTTGTACATCTCCAAAGACAAAAATAAGCTCTTCAAAAATGCAGTAAACTGGATCTCCAGATGTGACAGATCCAATTCAGATTAGGCAAAACCACAAAGTTTATTTATTGTTACATGCTCTACAGAAGGAGAGATTTAGATAATGGAATAGATGATATCTGTTGATATGGAAAATAAATGTTATATAAGAGTTACAGCAAACACAAATATGCAATAGGCAGATAAAACCAGCCTTTTTTGTGACATCGCTGTTCTGTGGGGAGAGGAGGAAAGCAAATCCACCCCTGATATTACCTCTGATCCTCAGTGGTGAGCTGAAGAAATCATTTCCAAAAGCCTTGTGGATGCAGGAGCCCTGGTACAGCCCCACTGATGCTAAAAGTCATCCATGCAGATGGAGATGGTACAAAACTCTGTGCAAGGCCAAAGCCAGGTTTAAATCTGGACAAGGCAGGTGCAGCTCCCATGGAAGGTGTTAAGCCAAATGCAGTGGCAGTGTGGGCAGGGAGGAAATCACTCCTGCAGTTATTTTGCTGTGGAATTTAGCCCAGAAGTTAATGGGGAAGCAGCACCTGCCCAAATCTGCTCTGAAAACTCCACAAGATGCACACAGAAAAACAACCTTACTTGATACAGGAATTTATTTCTGCTGCTGCTGTTTCACTGGCCACCTTCCAGAGCAGGGCTTTGCCCCGGCAAGAGGAGTTAGGACAGTGACAGCAGATTTGTGTCCTACTAAATTCTATTTCATGCTAATATGTCATATAAGCTTGTGAAACCTTTGGGGTTTTTGGCCTTGAAATGTCTGTCATGCTGAATACAGAGCCTGAAAGGAGGGGAGAAAGCAACAAAAACCATCCCACCATCTGTTAGTACAAATCATTTTCCCAGCAAAGTGTTGGTTTGGTATGTTCTCTAAATAAAATCTACTTCTAAGCAGTCTCAAATGTTGTGAACAGACAAGCTTATTAGCACTTGTCATATTTGATATAGAAAATACTGGAATTAATTTCCTCATCTACACTGATAAAGCACTTGCACAGAAGTCTGGAAATACAGCAGAAATTTGTGTCTTACAGAGGGAAGTTGTACTTAGTGTTTTAGAAAGTCAGAAATTAGGAATATGGTTTTAATATTTTATAAAGCATTATATAATATAAAATAGTTTAAATAGCCTAATCTAGTAAAGGACACTGTATAAATGGGATTAAATACCTCAGTATATTAGATAAATGGCCATGACCAGGAATAAGAAAGTACAAGATGAATTCTCTGTCTGAAAGTTCAGAAGTCAAGTTAGACCAGGTCTATCCTAACTGATTTTAGCTTCCATTCCCTTCTTTGATCGAAGTCACATCCAGACTTTTTCATTCTACCTTTTACTGAATTTCATCAAGACTAAGATTCTTCTGATTATTCCATCACCTATATGTTTTATATGTTTAGCTACAGAATTGTGGAGGAGTTTTACTTTGGTTTTTTGTTTCTTTGAGTTTTTTTCTGGGGGGTTTTGGGAGTTTTTTAAGGCATTTGTCTCTGACAGCAGCACCACTGCCTCTGAAGTTCTAATATTTTGTTCTGGATATTTCCTTTACTGGCAAAAGCAAAGAACAGCTACACCATAATGAACTTCACATTTTACAGCACGAGAGATTGCCCTGCAATAACATTCCATGGAGTATAAGCCATCCTCCTTTTTCCAGACATCTTTGATCCTCCAAAATTTCCAGGTTGCCAAATATAATTATGGCCCTGCAGTTGTTCACTTTGAACATCACACAAAAAACCATGGCAATTTACCCTTGTCTGTCTAGAGAAGCACTGCGTCAGTATTTTGCAGTATAATTGCTTTATGGAACAATAGCATATTCAGCCTTTATCTACTCTACAAACTCTTTAGAAGTGCTCACTGTACTCTGCTTTTCAGTATCTGCCAGAGCTCCAATTGCCACATTGATATTCAAAAAGTTCTGCTAGCAAAGCTTTGCCACCTCAGAGCCTGACAAAGTCACACCAGCAGCTGACTGCTGGGCCAGGAAAGCCTCTTTTAGACAGAATTGTGCTTTCAGAAAAGTTCTGTAAAGTAACCTTGGGCTATTGAAACAGGCAGTGCAACAATTTGGCTGAAAACACAAAAGGAAACAAGAGCAAGCAAATAGACAAAAATTCCAGAACTGTCTGCAACTGTGGTACAAGTAAAACCAATCAGGACTTGGTTTTTAAACCCAGGAGCCAAAAAACTTGAAAAAAATCACATCCACATGCTTCAATCTGCCCTCCTCCCTCCCAAAATTGGATGACCATATCCAAATTGCCTGTTATGACCAGTTTTTCGCATTTGCTGCCACTCACACCCTTTGCAATTGTTGTCTGCTAGTTGCTACTGGCCATAAATGGGATATAAACTGAGAACTGAACAGTCTGGACAGTTATCTGTCATTCCTTGAGCCAAGCTTTATTTACCAGTATAGGTATATTTAGTGGCTATATCTGTAGCAGATGTATTTGAAAATAGCTTCACCAAATCATCTGTGGGAATTAGGAATCTCTTCTGGACATAACACTTGAGGATAGTTATCTTATTGTCCTTATATGTGTCAGTAAATATGTTTCTTTAGGATTAAACTGTACTTTAGTTTTGGTTTTTTTTAGTGGTTAATACAGATTTATAGCTTTGTCATTCCCTGCTGTTATTATTTCTGTTTGCAATTCAAAGTATCACAGAGGTCAAAGACACCCAGATTCCTGCTCTCATTTTTGCATCAAAGAATTTGTGGTACAAAAAAGCAAATAGCACCACTGATGTGTTTTGGCCCCAGGGAAGGAGGTTTGTGTCTAACTTTGATGAGAAAAAAAAAAGGGGGGGAAACAAAATGAAAAAAAAAAATGAACAAGCAGATTAATTATTTTTAATTGAACTAATTTGTATGGAATTGTGCTTGTGGTGGTTCAGAAAACAGTCACCTCTGATTAATAGATATGGCAAAATTAGAAGCACTAACAAGCTTTTTTGGTATAGCCCATTAATCTAAATAGTTTCTTCTAAGTCAAGCCTGTTTTACACAGACATTTTAATTTACAGACCTTCTTGGACAACTGTTTACATTTAGCAAAATTTAGCTACAAAATTTAGCTAACTGATATTCCCAGAATATTTGAACAGCTTTTCATCCTCCACACAGGTGATTAGCTTTGGTCAGCTGCTACACACCCACACAGCCTCACCCTCCTTCTTCAGACATTGTTATATATGAAAATAGTTCCTCAATTTCATGACCTTTATTTGATAATTTATAATATATGTCTGTTACAGATATCTAGGAGATTTTAAAACTTTTTCTTTTTCCCAGGAGAAAAACCCCTCATATTCTGCCATGAACTGCAATCTATTTTTTATGAACAAATCATCTAGCATTAGTTTTTCATCAGGTGTTGTTTTGAGGTGGAGAAGTTCCTGCTGTTCCTTTGCAAGGGCTCAGGAGAGGAAAATGTGGGACCAACCTGAGAAGAACTGAAGCAGAAAGAAAGGAATAGGTATATGAAGAGTACATAAAATACATGAAAAATTCTTTCTTAGGTTTAAAGTTAGTCTGCAGGTATATAGAAGGTGTTTTTTGCCTCATATTTTATGCTGGTTGCTAAAGATATATGTGGTTTAGGGTTTTGAAGACTTCATACTTATCTCTTCTCGCCCTTTGAAAGGAAATTATGAGAAATAAGTGAGCAGTGAGTGGAAGATGTGCAACAGAAAGATGACAGAAAGCCTGAGATGTGCATTGTCAAACAAATGTCACTGTATTGTCAAGAATATGCGAAACATTGGCTGAGAGCAGCTAATTTGAGTGACACAATCACTGTTCTATTTTTCCCACCTGGACAAGAAACTTCTCTTGGCTGTTCTGTCACTATTGATACCTGATTTTAATAAGCATTAAAATTCATGCCAACACCTTGAAATAATGACAAATGTAACCAAAATACCTTCAGGCTCTGCATTAGACAAGTTAACATAAATATTGGTGGATAGTTCTTGAGCCAGAGTGGATCAATGTGCCTCACTTTGAGTCAAAGCTATTATGTGTAATTACACAACTTCAGCTCTTAATTCTCTCTTTTCCCCTTGAGGGATGGATTTTTTCCAAACATCTAAAAATGGATGGGAACATCTTGTCTCACTATAAATATTCAAGGAAAGCCAGGTACCTGATACACACAGATGTCATTGCTAGTAGGTTCTTTGATGGTACAAGCTAGGGAGATCTGTTTGAATTTCTGTATTTTCTGGGAAGCAATGGGATTCTCTCACTTCTTGTCTTACTCACACAAACCAAACCTCATTGCAAATAACTTTTGGGGGCTAAGCTGAACATATGTGCAGAAAAAAAATCTCTGAAACCTTGAAATTTCTTCAGCTGCCAGAAAAACACAGGGCTTTTGTTTTGTCTCCAAACGTAAATGCACAGTTTCCACTGATGTGCTTTGCAGTGGATACACATATCTTGAGGTAAGAAATTGGTGGGTTTCAGTCAACCTAACTACACAGAGTGTTGTTTACACAGTGATGTATTTCCCCAGCAACAGTATTCCCCAATATTTCCCCAGAATTCAGAGTGAAAACCAAAATGCTGCACACTTATGGGCCAGCTATGCTGACTCCAAAAATAAATAATTGTGCAGCCAAATTGCCTGGACACTGTATATACTATACTGAACATCTTTGCAGGTATAATTAATAAATAATGAGATTATTAGCTGTGGATTATCTTCCTTGTATTTGCTGTGTTGATGTCAGTCTAAAAAGAAAATGAAGCAAATAAAAAACAACAGCAGCACCAAATGTTAGCTAGTTTTAAATTTAAACTGCTTTTTTTTTTTTTCCTTTGGAAATAAGAATCTGAGTCGTACTGTAGTTTAAGAAGGAAGTAAAATTGTTTGGTTTGTAAGTTTTGTTTATTTTTATCATAGCATATTAGATCTCTTGCTCTAATACTGTGGACACAGAATGCTGAATAGATGTCTTGAAGATTAAATGGCATCTGGAATATTTCCAGGACATCTGTTACATAATTTAGGTATGCTAATTCTTAGGAGTTACAGTGTAAAGTTTTTAATCACTTTGAAAATGTGACTGTCCTTGACTTCTTACACATAAAGAAATAAAAGTAAGTTATATGGCAGTGAAAGTAATTGTCTCTCCACAGCAAATCAGGTTATACCTTTAATTCCTTCATCAGCCTCAGGTATTTCAGAGACTGAGATCCTACCAATAGTTCTTTATTTCCCATCCTAAAATGTGACAAAACATGTCCTGGAGACTGGTACCTTCAAGAAGCTCCAGAAGACAGAGAGCACCAGCTGTTATGTCAGTCCATGCAAATAGGATTGTGTTATGAAATGATGATTAATTAAACTAGGAAAAATCAGTGAGGTGCATTTTTATCATCTTCTGCAATTCAGAGTTCTTACTGACTAACATGTGTGAGTTTACTCCTGGTGAGTCTGATTTGTGTTGTGCTTATTAAAATTATCTCTGAAAAGCTTTGTTTGTCAGGGTTTTGTGTTGTTTTTGGGGTTTGTTTTTTGTTTTTTGGTTGTTTTTTTTTCCATCTGAATAGGGTACGCAAATGGCATTTGCCTCTTTTAAAATGTATTTACAATTTATAAGAATTCAAAACTTTAATTGCACAGCAATCCAGTCTAATTGGTTGGTAGTTAGGGCTTTTCATCACCTGAATCTTCACTTGCTTGTTGTTTGTCTTGTACAATGATTTATTAGACATCTTAGCATAACAGAAATCTTGAAATTTCTCAAGTGTTTATAAACAATTGCAGGTTTTTTGTGATTGTGCTTGTTGTAACAGAAACTGGTAGTGTGGAATATACATAATTTGCTTTGTTTCATTTTTGTAATGGGTACAGGGCTTATTCTAATTGAAAATATACCTCTCTTTTCAATGTAGCTTTGCCCACCTCTTCAAGTAGCTACATGATCTAAACTGTGTTTCTGAATTATTTATCAAGTAATTTAAAAAGACATTATTACTAGAAGGTAAATATTTTTCTTAAAGTTGAGATGGAGATGTAGACAAGAAAGAACTGAAGTTACCAACATTTAAAAAAGGATAAATGATACAGGTAATTTTTTTTTTTTTTGTAGTTTGATACTGATCTTGGGCAAAATAATAGAGCAGCAGACAAAGGGTTCAATTAATATTAAAGGTAAAGAAAGGTAAAATAGTTAATATCAATCAACACTGAAGAAAAGGTCACCAAGCTAACTTAGTATCTTGGCTAAAAAGACAAAAAAAAAATTGTCTTATGAAGGAAATAGTAGTGGTGGAATAGACTGCAATTGAACATTTGACTTTGTTTTATATATATAAATAAAAAAAATCCAGAAAGTTGGTTACCCCTCATATTTCATAAGGCAAATGTGAAAGGGGGTTGATATTTCTCCATAGGGGTTTGACATTCCATTTATTTACAAATATACCAGTTCTTTTCTGTGTATTGTCTCAACCTTGGATGGGGTTGGTAGCTACTGTTACAAGACAAGTACCTTGGTAAAATTATTTCTAAAATAATTAAGGATCATTTCAAATCACCGGATCAAAATTAACTCCCAGTAATCAAATGGGTTTGGTTTTACAAAGAATTGCCAAGTGAGAAGAGAGACATGACCTCTGCTTCTATTGACAAGAAATTTTCTAGAATTCTGGTTTCCAATTTTCACTCAACGGCTGAAAAAAACCCTGAAAAACTGAGATAACACAGAGAATAAATGGAAGGGTTGGACAACACAGTCAAAAACACAGGTAGTTCCATAAACCTAAATTATGAAAAGAAAGAATAAACAGTTGCATGAAGATGGTCTCAAAGAACTGAAGTGGAAATGTGGAACAGGATAATAAAATACTTTTACACTCTGTGTCTACTTGGCAACTGGAAAACCAAATCTGATTCATGCAGTGCTTCCACTTTTGCTCTGGAGAAAGCAAAAGTAGCAATGCCAGCAGTAAATTTAAGCCATAGAACTAAATGAGTTTTCCTGAATCTGCACAAAGCTTGGTTGGGATCTGCTGAGGTACCTGAGTCCCAGAAGAGAGGAAAAAGAGGACGGAGTGCGAGGACAGGACATCTGGAAGTTGTGCAGGCATCACTTTATTGGGATGTATTCTGGCTTTCCAGCCACAGCAAAGTGACAACTTTCACTCAGTAAGTGCCAGATATTGAAGCAAAAGACAAACTGTGTAATTCTCAAGCCAACAGAAGTTTTAACCAAATAAGCCTGTCCTGTGAAGGTCGCGTGGGGAAATGTTCCCCAGGATACCCCATCCAGGGAGATCATGGAAATTTTTCTGAAATTAAGCCTCCAGATTGATTCCTTTAAAAGATTGACACTGATTATCTGTGACAGGGATTACATTCCCAACCAAGGTAATCAACTGCTCACTGCACTGTGGTTGCACATCATTAGCTAACGATGGCCACCATTGCTCTCATCTGTCTTGCTCAAACTCTGCAAACAAAAAGCATTTCTCTTGCAGGATCCCGTTGTCTTTCTTTCATTGCCAAGCTTTTAAGTTACTCTCATGTGTTCAATTAAGTTCTCATTTACTTCTCTTTAGCTCCTCTGACACCTTTTTCCAAAAGAGTAAGGTGTTTCCTGCTGAGATTACTAATACAACAAATGGACTCCTAATAAAACAGGCTGCCTTTAAATCCACAACACCATTACCCTGAGGTAGTTCAAGAAACTGTGCTTTTATCAGAAAGCCACACTGAAGGCTCCAGGGCCATCATTATCTTTTCAGACCTGAGCAGCAATGTCTGCCTTTATTTCCTTTTCTGGGTGACAGTTCTGAAGGGCTGACATTAATCGCCAACAATCTCATGATGGCATGTAATTGCATATATCAAAAAATATTCATCCTGGGGGCAGCTGCCAGTGCTGGAAAGCTGGATATCAGTCCAATTAAATCCTAGCATGGAGATAATTGTTTGTCACTCACTCCAAGGAAGAGAGTGACATTAATGCTGTGTCCCACAAGTGACCTTTACGTCATCTGGCCTTCATCAACTAATTAAAAGGGTTATGAACATATCCCACGTCAATCACATTGATTCAATAGACTGAGCTAAGCCCAGAGACTCGAGTGGAAGTAAGAATGAAAACTCTTTTTCCCCCAACTTCTCATTTCTGGATGATACTGCTGACTTTAATAACAAAAGTGCATTATGCTGATTTAATTGCAGCAACATAGAAGGAAGCAGCTGAAAATGGAGACATGGTTAGCCCTCTGAAGAAAAGGGTCTCAAGGAAGAAACATTAAGAAAATATATGAAAAATTTCAAGGTCTATTGTATGTTCCTGTACCTTTCTCTACATCAATCCAGATACAAATGGGAATTCCACATAGAAGGAGGAAAAAAAACCTACAGCCCTGTATCTGTGAGTTGGACCAGTTGAGTTCTTTCAACTCAAGTGATGTAGTGATTACAAAGAAAAGGAGAAGTGAAAAAATCTGTCCCTGCCTTTCTCTTTATAAAGGCATTTGGTTACCATCTCATATTCTGTTTATTTAATTAGTAAAGGGCGTCCATGACTGGTGCATGGGGAAGTGGAATTCCACCTTTGTGTACATGGGGGAAGTCATTTACATGACATTGTCTTAGTGCTGTAACAAGATAGTTTTCTAAAGCCTTTTGCTATAATTATATTTCCTTTAATTAGCAAAGAATACTGCAATTAGTGTCTTTGCACATTGTAGACATCATTACTGCTATATTACCTATGCACTTCACTTGCTTCAATGGTTTTGAATTAAGTATAGTTCACATTCAAGGTTCCTCTTTTAACTTTTTAAATTCTCCATTATCTAGATTAATATTATGACCTAGATGGTATCCTCCTCATTACTCCCTCTAGATCATGTTCTCTAGTCTGCTACTGTAGGTCTTTTTACTTTTTGTTTTGATTAATATATTTTCTTTTTTAGCAGCGAAATTTTAATCTTTTTTTTTTAATCCAAACACATTTATGCCTTATCCCAGCTTAATTTAAATTTACTATTAAATTGCAGTCGTTTATGACTGTTTCTAACTTTGCAATTTAATTGAAACTTTCAATTATTTCTGCTGAACTTCAGGATGATTTTAATTCTTACAAAGTAGTGACAAATCTTTTTTCAGTGCACGTGGTAAAGTCTCAGCTCTAGAAGATATATTTTTTACAATTATTATTGCAAAAATCTATTTTTGTCTAAATTTATCCCAGATTTTCTTTGTGACTAATTTGAAGTACAAGGTTTATTTTTGGTGTTCTTCTAGCAAAGACTGTGTCTTTATCTTTCAGCAGGTGGTTTATCTGTCCAACTATTCCCTGCCATTTTTCACTGGCTTTACATTTAAAAGCTCTACCATCGTGTCTTAATAATGTAAAGACAAGAGGTGCCTCAAAACAAGCTGAGTCCAAAGAAGACTTGATCTAAATCCATGAAAGGATCATTGAATTTTTTTCTGTTATCCCAATGACTTGGGAAGGATGGGGATGACCCCAGAATTGAAACACTCTTTGCCTTTGCTAGCACCAGGCCTTGAGTTGCCATTTGGAACAGCACTCACCTGACCAAAAGGTATACAATACACAGTTTTACATCTGAACTTGTCCCTCAAAGGTTTTCCCTTTGAAAAGAGAGATACAGGGATTTTTGGAGTGCTATTATAAACATCTGGTTTAGGGAAGGATGATTTGCTCCCTGTTCCCTTAATTTACTTTAAGTGGAGCATAAGCTATATTCATTTAGATCCCTGTCTAATTTGGGTTTTATTTAATCTAATTTGCATTCTTATTTCAATTTCTCATAACTCTTCTGGCCCAAGCAGCCACCACTGTTAATTTTTTTTTGTGGGAATTTTCCCCATGAATAATTTGAAGATTCACATACTTTGAAGGTGATTCCCCCATTCAGGGAAGATCACATTGGAAAAATATTCCTGTTACAAAGTCGTTTGTGTGCACATAATTGCACCTATTAATCCTGTTTTCTTAAATATTGAACTTACATGGTGATAGAAGGCCCTGTTTCAATAAATTTGTAGACCATATGGAGAAGCACTGCAGAAAAAAATATTCCTTTCACAAAACAGATCAATACAGATAGAGGGGAAATTCCAATACCAGTGTTACACAGAAAGACTCTACAAGGGGCACAGTGAGACAGACCTCTTAGGGCTTTTTCCTTTTTCCTGGGCTTTAAGTACTCCAGTCTCCCCTTTTTCAGCCTGTTTCAAGAATTTAGACAAAAATTATATATATATATATATATTTTTTATTTTATTTTGGTTCTGTCTTATAAGAAAGAACATCTACTGGAGAGCATTTGTCATTTTAAATATCTACTTATTTTATGCTAATGGAAGAAGAGACACAGATCACCATTATAAAACAAATCCTTGACAACATCAGCAATATCCATCTTGTTGCTGCAGCATTTTTGAGCACAGCTATTCATTTCTTTCCCCTTCATTAAAACATTTTATCATGTTAATTATCATTATGACAATTTTAATATTAGAACTCATTTTACTACCTGCAAAATGAAGTCCTTTAAGGATTGTATTCCTCAGCCATTTCTCTTTCTGAAGTTGGGCAAATACAACTACATTCAGAATAACTTTTAAAAAAAATATTTCTGTTCACTGATACCTAAACTTCAAATTAGTAAATAAATCATAATCTTTCAGTAACTCTGCTGCAATTAACTAATCAGCAGATTCTTTCTCAAGCCCTAAAGTGAGAGAGACTCTGTGCTTTGCATTCAGTGAAATTCACTGCAATAAAACAACATTTTTCTGATAAGAATCTCATTCTTTTTTGCACTGTGTGGTGTAATTCTCTCTGGGTGAATGTGAAAGATCAGATAGAGGAAATTTAAATGGAGAACCTGTACCTGTGGCCCTTAAAAACATGTTGTGCCTATTAATATATAGTGATATTGTTGTTTGGGGGCTTTTCCCTATGGTGAAAAAAGGGCAAATTTTACAACATAACTTTTGAGTCTCAGTCATGTTTCATGCTTTGAAACTATCCCAGAGTGGCCAGGAGAAATGAGAGAACATTTTTCTTTTGCTTGCCTGGGGGGGAAAAAAAATCTCCCTAAATAGACAATGCTAAGTTTGTAGCATGCTCAGCATTTCTTTGGAGGAGAAAACAAAGATCTTTAATATCAGTAGAATCCACTTTCAGGGCACTAAATCCATCACAAAATAATGGCTTTAAGATCAATGCACTTAATGTCTAAGCAAAATAGAAAAAAAAAAAGGAAAGAAAAGAAACAAAATCAGAAGCACAAGGGGAGGGAGGTAAAGGGAATTTGAGAGCAAGTGAGCAGGGGAAGCTGAATTGTATAATTCTGCTGTTGGCTTTGATAACTTTAACTGGGGACAGAGGTCAATGGTTCTCTTCCTCTGCTATGGATTGAAAAAAATTTCAAAATGTAAGGTTCCAGTTTTGAGATCTGTTCCCACAGCAGAACTCTGTGCCTTCAGTAATGAAGTTAGCACAGCTCTCACAGGCAGCATTTCCCAATAATGGGCAATAAAGATTGTCTGTCCCATCCTAACCCAAGAATATGTGCTTCAGTCATTCAAAAAAGAGGAATTGTTGATGGCTGATATGTAATGGCTGAAATTCCACTGCATATCCCAGGCATTTAGCAAAATTCAGGAGACAGGAGTTTTGGACACATCTTCTTTGGGACAAAGATTTAAATGCAAAAAAATACTATATATGAGCAGAGGCAGTCCAATCCTACCGCAGGTCACACAATCTAACTTTCAATATTTTTCTCTAAAGTCCTTAAGGTGAGTTACTGAGTTTCAGCCTACAAGAACTATTTGTTCCTGCTGAACAAATAACATGTACAGCCACTGAAGCATGAGACAACAAAAGTCTTTTCTGAATGAATTTATGAATCAAATATATCTACTTGGAAGCTTTAAGATAAAAGAAATTTGAAACAGAAATATGAATCCTGGGCCTTGGCAATACAGAAAAAAAAAAATTATAGTCCTCTGTGACAGCAGCTGATAACAAAAGACAGATCCACACTCTGCAGTTATTCATTAAAACTCTTCGGTGCTGTGTGTTCCTTTGCTTTCAGACAGAGAAGGGTTTGCTAGGATAAGATGAAAGAGACTTGTAACTCTTCTGTGCAGTGTGCATATTGATTTGGTGTGCTTTGGGTGAGGGAGCCAATTGCAGGACTGGGTTTTGTACTCTGCTTCAGGCCAGTTCACTTTTCTGCACCCCATCACCTTCCTGGAGGACAAAGGTTGGTTCAGATGGTCGCCCAAGGAGACCCACAAAGATAACAGGCATGAAAAATTCTGGTGAGACACACAGGCTCTTTATTTTTCAGGTTTTGCTTCACATCTCTGACCCGTGGGTAGCTTTACACTCATAAAATTTGCTGCAATATATTTTGTGTGTTTGTGAATATTACTTACATAGGTCCCCTCCTCACAGAGAATATAAGCATTCCCACTCATCCCCTTTATGTGTGTTAGTCAGGATAAGAAATTCTGTTAACTGAGTTTCCAGAAAGGTAAATATGTAAGTGATGGATGCAGCTCAACTTCCAGTTTAAGACATTCAAAATTAGGTGTTAAAATGTTTATGATCTCAGTGTCTAAGCTCTCATTCCAGCCCATTTCCATTACTCAGTACAGAAAGTTGTGTCTGTGAAGTGTTCAGATGGTCAGGTGGAATCATCCACATGGCTGAAAATGCTTCCCTAAATCCCACTGCACTGGCTGGGTGCCCTCTCCTGTGCTTGGATGCACAGTTCACACACAGGCACCTACAAGGCAGTACCAACGCTAAGAAACTTTCATCTACAGTGGAATCCCACCAGATTAGTATCAAAGGACATGGATACATAACATGGGACAGAGGTTTGCAGAATTACCAACATTATTTATCTTAAATACCTCCTAGAAATTCCACTATTCAGCCCAGATAACTCATCATGCTAGGTAGACATCTTCAAAGCTGCAGCTGAAAAATATCTTTGTTTTCAAGGAGTATCCCAATAAAAAAATTATCCCCTAGCTTTTAATACATGTTAAATATCATTGGCATATAAAGTTGTGAAGTCCATGACTTTTGTTATGCACATGCCACATCTTGGCTGACTTTTCCCAAGGGTACTTAGACCATGAAGAAGAATGAAAGAGAAAAAAATCATAATACATTATTCAAAGTTAGTTAAAGTACAGACTTGACTTGCTCTGACATTCCAAAATCATTTTATTCCAACCACCCACTAACACATAAAAGACAAGCAAAATTCTCTGTTTGAAATGAAAACATTAAGGAAGTCAAGAAAAAACCTATTTTTTTCAGTAGTCTGCAGAGTTTTTCCTGCATGTCCCAGGCAGATCTCTGTTCATATTATCAAGGTCCTTATATGATATCTGTGATTTCTGCAAAACTAATTTCATCCACAGTTCCATATCTTCAAAACACTGATCAGATCAAGGGGTTTTTTTTTGCACCTATAGAGATAAATTAGCACTTGTTTTGATTAATTAATCTGAACTATTTCCACATCTACCTCAAGACTGTGTTAATTGTGCTCAGAATGCCTCCTCCACAGTATTGCTTGTAAAAGGAGCCTTAGAAGAGAAACTCAGATGTAGATATATAAAAAATTAGGATAAATATCTGCTCAGACAAATCTCTGTCCATCAACAGAGCCATAATTCCTCCTCATATTTTGCCCCTACCTATAGCCAGAAATCTGGATCAGTGTTAGCAAACAAATGAGGGACACTCCTAGGATGCATCCCAGAGATGCCCCAGAGTTTTGTGGGCAAGGTACCTCCAGTCCCCACCTGTATCAGGACCTTCCCTATCCCCAGTTACTCAATTTCTATGGTTCAGTGGCAGCTCTGAGCTCCTCTGGCTTACAGGAACAACAATTACAGGTTGACCTCTTCCATCATTTCCAGTACTCTAATTTATCCCATATATCTTAGACTGAATGTAGAATATCTCAAGTAGAGGTCACAAGGCATCTGATGGAGCCTCAGAATTGTGCATGTGCCCCTCCAGTTGTAGACCAGGTCAGAGCCAGTTGTCTCTGAATTATTAATTCCTTTAAATAATTAGCAGACATGTCACTCAATTATCCTTGATTTCCACATCCCATTTAAAGGTCACTAGGTTTTAGAGTCATCCTTAATTTGGCATAAAAATTATCTGTCCTTCCCAGATCTGGCTTTACATCCCTGCAATCTGAAAAGCACAAAATTAACTTTGACAGCATTAACTCTTTGGTACAGTGGAGTGTGCATACTTCCTCTGGTTTCACTCATAGCAAAAGACAGTGTTCAATTATTTAAGTTTAAAGTTATTTAAGTTTAAAAATTACATTTCCTCAGCTGTTTTAAATAAACTATGCCTCTTCTTATAGATCATATTTCAATATTTATACTTATTGAATATATTAGGACAAAATTGATGTCAGAAATTGTAATACAGGAAAAAAATCCTATTCTGAATTCTCTCCTCCTTTATCCTTGTGAGTGTTATTAAAAAATAGAAGATAACCTGATTTTATTTTATTTATGATGTCCTTTGGGTCTCGGAGAAATGTGATTTCTCACAGACCAACTGAGTTTTCAATATGCAGAATAAAAAGCTGAATATACTTAGCTATGCTCCATGACTGATTGTTGTCCTTTCTTCTTTCCTCTAGGTGATGCCAAATTAAATTGCCTTCAGTAAAAACATATAAAATATAATTAACCTTAGCAACCCAGTTATCCTCTGTGTCCCTTTTTCCACCAAGTACAAAGTACAGAGAAACATTTCTTCTTTACAATTACTAAAAATTCTGTGACAAAACACAGAGTTAGCCAAGTGTTGCTGTACCACAGGTGACAATATTGAGATATTCAAACGTGCAGCAGTGGTGTGGGATGAGAAGGTTTTTTGAGTTTGGGTTGTTAGTTCAGTCAATATTTTCAGTCAGTATTTCCTTATGAACTGATTTTGTACCCTGAAACAACCTCAACAGTTAGATTGAGTGTAGCCCTGTCCCTGACTGGCTTGGAGATCCTGTGCACATCCCATTCCCTGTGTGTCCATCACCCTCCCACTCTGTCCTGACTTACTGGAGTGCAGGGGAGATGAGGCAGTCATTTGATCTATCAATTATTGCATGATTTTATGACATTACCTATAATAAATGCAGGTGAGCCCCCAACATGCAGGAAGAATGATGAGCAGGACTCCATGATATCAGAAGGCTAATTAATGATTTTATTCTATATTACACTATATTATTCTATACCATATTACACTATATTATATTTCATCTAAACTGAAATTGAACAAGAACTCAACTGAATAAAATCTATGAACAGAGTCTCCTGACCGACGGTCAGGACACAGCTCGCAGAGATGGGTCAAGAAAACAAAACACTCACACCAGAATCCAATTACCAAATCCCTTCAGGTAAACAACCTTCCATAATGCATTCCGCTTGTGCACAAACACAGGCGCAGCAAATGAGATAAGAATTGTTTTGATCATAATCTTCTCTACTTCTCTCAGGTTCAGAGAATGTGAATCCCACAATTACAGGTAGGTCCAGACCACAGGACAGCAACAAGTTTGGCATCTCTAGAAATGGATCCTGGCAGTCCCCAACCTTGCTGCTCACCAGGAGACAGTGGCTGACTGTCAGAGGAATTAATACCTGGCTGCACCGAGCTGTGTGGTTGGCTGCTCTCTGCTAGAAGGAAAGATGGAGAAACTGATTGGGAAATCCTTGGATTTTGTTTAAAAGCTGAGGTACCAGTAAGTACCAGATATCCTTCTTCCACTTGGCACTTTAGGTAAAACCTGAGGGAGCCAATCCTCTACTTTCAGTATTAGAAACCCATCAGCTTAACACAGAGATGCTGCCTTAGGGCTAGGCAAAGAAACCTAAAGATCCTTATCTTTTTGCGTTGTTGCTGCTATCATGTATTCAACTATCATTATGGAAAAGTGTTTCTTAAAATGCTGAATTTATTTACAGGAGCTGCTGATAGAAGTTGTGAGAATGCATTATTAAATTACATATTAACTGTGAATTTCCTGTAGACTCAAGTTCCATCAATACCTAAATAACACTAAATGTAGATGGTTGCAAAGAGCCACAGGTGAGTCTCAACATCTCAGGAGATCAAAATCACCTGGGGATCCATTGCACCACTGGATACCACAGAACTCACTGCTCTTACTGAAGCTGAAGCTTAATTGTTATTCTGGTTGAGTTTCATGCACTAGGGCAAAGAACAGCTTTCCCAAACTCTTCTGATCACCACGTTGTCATGAGCTCATATGAGTTGTCTTTGCAGTTCACTTTGAATCTGTAATTAGTAAAATTCATTCATTTGCTTAGCAGTTCTTTCACACCTGATTGTTTCTTCATTTGTCTTTTCTATTGCCATTGAGGAAACAAATAAAGAAAATTACAAGTGATGGACAGCTCGTCACTCAGCTGGGCTGTGGACACTTTCTTTAATGATACCAGGCATACACAAAAATAATTCTAAAGTTACTGGGAAGGGTGAAGAAAAGAGAAACTAAAGAGAGTGTGACCTATGTTTCCTTCATGAAACTCCATTCCTCCATAAATAACAAGAAATAACTTCCAGCTGGATGTTTCCAAAACTATTTATCTCTTACTCTCTACCTAAAAAGATACACAAGAGATTCAAGCAACTGCTGTGTCCACAATTCTTAGGTAGTTATCATTCAGAAACACAAAGCCCAGAGTACAATTAAACCTTCCCTCTGCCAGGCTCTGTGTAAATCAGCAGATGTAGAAGGCACATCACAGAAAGCATAGATGAAAAAACAGATATCATCTCTGTGCCTCCTTTATGGGGATGAGCCAGAAAGATCAGTGTTCCCTAAAGCAGCTGCATGTGTCCATGTTTATTCTCCCCAGCATACAGAGGGGTCCACACTGTCCTGTCAGGACCCGGAGCTGAGCATCTTTCAGGCCCTATCCAGCCTCCCAACAGGCAGCGTGACAACTTCCTGGAAAAGGGCTGGAGATCCACAGGCAAAGAACAAAACACAACAAAACAAGCCCCAAACCACAGAGCACTTTGCTGCTTGGCTGTAAGGCTGGAGTCTGAGTTTCCCAACCTCACGGGGTTGGGAAGTTTGAACTGGAGCCTGAGCTGGTGGCCTTGCTCACATCATTTGCTGTCTCCTGGAGATCAAGTGCAGCAGCAACCTATGGACCATGCTTGCAAACTCCCTTTCCTTGTTTCATCTGTTGGCAAATGCCCCTTTTCTAATATCCCTATCTGTAAATTTTATATTTCATTACCCAAAGTGAAATCACGGCTGTGACTCAAGGAACAAAAATTTCAGACCAAGCCTGCCAACAGTATGTTTTCAGTCCAGTCTAAAAGAAAGGAATCACTGTGATAGCTAAAGGCTGCAAATATCTGTTCACAGCACTGCTTTCATCATCCTCTCTCTGTCAGAACTTTTGATTTTTTTTTAAAGTATTCTCTTATGAATAAAGGCTATACATTGACTATTCTATGTATTGGGTTGATTTTGAGACTGTTCCCTTCAGTTAGATGAGAAGGAGCTTGACTGAAGTGTATTGACATAGTTTAGTTATTTAAGACAATTAAATAATGCATGTATTATTTAGCACTTCTAAATACCAGCACCAGTCTATGTGTAATTAACACTTTTGAAGATTAATAAGGTTTGGGGGTTTTTTCCCCCTTTTTTAAGAGAAACCTGTGCAATAAATGCTGAGCAATGGCAAAACTTTGAAACACAAATACAAATCCAACAAAATACATACTGATAAGCTCAAAGGGAAAAATCAAATTCTAGGGAGGGGTGGACAAGGAAGAATTAGTATTTCAAAGAAATATATACTGTAATACTATATATTAACTCTATTTTGGAGTGTAGTGCAGTATCATAACCCCCCAATCATCTGGAAGAGCTGATGCACTGATACAGATCTTTTCATGGCACCAAGTCCTAGAACACTGTGAACTCATATTGCAGTTCAAAAAACCTGCAGACAGGTTTTCTCACCTGTCTGATTATTCTGTTTTATGAACCACCTTTCTACACTCAGTTGGGTCTTAGGCTCTGATAAATTTCCATTACATTGGGCATCCTGGGATTTATTGAATAGAAATTGCTGCAGAGGGAAGGACTTTGGTTTCTCTCTAAAGCTGGGACTAGTAAGGTGAAGCCCTCACTTCCATATAGCCTGGGGCTGTATGCACTGCTGATTACTCTTGTTATTTCTGAGCTATAAATGTTACCCAGCAGCTTTAGCCTCATTATGGTGAGCACAACACACACAGGGAGAACAAAGCAACCTTCTGCTCTTTGGGTCACACTTCTTGGAAATACATCTCAGAGCCAAAGACAGCTTTACTGAGACATGGCCACCCTCAGAAAGAGCGAGGCAGTGACAGTCATTTCTATGAACTGACGGGGGACTAGTTTAGTAAACATTTCTTTTTTCCATCCCTCAAATATTACAACTTTTCCCCTTGGCTTACCTTAAGGAAAACATGGCATATGCATCAATAAATTGGATCCCAGTCTTCTGAAAATGAGGTCAAAAACATATCCATCACATGCTCTTCTAATTGCTTCTGCCTTTGCAGCACAGTCTGCAGGACAAGCACAGTCTTTAGAACACAGCTAAAATTGGATCTACTCATCAGCACTGGGTATATTATTATTATGTATTATTTTTTATTATTATTATTATTATTATTATTATTATTATTACTATTATTTATTAAATTTGCAGCAAAGCAAAAAGTGGCATAAATTGAGGATGTGAGAATCCACCAACCATGTAGTAAAAATCAGTAGCATTTCCAGTGGATTTCTGTGCTTTTCAGATCAGGGGGTAAGTCCAGGCCCTAGACTAAGCTTTCAATGACCTCTGACACAGAAGAGATCTGAGGGATTTGATCTTCTGGTGCTGGATATATAGATTCTGTTTTTCCCAGATTAAAGCAGGCTGCCAGTAAGCAATATTTTTTAAATATTCCGAAATTACAGTATCACAGAATCAATTATGTTGGAAAAGACCTCTGAGACCATTGAGTCCAACTTAGAACCAAACACCTTCATTTCAATTATTGTTGTGTCCAATCTTTTCTTAAACACCTCCAGGGTCAGTGGCTCCACCATCTCCAGATAATTATTTCATATTAGCCTCAATTAAGTCCCATTTTAAAATATTTTTGTTTCTTGAAAAACAGGTTCATTTCAAATTATGAAGAACACTCAATTTAAAGCTTCCTAAATCCCTGGAGTTTTGTTTGGTTCAGTTCTATCTTCTAACTGCCAGCAATGTGTGATCAGTGGAAATTAGAAGATATTCCAGTAACACCAATAAAAATTGGTAAGTAAAAAAAGTCAGCCTGGTAATTGTCCATGATAGCAATTCCTTTAACTTTTCTATTTAAGCTTGAAAAAAATCACACTTTGATGTTCTAATAATTTTTTTCTTACTGATTTTCCTCCTTCCACCTGCTCTAAAATGTAAACAAACCAAAACATGGATGCCCTTTTGGGGTGAGTATTTACTACCACATGAACACTGAGCTTCAGTGTATCACAAGTGTGGCATCATTTATTCAGAAATGCTTTGAAAAATTGCATTCTCCAGATTTTCTGCATAAACAGGAGGGATCTGAGTGTTTTATAACTGAGCTGAGCCCTGTGAAGCACAAGCCACGCTCCTGAACTATCAATTCAAGGGATTCATTTAGAGAAAAAAAGTTTTAAGGCTGCCTACTTGACAGGAGGCATATTTTATAATCTTTCACTTCTCCCATTGTGTAGGAAGCAATTCTACACTGGTAGTTTAACCTTCATCTACAAAGAACAATTGTTCTCTTCATGAAGTCTGTGCTGTTTTCACTTCAGGAACGCACTGAAGAAATTATTAATGGCTAAAGTTACAGGAAGAATTGTGTTCTTATAGCAAACGCTGCCAGTTAAATGCAGAGAAATATTGGTTTAAAGGTATATAATTCCTAACATCTGGGAGAGTTTTTTGGTGTGTTTGTTTTTGTTTGGTTTTTTTTTTTTTTTTTTTTTTGTTGGTTGGTTGGTTTTGTTTTTCCATTTCCTGCTTCTCTTTTCTGACATGAAAATATCTTAAAAATCTCTTCCATGTAGCTGGCCAGACCTCCATAACAACATTCAACGAAAAAATATGTATCCAACCTGTATTTGTTGCAGTATTTCTGAAAAAAAAATTACTAAAACCCTATTTCATGACCTGCTCATTAGTGGTAGGAGGTGGTAAAAGAAGAAGGATTAAATATAAATTCTACAAGATTCATAGGATCACGTGCTAAGAAATTGAAAGACCAATGTAGAAATGGTTTTGGGAAATGTTCCCAATCCCAGGCTTCCTTATTCCAGCAAAATATATTTCTGAAGGAGATTTCAAGTGAAATGATATTTTCTCAGGCTCTGCTGTTTTGAACCAGGATGTCCTTCAGGGCTCAGCCAGTTTCTAGGAATTTGACATTATTTTGGCCACTCCTGTTGCTGTGAATCCTTTTTTAACTCAGAGTCTTGCTCCACATATTCCTAGGCAGGCTCCCCCATGACTGAGTGGCTTTGAAAAGAGTTGACAATATTTTTACTGCATCCTCCTTCAGCCACTTATAGGCAGATTCACTGCCTTACTCCAAAAATAGGATGAATTATGTATTTACTAAATGAGAGCTTAAACTTTTGATTCCCATTTTCACACAAATATCTTACCCCTGGTTTAAGTTAACAAAAACAGCAGAAATGAAAATTCTCCAAGGGCTGGAGCATCTCTTCTGTGAAGACAAGCTGAGAGTTGTGATTGTTCAGCCTGGAGAGGAGAAAGCTCCAGGGAGACCTTCCAGTGCCTAAAGGGACTCCAGGAGAGCTGGAGATGGACTTTGATAAAGGCTTGGAGTGACAGGACAATGGGGAATGGTTTCCCACTTCACATCTGAATGACATTAGTAGAAATCTTTAAGGCAAAATCAGTTTTGTTAGAATTAAAAGCAGTTTAAAACATGGTAACTCATTTCAGTAAAAAAAAAAAAAAATAGAATAGAGTCTAGCTTCATTCTGTTACTTTGAGGGCTGTGTGAAAACTAAGAACTGGGAAATAAAAATGCTAAGAGCGTGCACCAGGAATTTACTACTACTACTACTACTACTACTACTACTACTACTAATAATAATAATAATAAAAGTCTGATTTAAAATATCTTCCCCCCCAGCCTCCTCGTGGCCGTCGCCCCGGGGCTCCCCGCGCTGGCTGATGGGGATTTTTGGGGATTTTCTGTGTATATTTCTGGGGTTTTTTCCCATTCTAACCCCGTTTCCTCCCCCCCAGCCTCCTCGTGGCCGTCGCCCCGGGGCTCCCCGCGCTGGCAGGCGGTGATTTTGGGGACATTTCTGTGTATTTTTTGGGGTTTTTTTGGGATTTTTTTGGGATTTTTTCGGGTTTTTTGGGGTTTTTTGGTATTTTTTTCGGATTTTTCCCATTTTAACCCTTTCCTCCCACGCAGCCTCGTCCTGGCCGTCGCCCCGGGGCTCCCCGCGCTGGCAGGGGGGGATTTTGGGGACATTTCCGTGTATTTTTGGGACATTTCTGTGTATTTTTTTGGGGTTTTTTCCCATTTTAACCCTTTCCTCCCACGCAGCCTCGTCCTGGCCGTCGCCCCGGGGCTCCCCGCGCTGGCAGGGGGGGATTTTGGGGACATTTCCGTGTATTTTTGGGACATTTCTGTGTATTTTTTTGGGGTTTTTTCCCATTTTAACCCTTTCCTCCCCCGCAGCCTCGTCCTGGCCGTCGCCCCGGGGCTCCCCGCGCTGGCTGATGGGGATTTTTGGGGATTTTCTGTGTATATTTCTGGGGTTTTTTCCCATTCTAACCCCGTTTCCTCCCCCCCAGCCTCCTCGTGGCCGTCGCCCCGGGGCTCCCCGCGCTGGCAGGAGGGGATTTTTGGGGTTTTTCTGTGCATTTTTGGGAGGGTTTTTTGGGGGTTTTTTTTTTTTTTGTTTTTTTTTTTTTTTTTTTTTTTTGTTGGTTGGTTGGTTTTGTTTTTCCATTTCCTGCTTCTCTTTTCTGACATGAAAATATCTTAAAAATCTCTTCCATGTAGCTGGCCAGACCTCCATAACAACATTCAACGAAAAAATATGTATCCAACCTGTATTTGTTGCAGTATTTCTGAAAAAAAAATTACTAAAACCCTATTTCATGACCTGCTCATTAGTGGTAGGAGGTGGTAAAAGAAGAAGGATTAAATATAAATTCTACAAGATTCATAGAATCACGTGCTAAGAAATTGAAAGACCAATGTAGAAATGGTTTTGGGAAATGTTCCCAATCCCAGGCTTCCTTATTCCAGCAAAATATATTTCTGAAGGAGATTTCAAGTGAAATGATATTTTCTCAGCCTCTGCTGTTTTGAACCAGGATGTCCTTCAGGGCTCAGCCAGTTTCTAGGAATTTGACATTATTTTGGCCACTCCTGTTGCTGTGAATCCTTTTTTAACTCAGAGTCTTGCTCCACATATTCCTAGGCAGGCTCCCCCATGACTGAGTGGCTTTGAAAAGAGTTGACAATATTTTTACTGCATCCTCCTTCAGCCACTTATAGGCAGATTCACTGCGTTACTCCAAAAATAGGATGAATTATGTATTTACTAAATGAGAGTTTAAACTTGTGATTCCCATTTTCACACAAATATCTTACCCCTGGTTTAAGTTAACAAAAACAGCAGAAATGAAAATTCTCCAAGGGCTGGAGCATCTCTTCTGTGAAGACAAGCTGAGAGTTGTGATTGTTCAGCCTGGAGAGGAGAAAGCTCCAGGGAGACCTTCCAGTGCCTAAAGGGACTCCAGGAGAGCTGGAGATGGACTTTGATAAAGGCTTGGAGTGACAGGACAATGGGGAATGGTTTCCCACTTCACATCTGAATGACATTAGTAGAAATCTTTAAGGCAAAATCAGTTTTGTTAGAATTAAAAGCAGTTTAAAACATGGTAACTCATTTCAGTAAAAAAAAAAATTAGAATAGAGTCTAGCTTCATTCTGTTCTTTGAGGGCTGTGTGAAAACTAAGAACTGGGAATATAAAAATGCTAAGAGCGTGCACCAGGAATTTACTACTACTACTACTACTACTACTACTACTAATAATAATAATAATAATAATAAAAGTCTGATTTAAAATATCTGAAAGCTTGAAATTGCACATTATTTATATGAAAATAAGGCAGTGGCTAAACAGAACCAGTAAAGACTTAAGAGGACCACACTTATACAAATAAACATGAACACAGCCAAAAGAAAATCAGTCTATGTATCTATCAAAATATATCTCTCAGTCTATATATCTATCAAATAAAGGACAGCAAGAACAGATGAGAAATTCTTTTTAGCAGAGGATTTTGCCAATTGCAGATCTAACCAGCCACAGCTGAATGACATCCATGCTTGGGTGAAAGATCACTATTGCAAATCAAGCTCTGTAGAGGAGCCACAAATAACTGCTCAATTCATCAGTTATTTTACATGAGCTGAGCTCATCCCTCCATTCTCCTCATAACCCACAGACAAATTCACTGTTTATGGGCCACAGAGGCTGCACTGTAGTTTTCCCATTGGGTCCCACCCTGCTTTTTTTTACCAAACACCCACTTTTTAGAAAGAATTATCTGATGAAATGAGTACATTAGAGTCCTGTTTCTGTGTTTATTCCCTTCTTGCTCTGTTTATATGTTCCCAAATACAGATTATAAATTGCAGGTCAAGACTTCCCATCACATATGTGGGAGTATTTTCTGCTAAACTACTTTACTGCAAAGACAAGGCACTGAAGGCATTTTATTCATAGGTGTTGAGTTTTGAGGTGCTTAAAATTACTGGAGTACTCAAAAGTTATGGAGATCCTCTGAGGAAAATGAAGGTTCTCTGCAGACTCATTATTGGGGATGTGAAGCTGTGGAATTACTACAGAGCTCTCCTGTGGTGCTTTTTAGTTAACACCTCCCTCTCTGAATCTGACGAAAACATGTGAAATGCATTGATCCATTTTTCATGAAAATACCTGACCACCAACATATTTTACAGATAAGGAAGCTGCAGTGATGCAGTCCTTCAGGACATCAATTAATATCTGTGTGAAAACCTTAATTTTCACAGTTGTCAAGAGAGTGGTTTTGGTCCTGTCAATATGAGCCAAAGATTCACCAGTGTCCATTCTGTCCCTGCAGTTTTTTTCTACTGGTTTCTCTGATTCAGACACTGAATAATCCATTTTCCTGTGAGACCACATGCTCTATCCATGCCACAATCAATATCCATAATATTTAGGATAACACTATGCTAAGAAATATTAGCTTTTTAGAAAGACATGCCTGGAAGTTGAGGAATGCCAATACAAAAGCATCAGAGGAATTTCCACAACATACTAAACTGAAATATTTGGGCAAGAGTAGGCAGGTATTTAACCCAGGCTGAAGAGCAGTTATACTTGCTAATTAAACCCATTGAGGGCATGAGTGAGCTCAATTCTGATCCAACTGAATCGTCCTGGGAGTATGACTAGCTCTAAAAAAATCTGCTTCTGTGAGCCCAGTCACAATTATAAAATAGGAGCTAATGCTGATGATACAGTTAGTCTGACAGATTGAAACAACTTCAGTTAATTATGATCCTAAAATCCCTAGAGAAGATTTCTAAATGTCTTAATCTATGCTTTCCCAGGGAATCCTGGGATGTATTCCTTCATTAATTTTTTTTTTACTTGTAAAAGAATTTTTCCCTGCTAGTTCTATTAAATGACCTGTCAGAGGGAGCAATAAGAAGAGTATTTTGTGATTAGTTTGCTCTTTTTGCAGTGTGACCTAAACTGTGGTTTGAGTTTTAACTGCATCATCACACAAAGACTTAAATTATTAGGCACTTAAAAATTTTTTTTTAAAAGGGAGAGAAGGTAAAAACACATATATGAACTTAAACTAATCTGTGGACATAACCTTTGAAGGGTTTGGTTGAGAGACATTGCCACACAAACAATAGTTCCAGAAATGACTCAGCTATTAAGAAAATTAAGTCTATCCTAGACAAAACCAGCATAGGTGATAAAGTAGGACCCACAATGCTGGGTGCTGTCCTCTGCAGTTCATTCTGGGCATCTGACATGTGGACCTTTATCTCTCAAATACTTGTTTAGGTTGCATTTCTAAACAATGGAATAAAGAATGGCTTTTAATACTTGCTAAAACGGACAAATAAAGCAGGTTATCAAACCCCCACTGTGTTTTATTCATCAGCTGTGAACAGCAACTTGAGAAGCAGCTGAGATGTCATTCTGGATGTCTGAAACAGAAAGAAGGGTGTCCAGTGAGGAGTTTTTAAATAAGGTTAAAGTCCTACAGAGGAAATATTACCTACTGCCATCCCCTACTTTTGCTTTCTTTGAGGACTTTTAGAACATGAGCAATAGTCTTGACATGTCAGAAAGACAAGAGCTAATATTCTCTGCAAAAAGCAACAACCTCTCCCAGTGTGGCACCACTGAACACACGGTGAATTCTGCACCACTGAGCTCAGCTCTACTGCTGGCAGCAAAAGCTTTGGTTCTGTGTCTTGCTCTCACCTTAAAGCTGTGCTGCCAGGAAAGCCAGCAAGATTAATTGAGTCACTCAAGTAGAGTGTTATCAATTCTCTTTTTAATTGACTTGGTCCCATTCTCAGCACTGTAAAAATTCAGATGTGTACATTCTATCTATTGCCAGGTATAGCATTTTTTTGTTCAACAACTTACCGGTTTCCAGTATTTACCATGGATCTCCCTCTTGTCATTGTGCTGAGAACCAGGTCCAGAACAAGTGATGTGTTTATGTCTTGTTGCATATACATGAATATTTTGAATTTACTATGTCAATAATGATTCATTCTCCTGAAGTCACAAGTGCTCTTAGCAGTGCTCTGTGGAGATTCATCACAATATGTCACACAATAAGAAAATGCTCATTAAAACAGTGAGAGAAAATACTAATCTTGTGGCAAGATTGGTAGCAAGAATTTTGGAGAGAATATCACTGTTTTGGCCAAAAAAACAAATCAGTAGTAAAGGCACAATCTGTTCTCATCCTGCAATCCAGGCAAAATGAAACTGCTGAAGAACTTTGTTCTTCAATTTTCAGTGATTTCAGAATGATTTGGACTATATTAATGTTTTCTATATGTTCTATTTCTATCACCTAAATCCCTAAACTTGGAAATTACTTTACCTGTAGCAAACACATGATCTAAGGAATTAATAAACTTTTGATTTTCCAAATACAAAAACTAAGAAAAAATTAATTTGTATTTAAATTCAAATTTATCTTGCATTGTAGCAAAAGATTCATTGCAGAACTGATAAAAAGGAAAAATAATAATTTCTGAACTTACTGCTTCACATCATCCCACTGCATTTCTTTTAGTGATGTTCACCTTCTTTCTGCCAGGGTGCCAAAGCACCTCCCACATGGGGAGTTTGTTATGTGGTTTAACATAACAATTGGGGTTTTTCCAGAAAAAATTAAGGAACTACAGATATTTGATGATTATCACAACATGGTTTATGTCCATTACATTGATGTCAGCTATCACTAGAATATATGGAGCTCCTACCACTGGGATTTATCTTCCTTCAAGGCACAGAGGCTTACAACAGTGTGGCATTTCCCTGCTCCATATTCCATTGTAAAGAAAATCCTGGCTTCATTTAGGTGCTGTGAGCAAAAGAAGAGATATAAAATAGATGCAATTAAGTAAATAATTACAACAACAGCTTGTAAGGGAATTTGTAGAACATGTACTCCTGGCTGGCTGGCAGAACTATATGGGAAACTGTGCAAAGAATTTTGCCAAAACCTGAGGTACCTCTAGAAGAACAAGTTGTTCTCACAAAGCAAGGTTTGCAGACTTTCGGAGGTATAAAACAGCCTAAAACTCTCCTTCCACAAAAATGAAAATTTCTTTAAATTATTATTTTATTTTTGCTTTTTGTCTCATGGAAATGAGAGCAACTCCATTCCAGTAAGATAAGAATGACTAGCCCTTTTATACAATGAAGACAAAATAGATGGAAGGAATCATCGATTTGAATTTGGCTTTCTCAATCCATGTCAAACACTGCCTTCAAAATTAGCTGTCTTGACTAATTTGGTTTTACTCTGTCAATAAATGTCCACAAGAAAAGATGTTCAAAACTCTAGAAATGAAGTCAAGAAGACCTAGAAAAAAACTTTGGGGGGAAAAAACCAGGTCAGTCTTGACTGTTGATGGATCTCCCTCTTTGTAATTGTTTCTGAGGATCTTATTCATTAGTCTTCTTTGGGAAAATTAAGGGGGGAAATGGAAGGCACTTCATCACCACAGCCTCCATTCTAGTGCAGATGATCCATTTCATGTGCCATAACAGAGTCCTAAAATGGATTACAGCCTAGGAAAATACAGAGGGAAAGAAGGCTAAGCTTCAATTACCATGATTAGACTACAAAAGAAAAATAGATCTAATTTTTTCATGTGCTCGTATTTCATTTTGTGAATATTTACAAAAACCCAAATGAACCAAACAAAAATCCTCCTAACCATAAGTGCCTGAGATATTTCATATTGCTATCTCTCCAGTATCTTGTCCTAAAATCCTACTTGGGTCAGAAACACCTGGTCATTGAAACCACTCTTTTGCAAGGAACCAAACATCCAGGAAATGTCAACGGCACATGTTTAGAATAAGAATAATCTGGAAGTCAAATAAGACTAATATGTTCAAAACCTTTTCCATATCTTAAAACCCCACTGAATTAGGAGCAGAGTTGCCTGCATGTTGGAAGATCAGACTTCAGAGCAGGGTGAAGGACTTTTTTTTTTTCTCTAAATTCAACCATTTCTGATCACTGACCTGTTGTTTCCAGGCTGAGAGCTCCCCGTTCATGGAAACGGTGCCATGCTCTCATGGCCTGTGTCACAGGAAGACACAAAGGACACTTGTCCTGCACCAACTTTCTCATATCTCTCATCCTGAGCAGGTCCAAGTTATCCAATATAAGGACTTTCATTATGACCTAAGCATAGTATTAAATTTTCCATGTTTTCCACAGTATCCTTCCCTCACAATTTACCAAAATATCTCTTTGCTGTGAAATTTCATTGCTTGTTAATGGGCTGCAAACATTTCTGAAGCTGAAAACAATATACCTTAATTTTAGTCGAGTTTTGCTTTTGCAGGTAAAATAACTAGATTAGCAACAATCACTTACTCTGTCTTTCATGCCACTTTGTTTTGTAATTTTTTTTTAGCAGATGATCTCTTTTTTTTATTGTGAACAATAAAGTTTCCCTTATTTTTCTGCACTCATGTAAAACAAAAGTAACCCCACTAAAGCCAACACCTGCAAAATGGCAGATGGTAGCAATCAAATGTGAAAAACTTCTCTTTGCAGGAACATGGCAGGTACTTCCCAAATAACCAAAAAGGAGAATCTAATTTCCTCATTTTCTGCCCATGGCAGGGTATTTCTACATGTACAAATAGGTGAGGGCTGAACCTTTCCACGTTTCACAAGCAGAGGTTCAGAAGTATATCAGTAATTCAGTTTATCAGAATTTGTTCATCTATTATGCTTTAGAATTAACACAGGGATTTCCTCATGGCAAGGGACTTGGAATAAGATGATCTTTAAGGCCCCTTCCAACCCAAAACATGCTGTGATTCTGTGTTAAAATAGCACTAAAATAGGCAAAAGCTGGAAAAGGTGATCAAACAGGTAATGCTTGAGTCCATTTTGGGTGAGGTTCATGTAACAAGTGACAGAGATTAATCCTTCTGAGAATTTTAGTACAGATAAAAGGGACAATCAAAACATAGAGAAAGTGTTTGGCAGTGGTGAAAAGGTTAGAAAGACCTTAGAAAGTGAAATTATTGAAAAGCAGAGGGAAACAGCACTGTGTGAAACCTCAGATATGGCTCTTGGAATATAAAATTTCTCCCAGATTTAGCATATGTGTACTCAATTCCAAGATCTCAGAACTTCCTATGTGAAATGGGGTGATTCACATAATCTATCTGTATCTAGGTTTTGCATCTGTAAAATGAAAAAAAGGAGGGATGAGAGCCAAAACAATTTAGGTCATATGAAAGCAAAAATTGTATCTTGCAAGATGTATGTGGTAATCTTAGTAATCCTAATCTACTCAGTGGTTTTTGCTGAAATGCTCTCCTTACTGTTACACAACATACTTTAAAATAGTTGTGAACAGCTGGGAGGAGGCCAGAGAAGAGAAGCAAAAATGATCCTAGAGATCTAGAAAATAGCACTCACAGGATGCTGAAGAAAATGTAATTTGTAGAGCTTGGGAAAAGAGGGAATACAAAACCCAAGAGCAACAAGTTAACTGTAAGGATTTATAAAGGCAACTGCAGGGGAAAAAAAAAAAAAGAATAAGAAATAAAGTGTTCTCCATACAGTAGTGGATAGGGCAAGCAATAATGGTCAAATATCAAAAGAAGGAGATCTGGAAATTTAATTTAAATTTCTATTGATTCAGTTACTGAAGCACAAAGAAATGTTGTGTGAATAAACTGCAAAACCGGCATTAAAGGAGAGTGTTATCTAACAGCTTGACACATGCTGGCCAGGAATGGTATGTTTGGGACCTGTCAGTGACATTAGTATTACGAAAGTTAAATATTTATATATTAAAAAATAAAGTTGCAGATCATCATCAAGCATTCATGATCCCAGTGTTTCATGCCAACACAGCGTCTGCAATATGTCAGGAAATGTCAGTCTACTGAAGTTTCATACACTAAAAGACAAAGGTATCCTTCACTTCATTTCATTTCCTTTTACTTTATCAATGGAAATTAATCTAATTTTGCTACAGAACCACTTCCTTCTTTAATATGCTTTGAATGCACAGCCATTAGTGAAGGAGATGCTTCATTAAAATCTGCCTGATTTGTTTCAGAGTAAGACTCATAAAATTTGCAAGTTTTCATTTAATCAGTTAAGTTGGGAATTAACGTCAGCACTGCTTTCTTCCTCTTGTTATTAAGGGAATTGGACTGTTTGTAATTTCTTTGCTATTTAATCTGGAGACATCTTGAAATAAACCATCAGTACTTTCAATAAAGGAAAGAGCTTTGAATTTCAGAGGTGAATCTTGCAAGCAGTAGGCTATTATTGTCAAGACACTTTTTATTTCCTTTGAGAGATGAGTCTACATGGCACAGGGATTTAAATTATAAATCATGGATTGCACAGTAAGAAAAATAAATTCTGATAAATTGGATTGCTAACATACTTTTGAACCCCTGCTTGTGAAAGGTGTAAGTACTCAGCTATATCCTATTTGTACATGTAGGAATCAGAATATCTATGACAAGAAACACAAAGTCAACAGGACCTTGAGAAAGTCCAGGCAGAATAATCTTTCAGAAATAGCTCCTCTTCACTGAGAGGCAGCTCTGTGCTCAGTCTAGCTCTGACTTTCTTTATTTCAGTGCTAAGAATTGTTTATTTTTGTGCAATCAGCCACTGGCAGAGAAGGCAGTGGGTGCTCCCTGGGCTGAAGGTGATGTGCCAGGTGCAGTCAAGGAGGCAATCCCTTCCTTCCTGAGGCATCCAGCATTTGCCATTGTGTTAGGTGTGACTGATATTGGCAGTCTCCCCTCAGGGTCACAGCTGTTTTATTTCTAAAGTTATATTAGTAAAAATTGTGTTACAAAAATTTTTCTCTTTCTCTATTTCTTTAATTCCATTTAATCTGATTTCACACTGGATATTAGTTGCAATAATTGGGGTAATTAGGGTGTTCAGGTCTAGAAAAAGACCTAGAACAATTCTTGTTCCATTGTTTTCCTCTCCATGGTTGAAACAGAGGGGTTCTCGTGGGACCTCTTCTTCCAGATCACAGAGTCACAGAATATCCTGAGTTGGAAGTCCAAATCATGATTTACATACAAAATAACTTCTTGGGACACTTAGAGTAACACTTTGTTCATATGGAAGGTTTCAGTGAAACACCGTGAAAGGAACTGAAGATATGAATAGGAGTGCCTGCACTGGACACTTAGAGTAACACTTTGTTCATATGGAAGGTTTCAGTGAAACATGTGAAAGGAACTGAAGATGTGAACAGGGGTCCCCGCACTGTTCATCAATAAAACATCTTAGAATCTCTCTCAAAAATCTCATTTATTATCCCCAAATATCCATGTTGAAACACATACTTTGGGCTAGAATGACAAATACAATCTTATATTTCTTTAGGGTTCCTGCTTGTACTGCCTAAGTACATTTGAATATGAGATTTCTACAAAATGTCTGACTGTCCCAGACGTGGATAAAATACAGAAACCATTGCAATTTCAAAAGCAGCTTGTGTGACCACAGAACCTCAGTCATGTCTGCTACCACTGGCCTTCATCTATTGATTCATCTATTTTCTTCAGTGCTTTTAGTGGGATTCATCTATTTTCTTCAGTGCTTTTAATTTTTAACAGATTTTGGACATAAAGAGATCACTCTATTTCTGGCTTGTTTGCACTTTGATTAAGTATTTCAGTTGAGGTGCCTTTGAAAGAGAAAGTCCTGTTGTCTGAAATAGCCCTTGGGCTTTTGGAGAAAAACACTGCTATAGACAAACCACAACCAGGATTATTTCATCAGCCAGAGAGGTTTTCCCTCATGCATGTGAGGTGTGACCAAGAGGTTACCTGGGCACTTAGACTTTAATTTACCTATTCATAGACAAACAAGAGAAAACCATTATTTAGCCTTTGAATAACTAAAATAGTTATTTAGTATAGAAATGGCTGCTGTTGCAAAACAGAGATTTAAAATGTAAATTTTACTCAACCTCTCAGCAATGTATCATCTGTCTGGAGAAAAATGGAGTCCTATGCATTAACTTATATTGAATTGCACAGAAAAGCATGGAATGATTTATTATTTTTCCACCTGTGTTTTTCAGCATTATTTGTTATTCATAGCAATAGAAAGTCATGAAATTAATATACAGATAGACTTATATATTTATTCAATGTGATAACATACTGTTCTTCTCACTGCCTAACATAGAATTTCTTCTTCGAATCCCATGAGTGGCTGCCCATTATTTCTTTGAATCCCATGCTCTTTAAAGTGTGTCTTTACAGTCCCTCAGCTGTCTAGACCAGACTATAACAACAATTAATTACTATTCAATACCCTATCACGCCTCAGCTGAGCCATGACAACCTGCTGTGACAGTGCTCTGGTGTCCTGTAACAGGAAATAATGTATATTATCTCCTATATGTCATGGCCTAAGAATATATGTACACACAATCATTTACCACAGCCCTGCTGATGAATGGTAACTCATTAAATAGCTTTAACTTGAGTGGTCTCTCATTAAATAGCTGTAACTCTAAGTCTACTTTCATTTTTATGTTTGTGAAATAAGCATTTTGTGTCTTGTGATTAAGAGGATGGTAGCTCACCAACATGGGACCTCTCAGGTACACAATGGTATTTGTGTTACATTCTGAGTTACAAGGATGAACCTTCCAAAAAAACCTCTGGGGGATTTTTGCTTCATAAAACTAAAATAAATTGAACTAAATTTCACTACGAATCATTAAGTGGGGATGGTGAGAAGGAACACAGGTGGAGGGAGGAGGGAGAGATGAAAACATGACACTTCAAAAAGTTCAGAGTCAATTGGTGATTTACTACATTGTATTCAAAGATAAGAGAATTTGGTGACCTGAAAATAGAGGTAAATATGAAGATTAATAATCCACAATTGCACAAACCAGAAAGAAATTCCTGTAATGTCTTAATTTTTAACTGTGAATGATACCCAATATCACTAATTTTTTTTACAAGGGCATGAGTCTGCACTGCTATCACTTATTCTTAGCCTCTTCATATGCTTAGTACAAGGCTATTTGCATTAAGAGCCTATTTTTCCCTCTTCTATGTTGTTTGTTTTTCAAATGAATTTATGTTTATGGTGGGAGGCACGAGAAGCCATGGATTTTGCCACAGAGAATAGCAAGCATTCAGCAAATTTACTTTTTGGTCCCCTGCTGATTTGCCAGAAGTAAAAAGATCATTTAGTGCACATTCAGTGCACTGGGGCCCCAACGGGGCAGGTCAGTGAAATGTCAGCAGGGCTGTCATCCTGCTAAAAAACCACAAACAAATCAAAGAAACAAAACCACAAAAAAACACAACATGAAACCCCCCCAAAACAAAAAAGCTAACAAAGAAAAAACACCAAACAAAGTAATAATAAAAAGCCCAAAAACCAACAACAACAAACACAAAAAAGCAAAAAAACAAAAACAAAAACAAAAACAAACAAACAAACAAACCCAAAAACAAACAAACAAAAAAAACCCCACACACACAAAAAAAAAGAAGAAAAAAAAGCCCAAAACCCCAAGCAACTATGGAATCTTTCTTCAAATATGTGAACAAGGGTGAATTTGAGGTACAACAGAAAGTAGATGGCTTTGCTGGAGGAAAATAAATAAGTAATAAACAGGTAGAACCAGAATATCAGAAGTGACTGCTAGGCAACAGTGGTGTCTTCTTTCAAGTGCCCAAAGTCCCTGTCAGTTGAAAAGAAAACAAATGAAACAAGTACAAACCCTAAACGACTTTACCCTGCTCCAGTTCCTCAGGCAAAACCAGAGAAATGTCAGGACCAAAGAAGATGAACCCACACTCATGACCAGGAGGTTTCAAGCCAGAAGGCAGAAAAGGATCCCTTTGTGGTTGGAGAAGCAGAATAAATCTCAGATGCTTCAGCCTTGAGAGCTTTGAGTTTGTTATTTCTGTATTCAAAAGGCTTTAAACACACAGAAAACCCCAAGCTTTGTTTGTCCTGATTTTATTTGTTTCTGTTTGAAACTGAAGATGAAACCAGTGTCATTAATCTACACAGTCAGGTTTTGCTGGTTTTGTGATTTGTTTACCAGAACCAAGAGCAGTGATACATTGTTTGGGACTAAAATTTATCTCCAAGTCTCCAATAAATAAGATTTTTCTACTTCTTACACCCAAAATACTAAAAGGAGAGGAGGTTTATTACGATTATTATTATGCATGCCTCAGATGAGAAACCAGCTAAGTGGGTAGCCTCCAGAGGCAAAAACATGCTGAAATTTGAAATTGAGAGCAATGAAATCTCAGTGATGCTCTGGGCTACAAACTCAGCCCCTTTGCCCTGCAGAGGGCACAGATTCATTGTTTTACATCTTGCAGCACAGAGCAGTCATCACCACTGTGCTCCCCTTTCACCAGTGGATATGACTGGCAATAATTCATCACAAAGCAGGTATAATGTTGAATTTGGAACTAGCATGCAAAAATTTACTGAATTAATTTACTGTATTAATTAGGGTATATTCATGTAGCCACTCATTCCCTCTAAAACCACTGCCTAGTAAAAAACATCCTTTAAGGAAGACAGCCCGGAGATTGTCATTTTTGGGCAGATTTTTCCTGTGAAAGTTAAGCAGGAATGATAAGAAACCTCCCATGCTCCCTGCTTTTCTTGTTCATACAAGATGCCTTTGAGAGGCAATGGAAAATTTCATGTCTACCCCATACACTTGAGTGTTAGAGCTTACCTATAGTTTTAAATGTTGTTATTCACTCATCCTTCATAAATTGTATCCCAAGATACCAAGTGAGCTTATGATTTAGGTGAACATATAGGTGCAGTTAAAACAAAAACAAAAACAAAAACAAACAAACAAACAAACCCAAAAACAAACAAACAAAAAAAACCCCACACACACAAAAAAAAAGAAGAAAAAAAAGCCCAAAACCCCAAGCAACTATGGAATCTTTCTTCAAATATGTGAACAAGGGTGAATTTGAGGTACAACAGAAAGTAGATGGCTTTGCTGGAGGAAAATAAATAAGTAATAAACAGGTAGAACCAGAGTATCAGAAGTGACTGCTAGGCAACAGTGGTGTCTTCTTTCAAGTGCCCAAAGTCCCTGTCAGTTGAAAAGAAAACAAATGAAACAAGTACAAACCCTAAACGACTTTACCCTGCTCCAGTTCCTCAGGCAAAACCAGAGAAATGTCAGGACCAAAGAAGATGAACCCACACTCATGACCAGGAGGTTTCAAGCCAGAAGGCAGAAAAGGATCCCTTTGTGGTTGGAGAAGCAGAATAAATCTCAGATGCTTCAGCCTTGAGAGCTTTGAGTTTGTTATTTCTGTATTCAAAAGGCTTTAAACACACAGAAAACCCCAAGCTTTGTTTGTCCTGATTTTATTTGTTTCTGTTTGAAACTGAAGATGAAACCAGTGTCATTAATCTACACAGTCAGGTTTTGCTGGTTTTGTGATTTGTTTACCAGAACCAAGAGCAGTGATACATTGTTTGGGACTAAAATTTATCTCCAAGTCTCCAATAAATAAGATTTTTCTACTTCTTACACCCAAAATACTAAAAGGAGAGGAGGTTTATTACGATTATTATTATGCATGCCTCAGATGAGAAACCAGCTAAGTGGGTAGCCTCCAGAGGCAAAAACATGCTGAAATTTGAAATTGAGAGCAATGAAATCTCAGTGATGCTCTGGGCTACAAACTCAGCCCCTTTGCCCTGCAGAGGGCACAGATTCATTGTTTTACATCTTGCAGCACAGAGCAGTCATCACCACTGTGCTCCCCTTTCACCAGTGGATATGACTGGCAATAATTCATCACAAAGCAGGTATAATGTTGAATTTGGAACTAGCATGCAAAAATTTACTGAATTAATTTACTGTATGAATTAGGGTATATTCATGTAGCCACTCATTCCCTCTAAAACCACTGCCTAGTAAAAAACATCCTTTAAGGAAGACAGCCCGGAGATTGTCATTTTTGGGCAGATTTTTCCTGTGAAAGTTAAGCAGGAATGATAAGAAACCTCCCATGCTCCCTGCTTTTCTTGTTCATACAAGATGCCTTTGAGAGGCAATGGAAAATTTCATGTCTACCCCATACACTTGAGTGTTAGAGCTTACCTATAGTTTTAAATGTTGTTATTCACTCATCCTTCATAAATTGTATCCCAAGATACCAAGTGAGTTTATGATTTAGGTGAACATATAGGTGCAGTTCAGGCCACTAAATAATCATTGGAGAGGGCAGACTATTACTGTACTTTTTGTTTTCCAAAATTTACTGGTACAGACAGATTATTTTCCATTTCCAGAAATAACAACCATTCCCAGAACCAGCACAGGTTGTTCATCAGTGGACCCTGCAGGCAGGGAAGGTTGGCAAATTCTGGACATGCACAGGGACCTTGTGAGGAGGAATCTGCCAGTCCTTCAGTCTTTCCAAATGGAAACCCAACTGGAACAGCAAAAGGAATCATAGCCAACATTTTCCTACAGACTGGTGATTCTTCATTCCTCTGAGTCACAACAAAACTGAATTTTCAAGGGGCTAAAAGCCATTTATTTGCTGGGGATTAAAAGGCCTATCACTACCAGATCATTGAGGCTGCACTCAGATTTCAAACTGCAGAGGCAGCTTCGATGGGAGCTGGAGAGTGATGATACACATCTCAAAATCTGCTGCTGGAGAATTATAGTTTTAGGCAAGAGATCAGTAAAGGTTTGAGATGGTTTGCCTGGTGGTAGCTGTAATTATTCCCACAGGACTGGAGTGACTCATTCCCATGGCAGCAAGCCAGACCCTCTTAAGGCTGCAGGGAATCTAAAGGTCACCCCAATTTCAATTAATTAGTTTATAGGAGGTGACACTTTTTTGTGGCTTCCCTGAACTGTTAGGAGGGTTTATTTTCCTGGGTTTGCTATATTTTTTTCATTGTGGGTTTTGGTTTATTTTTATTTGGTGGCCATTTGCAACTTTTTTGAGTTTGGTTTGTTTAGGGTTGTTTTAATCCAGATGCACCCTTCTTCTGTATTGTACCTGGGCTTTCCCTTTCAATAGGAAGAAAAAGGCTACATTTGAGTGTCCTTATCTATGTACAGATGCACTTTATCTTCCATTCCCAGAAGCCCAACATAGAGGTATAGCTTTAAAAATTTCTTTCTCATACATCTTGATAATAGAGGTACTTGCATATTTCTTGACAAGGTGGTTCCAGGTGTCCCATACATGTGGGGGACATCATTCTGCTTGTTTTCATGGACTTTTTACTCAGAAAAAAGAAGTAATCAGTGTTTTGCATTTCTTCCAGAGGGGAATCTGAAGAAATAAAATGACTTTACTAAGGGGTGAGGAAGGGAGCAATTCCCATATGAAAATCATGATTTCTGTCTCAATGACACTGCATTGTATGACACCTATCTCTGTCCTCAGTGTAGCAAACAAGTTATGATAAATTGCCTTTAAACACTTAACTTTTGCATTACTGAAGGTGGATGTGAAAACCACGTACAATAAGCCAATTAAGCAAATGGATTTGAATCCTGGCTCCACAGAACCCCAGTAATTTAAAGCAGTGTGGATGTGACACCTGGGGACATGGTTTAGTGATGATCTTTGCAGTGCTGGGGAATGGTTGGAGCTGGTCACCTTAGAAGGCTTTTACAATCTAAATGTTTCCATAATTTTATAAGAAAACAATAGAAAGCATTGCTGAGAGATTATAATCAGGCAATAAGAAACACTGCTGGGCAGCTCTATCTAAAGGCTGCTGGTTACTGCACCTGAAATTTGGAATGAAAATTTCTGCAGAAAGAACTTTCTAAATACTTGTCATTTTTATTTTGTTTGGTTTGATAGGAGTCAGCCCTTAATTAGTTTTCTGAAAAGAAGCAGTGCAAAAAGGCTACTACTTTAATTCCCTTGATCCAAAATCTTTGACATATATGCTTATACTTTAATGAGGTGAATATTCTCCCCCCCAGAAATCACTATGACAAAGCCAAAGTTAATGCAACTCCCTTCATTCAAAGCCAGTGTTATTACAGTGTATTCAAAGCCAGTGTTAAAACAGTTCCCTTCATTTCAGAGAGTCAAAAAATGCAACACCCATAAGATTAACATGTCCTTCCCTGCACTTGTCAAAGCATGGAAAAGAGGCCTTTCACCATGAGGTTTCTCACTGAGGACCCTCCCTTCTGAGAACTCACCTCTTCATCAAACCTCCCTGAGAAAGCCAACATCCAGCTGAATAAAAATAAAAACTCTGGCTTCTCCCTCACACACTAATCCGTTATGGCACTAAGAGGATTTAAGGAGGTGTGAAGTAAATGGATTTTTATACTCTCACTGGAACAGCTCTAGCTGATTTTCAAATGTAATGTGATCATTGTTCTTAGAACTTCAGGGAAATGTTAAGAGGGGAGTTCTTCACTAATTTCAATCTAACAATAATAGAAATAATATCCAAGAATCAATATTGTTCTTATTAGATTAACCTTCATTGACTACTGTTGTACTTCCTGGTATTTGAATGTGCAGATGGCTCCAACCTTTCTGTTTATTTAGGGAGAAGCCTTTGCTTTTCTTCTTTATACTCATGGCTACTGACCTAGGCCCTGAATAAAATCATTTCACTTCCAGTGTTATGGCACATCAACTAAGAAATGAAAAAAAAGGTGAAAAAATAAATTACAGGTTTTTTTTGTTCTAAAGCTAAATATTTCATTAATGCTTTCCCCTCTCTGTAGAGGATGTTGCACCATTTAGATCAATTAAGGGGAGGTTTTGAAGGATATTACAGTTGCAGTTGCCCTCTCAAAATAAAGGCTGATGCCACTGATGTTGCGAGTGTACATTTGTCACTGTGCAGCCACCTGTTAAAATAGCTTTTTTAAGCCTTTTAGACTGCATAAGTGTGTCTAACTATTACTATAAGGAGTTCTGCCTTATCCAGATTAGCTTCAAATAAAAATAATTTAATTTTTCTGCACATCTCTGAGGGCACAGTTAATCTGTTAACCTCCAAACAGCTTTTATCTCGTGCAAGTCCATTTTCTGTTTGCTCTGTGACGAGCACTGAGAACAGCCTGCTTCAGGTATTTTTGGTTTTCACCTCTGCATTGAAAGCAGGAAGTCAAATGCAAGTACCAATAGTGAGAAAGGCCACTCTCCAGGGGTCACAGTGATAAGGTTTTCCTATAGAGAAAGCAAACAGGTAGATAATTACCTGACTATTCTCAAGTAGCTCAAATGTGTTCTGAACAGGGAAGTATTTCTGCAGGAAGCAACCTCAGCATGGCTTTACTGTTGTAATAAGCAAACTGTACAATGTGCACAGTACAATGAGACAGAAAAACAAAGTGATTGAATACAATCTTTCAAATTCAAGAGAATAGGATTTGTTTCTGCATGTGGTCCACTTCTAATATCAGCAATTCTGCTTGGCTCTTACAGAGCTTTTTTCATCAAAACGTCTCAAAGAACATTATAAAAAGGTGTGATATCCCTTTCTGTAAAATTGAAATAAGACTTGTACAAGGGTACTCATCAGTCACTTTGATCAGGCAATAATAAAAACCACCTCTTGAAAATTTTCAGCGTTCTTGCCATTTGCCAAAGCTGCTTCTCTCTATTACCTACTCAGAACCCAGCCAGGAGCTACTTCATTGAAATAACTGTAATTACACCTCTGAAACACAGTGTGTGTAGAACTCATGGCTTCCTATCCTTAAAAGCAGAAGCCCAAAGAACAAAGGCACTGAGGGCATCCCAACAAGGCTTCCCAGATTTTCCCTTAAATAATGACTAGTGAGCATAGATTAGGGTCCATACTTGAAAAGCAGAAATTGATTCTACCCTATAAACCAAATATCTCCATTATTTATGTCCTATACTGTTTAGTTAACTCCCCTTTAAGCAAACTATTTGCTTTATTGTAAGAGAATTTGATTGCTGAAAGACCAAAAAAAACCCCAAAAAAACAGATTGCATTTTTCTGTGAAGTTAAATATCCACAGTGTTGCTTAGCTGGATCACTTCATTCTTCTTGAAACCAAAACACACATTGAGAGCAAAGCCAATCAGTTAGAGATACCAACCAGAAAACCTTTCTAATCAAAAGTGAAGCCTTGCATTTCTCTCTCAGCATTTAGGAGATTGCTCTGCAACACTCTCACTCAAATTGTATTCATCTCCTCTTGTATCTGATGAGTTTATGTATGCAACAAGGAGGGAACAGATGATGTGGGATGTGCAGGGCTTTCAGAATGAATGGTTCAGAAATTCTGCTGCATGGAAATCAGGTAAAAGCATTTTCTCTAGAGAGGTCAGGAAATCTGCAATATGGGATGAAAAGGGAGGTGGATTTTATTTCATGATACAAATTCATGGCTCTCTTCCTCATCAGATTTCATCATCTTCTTAAAGAAAAAAAAAAACAAAAAAAAAAAACCAAAACAGTAGAAGGCAAACAAAAAGATGGACAGAACTGTGCCATTAAAAAAATATATATATATATAAAAGTGTTGCATTTGCCTGATGTATAAAATATGAGTTCTTATACCTGACTTCTTATCCCTTGGCTGAAACACACTATCAGTTTCTCCCAGCAGGTACCAGGTCTGTGTGTGTGTTTGCAAGGCTTTTTATTCACTTATGGTGCTCTGGAAATAACAGGCCTTCATGGAAGCACTTCATAGAACAGCAGGATACCCTCAATATATCTTACAGAAATTCCTGCTGCTTTCTGTGTTGTTTCTAGGAAAAGAAACACAGACGATAATGTAAACTCAAAATGGTGCATTTCAGGCTACCTGCAGTGCAAAAATTGTGTTATCTTGGTGGCACTACAGAGAAATGCATTCAGTATTTTTGGGTGAACCCAGACGACAGAGTTGAACTTTTTTTTTTTTTTTTTTTATTCAAAGCTGCTCTGCAGAGAGATGTTAGGCTCAGAAAAGGCAAACCTGTCATGTGCCATGTAAATAGGAGTTTGTGGACTGTCTTGATTGCAGGAAGAACTAGAGAGATGCAATCCATGGGAAGTGGGGAGAGTTCCTTGCTCTTGGTAGGAAACCAAACAGCACCTGCTGGAAATGCCTTCAGTGTCAGGGGGAAAGGAGATCTGTGACAACCCCTAGATTTCACTGAAATGTTGAAGTTCAGAAATACTGTTCTGGTCACAGCTCCTCCCTTGGCTGCCATGGGGTAATAAATAATGTCCAGGTTGTTCACAGAATAGTGTGTTTATATGCAAGCAGTAAGGACATTCTGCTTGGATGAGGGAATCTTCAGTTTAAGTTTCAGATCCAATGACCAGCTGTGGGCTCTGTAAAAGACATGTTCCTCACAACCTTCAAAAATTACTGTAGTCATAGTGACTGATAAAGAATTCTTTGATTTTATGGGTTTTTAATGACTTAAGAGATTGGTTCCTTTAGTGACATTTTATACATTGAACCCCAGATAGTAAATTTCAAATGCACCTTTGTACAAGCTAAATATTTTCACCCCTGAAATTGTTGATGTATACAGGTTGTAACACTTGGTCAGAGATTTTTCCTTGAACTGCAGCCTGGAAAAAGGTTTCTAAGCTATATTGGCAGAGCGTAAAATGATTTCACCTACTCACTGTAGTGCTGTCCATTGCTGCTTCCATGTATAAACCTGGCAGCAAGGGAGACACACCTGCATTGTTCCTTATTCTCAATCATCTCCTCTAGAGGCTGGTGACTGGGGCATAATCTTGCTTTCTCCTAATATCCAGAGCCTATTTACTGATTTGTGGAGATAAAAAAAAATGAGAAAAACTTTGTTTCTTTGGGGAAAACAATTGTAATTTGAGTTACTATCACAAGCTTTATTATCTGACACAAGTCTTAGGATTTTCATCTTTAAAATTCAGCAAAAGACCATAAACTTTCAGATTAATTGCTAAATGCAAAGCATATAGTCCAAGTCAGTAACTTATAGCTTAGATAAAGATCAACAATAAGCCAATTGTATCATCCTATGGAAAGCTCTCATGTTTTCCCCAAACAGTTACAAAAACACCAAAGAAAGACAGGAATATTTCAGTCTGTTCCCAATGACTTTCAATAATTTAAATCTAATTATCAGTCTATTTACTAAAATTGCTTATGGCTGGCCAGAGTTATAGTGAGCTATTCATCTGCAAGGAGCTGCAGCTCAGTTTCTGCACGTCTCAGGGTTTCTACCTGGCACTCTGGATTATCCCTCAGGAAACAAAAGCACAGCAGTGTGGGAGTTGGAAAAACAAAAAAAAAAATCCACAAAAACGGAAGGGTTTGATCTGCAGCCTTGGAAGAAGCTTGGATTGCTGTAAAAATACAATACACAGATATTGAGCAGAAAAATTATAAACTTATGTTTCTATAGTTGTAAGTAAGAATGTGCTTTAAGTAAGAAACTGAATTGGGTAAGATGGTGAAGGGTCTATAGTATAATAATGTGATTGTATAGAGCAAGTTAAGATTTGAAAAGTTATAACAGAAGCATATATGTGCAAGTGAGACAGAAGCCATTGGATAAAATACCTGCAGTGCAACAGAAGTGAGTAAAAGTGATAGGTTAGAAAAGTAAAATAAACCCTCTGGCAACTGTCTTTTGCTATCTTTTGAGAATTGTGTCAGATGTCATGCTCAGTGTTTCACAGGGAAAAATTAGCCTCAGAGCTAACGGAACCAATCCCAGATGCCATCTCTTGTACTTTTTGGGGGTTTTCTCTGCTTCTATTTTTTCTTGGGTTCAACATTATTGAAGATAATTAGCCATTTGTTGAAGGCAATATAGTAGAAGACAGACCATGTTTCTCTTTTTTGTTAGAGAATAAAGAAAAACCCTGAGAGTTTGGAGTAAAACTCCAAACCCCGTCTAAAATAACCCTGCTCTTCTCACTACTCCTCTCCTCTTCAGAAATAACCACTTGTACTAATAGTTTTTTACCCTGAGAGGTAAAATCAGTATACATACAGTCTGAAGTGATAAACAGATTTTCTGTTTCCCTCCTCTCTCTGCACTGTTGGATTTCTGCCACGACTTCACTTTTTTTGCCAGATGACACCTGACTTCAACAGTGAGAGGGTGCAGTTGGAAACAAGCACCAGTCATATCAGTGTGTACTACATTAATTTACCTGTGATTAAACCCAAGGCTGAATGGAAAATCATTAAGAAGCACGAGTTCATCATTTTAAGACCTGTGAGAAGGGCACTGCCTAGACATCACTGCAAGAAGCTGGTACAGGTGTCTGGATAACAGCTCAAACAGGTGAGCAGCTCATCTGAGGCAATTAATACGTGACTATAAATATTTGACAGTCGCATGAACATGCTGTCTCTGTAGTCAGACAGCTTTTGAATTCCCTCTGCTTCATTAGCTCAGTTCATTTCAGTATCTCAAGCCACAGCAAAATCTCCAGTTTATGTTTACATCACAGCAGGGCTCTGGATTTGATATCATTGATGAACCACCAGTGAGAAAACCCCATGAAAGGGAATTACTCCCTCTCTTGTTAAAAGAAAGCAGCAGCAAAAACAACAAAACATAAAAACTCACCCCAAACAACAACAACAAAAAAAAAAACAAAAAAAAAAAAATACAAGTAAGGAATGGGCCTAAGTCAAATATTTGAATTCAAATTTGGCACTGTAGGTAACAGAAGGACTTACTACAGAATTTCAGACCTCAAAGCACACACACAGTAGCTACCATTTGTCATTTTTTGTCATAAGTACTTTGTACTCTTGGTAATCTCAGGGAAATTCAGGAACTCACAGCGTCCCTGCCCCATGAATACCTCTGGAACAAATTCTCTGCGTTTCTGCAAACCTCTGCTCAGTTTATGCAGTGTATTTTTAGGAATCTAGGGAAAGGGGAGCTTCTCAAGTTTGAAATGGCAGCACTGGTGTACACAGAATATATCAAATGCAGTACTTGTAATCTTGAGCACATGTGAGCTCTTATAGTGACAACAGTTTTTTTAAATTTTGTCTTGGCTTACATGAGGCTGAGAAGTCGAAATCCTGACATTTCACCTGCTCTGGGAATTTGGTTGAGAAGTTTAATTTTGCAGGTTAATAATACTATGTTGAAGTACTCTGAAGGAAACAAATTTGGTAATATTCCTGTTCCAAGGCCATTTTTGCTTGTTTATAATATTCTATTTTTCTGCAAGTCTTTCCATTGCATTTGCATCCAGTTCTTAGAAGCAGCCTCATAATAGCAAATAAAAGAACCAAAATGAAACACCACAAAGCACAGAGAGACATTTACTTATCAAATTCTATGTAGATTGACCATTTAAATGACCAGTAGATTTAAATGATTGTAGATTTAAATGACCAGTGCTGTCATTTAAAAATCTTTGGATGCTACCATTTCCCTAGATTCCTAAAAGTACACCTTCTGAATTAATTGAGCAGAGGTTTGCAGAGTCAAACTGAAAATTTGTACCAGGATTGCTAAAAACCAAGATGGGAAACCACCACACCCAGCCAGGGACCATGGTATAAAAAAAGATAAAGAATAACCTGTAGTCCTCTCAGGGACTTAAATAGCATCTTCCATTTGTTATTCAAAAGCTGAACCTTCATTAAATTGTCAACAAAGTATTTTTTTTTTTTTTTAATATGACCAGAGGAAAGAAGAGGTGATGACCTCCTGAGGTCCAGCACCCTGAGAAAGTGTAAGGAATAGGTTTAAATCTCTTCAGTTTTTGAGAGAGTTTGAAAAATAACATTAGGTGAATTTTCAGAGTGCTGGGACATTCTGTGAGGAAAGTTCCTCCTCCTGAGGCTGTCCCTCTTTGTGAGGCACAATTAAAAATTAATTGAGCTGAAAGGCAAGAAAATTATGATTCTATAGGTAAGAGATCAGGCAACTTGCTGTTTCTGCTCCAGTGAATACTTCACACAAAATTATGTAAATATTCATTAGAATGTCAGGAACTCACGTCTCCCCTGCCACATGAATACCCTAATCACTAGGATCACAGAGTCTTTTGCCCAATGAATATTTAGCTGTTCTCTAAAGCCTAGCAGTTTCAGCAGGAGGCTCAAAAGACTCTTTTTTTGAATACCTAAAACAGAGGGGCTGAAATATTGGAAGTTTGAAGTTTAACCCTGACCAGCAAAGGATGGAATTGAAGTCAGACATCCCACAACCATTAATACATTGAATTAAAAAAATGACACAATGCTATTTGTGCCAATCCATTGTGATGTTTTGAGAATAATCTCCTGCATTGTGCAGTCAGGCAGGGAAAATGTTTCTGGACCAGAATATACCATGGGATTTCCAGGCTACATAGAAGTGCTGTGATCACTGCAGCATTAGCTACCTGGCAAAGCAACTGTGAAAGAGATTGTAACACAAATACACATAATGAACACTAACAAATCACCAGGACCAGATGATATTGCCTCTAGAGTTCTACAGGAACACACAGACTAAATAAATATACTATACATATAGTATATTATATTTAACCTCTCACTTAAAACCTCGTGGTATCTGAAGACAGAAACACAGGGGATGGAATAGCAGTTCTTAGAAAATGTACAGTTGTGCTCAGGGACTAACAGTCCTTTAAACCAAAGATCTTCACTGGGAAAATTAATAGTAACACTAAAAAATTATAAAATAGACCCTTGAATATTTTTATTATTTTTTATTTGAGAACAGTAGTCATGGCTTCTGTTGATGGTGCTATTTAAAGAGGTCAAGGGACATAAGGCATAAAGTGGCAGGAGCTATATAGTCTGTTTTAATTTCCTACAAATTTTCACCAAAGGATTTTGCATAGGCTGCCAGAACACTGAGTATCATGGGATGAGAGGAAGACCCTCACATGCATTAATCTCTGGTGAAAAGGCAGGAATTCAAGGATAACTGCAAAAGGTCACGTCTTGCAGTGCAGGATGGTTATCACAGCAGCTGTGCAGGAGCCTGTCCTGGAACTTGTTCTGTTTATTTTGTCAAGAAATGACCTGCAGAAGAAGGATGATCTGTGTGGTGATAATATGATGTGAATTATGATGATCCACCATTATATGAGGCACTTAGGAACAGGACAGGCTGTGAAGAATTTGAGGATGGCTTTAGAGGCCAGAGTATCTCAGCAATAAAATGTCAAATGAAGTTCAACACAGATAAATATAAAGTGATATAATGGGGAGAACCAGTCTTACCTGACACATGCTGTGTTAGCCTTGGCTTCCAGCCAGACTCCTCTACCCTTTCCCCTCAGTGGGGCAGGGGGGAAAACACAATGCAAAACACAATGAGAAATCTTGTTGGCTGAGACAAATATTGGGAAATTGTTTTCCAGTTACTATAGTGGGAAAAACAGGCTTGAATGGGGGAGAAATATTTGAATTTATTGCCAATAAAAATAATTATTTAATTGTGACATTTTTAATTATTAATTAAGGTGGCAAGAAACTAAAATACAAATGTCAAAACAACACTTTTCCTTTCTGCTTTCCCAAGCTCAACTTCCCTTGCTCTCTTGGCTCCTCTCTGGCACTGGACAGCCTCAGGGGGGTGAGGAGAGGAGGTTACAGCTGGTAGTGATGCATCTTAACTCTCACAGTTCTCCTGGGACTCTCCAAGGGCTGCAGTCCTTCACAAAAATCTATTCTAGCACAAGCTCTTCACAGGGCAGTTTCCTTCAGAAATACCTATGGTATTTGCAGGGTGCCTCGATGAAGGAAGGAAGGATGACTCTGACTCCGTGTTCTCAGAAGGCTAATTTATTATTTTATGATACTATATTATATTAAATGACACAGCTTGGCCCTGACTGGCCAAAGAGTGAAAACAACTCCCAGCAGAATGCAGTGAAACAATCACCTGTGGGTGAACAATCTCCAAACACATTCCACATGAGCACAACACAGGAGAAGCAAATGAGATAAGAATTGTTTTCCTGTTTCTCTGAGGCCTCTCAGTTTCCCAGGAGAAAAATCCTGGGCGAAGGGATTTTTTTCAGAAAATATGAATGCCACAAATACCTATCTGCTCCCTGAAGGGTTCTCCATGGCCTGCTGTGGGTATCTGCTCCACCCTGGGCTCTTCCATGGGCAGATTAACTTGGAAGAAAAATCTGTTAGAAATCTGAATTTTGTTCTTAGGCAGTTTTAGTGATATTTAATGCAGAATGGTGGACACATTTATTTGTATTTTAACACAGTACAGAAAACAAAGTCATGAGTTCTTGCATATTGCTTTCCTGTGGCAAAGAAGCAGCATTTTGGGAATAAGTACCTACACATCTGTCTTGATCTGAATACTCCTCTACTGAAAAAGAAGAAAAAAAAGCTGAGTGACTACAAATCTATTTTAACACTGAACTTTAAGAGGAAGCCTGATTGATTTGCATATGTTGTACATCAAGTTTTAGGCACTGGGGCCTTTGATATAAGTGCAAATTAGATTGTCAGGTTTCTTTGCACTAGTTACCTTCTTGTCTTATTCTATTAAATTTTTGGATGATAATTCAGCTTATTTCTTTGCAGAAGTTTTGTGGTTTCTCTTGAAATGTGAGAGTTCTTTATTTTCTTTTCCCTTTTCTTTATTTGGAATGGTAGTAAATTAAGTTAGAAGATAAGCGAGCATCATATTGTGAAATGAAATTTCATCACTGGGATGGATTTTCAGTGTGTCTTTAAATCACATGATTTTTAAGACTGTATCAGAGAAGCAGATAGGAAATGATGCATCTGGAGAATTTGTCCTGGAAGAAATCTCGATGTTGGTTCTGCCTAATCTGGAAAGCATTGTAGAATGTATTTTGGATCAGGTCAGAGATATTCCAGCTCACAGAGTTTAAGTCATAATCTAAAAATGGTGCATAAGTCTTTGCTAACATATGTGGTTTAGATTTTGTAAAAAGAGATAATGAATTCTGAAAAAAAAGAAAAAAGCCCCAAAATCTAAACTCTGATCCAAACTAGACCAATAAGGTGGACTAACAATGAAGCTTTTATCCTGATTATTTTAGATATATTAACAATAAAATATGTAAGAGTTAAGTATATCATCAGTATTAAATTTTCATGGTAGACTGCTATACTTTCAGTCTGAAGAACTTCTAATAGAAAGGAAGTAACAGGAATGGAAAAAAATGAAGAATATTCTCAGAGCAAGGTTCTGTCATACAGGTCACTAAATAGATATACCTTTGCAAACCACAATATTTTAGGATGTTTTCTCCTATCAGAGCTTAGAAAATGCTGATGAATTAATTTGCAGAAAAGAATTCGAAGTTTATGGTATCACCTTTGAGACCCTGATAATGCTGCTGTTTAAGTACACAGACCTATTTCAGAGCATCCAGTGCTCTGATATAACCTGTGGACTGAAAGGAAAAATACTACTCAGGTTCAACAGAAAATATATGAAATAAAGATGCCATTCTGATGTATTTTTTCAAGTAAGGAAAATATTTAATCCTCAAATCAGCAGTGGACAAAGGACAGCACGTGACTAAACTCACTACTGGCTAAATAGGTCTTTATCTGGAGATTGCTCATTTAGACATCTAAATTTAAGTTTAGAGTGCACAGATGAAACACTTCTGATTTACTCTAGGTGGTTGCCAAGGCACGAAGCTATCAAAAACCAAAATTACCAGAGATGACTTGGTCACTAGAAGTTTTGGAGGTGCAAAAATAATCAGGAGGCATATGCAGGGCATGAAGCCAGAGTGTTAAGCCTTAGTGGTTATCATACTGTTGCATAAAAGAAGGCAATATATTCTGTTCAGCTTTGTTCTGCTGTCAAGGAAGTACAGGATGTCAAAGATTATTACAAACTGCATTTTTAACAGGATCTTGACCTATTAAGCTATATTCTTTATATAGTAATTTTATAAATGAATTATACATACATTTTAATGCAGTTCCAGAACTCCTCTGTAGAGTATGGGGTTGTTTTTTTTTTTTTCTGAGATGGCAGAACACAATGTAAAATGGTTAAAGCATTTTAAAGTGCTGCAGCTTTGACATTTAACTGAGACTTTGACTTGTGCCAATGAATATGCATAAATCATATTGTTGAACAGAAAAATATAGCAACGGGGATTGGAAAGTGAGAAAGATGAGATCAATTTGTTTTGAATTTTTCATGAAAGAGGCTTATATTTAAAGAGTGACTATCAATGCAACTCAAAGAAAAGTTATATATTATAATGGCTGAAAATACCGAGAAAATAATTTGATTTTAAGGAACTAGATAGAGGTGGGTCTTAGACTGGATTACAGGCCAGCATCTGAGCTTCCCTCTAATAAATTCTTTATGCCTCTGTGTTGTAAGGGACTTAAGAGACTCCACTTCTAGAAGGCTTCAAGCCCTGGGGAATTTTTCTTTCCCAGCTCACCAGAGACAAAAAGCAGCAGACTTTCTGCACAAGGACCACCCTCACATCCCTGCCCAAAAGAGCCAGGTGCAATTCCCTGTCCCTTATCCAGCCAGAGGGAGGCTGAGCATGTGTTCCCAACAAAGCTAAACACACACATAAACTCTACAGCAGCCTTGTCCTCTGCTTACCCTGACCTTTGCTTTTCTCTGCCTTGGCCACCTCCAAAATAATAATTAAAAAAACCCCAAACACTTATGATGTCAAAATAAGCAAAATTAGTTATGTGATAGTCCTCTTTCATATAAAAGTTTAGGATGAAAAACCTGACCTTCACTCCTGTGTTAGATGATGGTTATTTAATTTTATCTGAGCTTTCCCAATACCTGCTGGAAATACAATCTGGGCAGAACCTGCCTCACACAAACCACCCCAGCGCTTCATGAATGTGATGTTGAGGCATTCATTTGGATGCATTGTTTTGGAAGCTGGAAGGGGAACAATAGCCCTTTGATGAAAAATTCTAGAGTTTTGGGGGCCGACCCACTCAGCTGTGCTCACATATTCATTGACTTGGAGAATACAGCTTGCCCTTCCAGCAGCAATTTTGTACATTGATGATATACCAAGAAGTACACAGATTTCCTGACATGAGTGATTTCTTTGTCTCTTTGTGTAACATACCCAGTTGTCAAGGATATCATGATATTTTTAATGCACCCTACTGCTTTGAAAAGATAAAGTGAAATAAATAAATAAAGTATTATGCTTTAAATTTGCTTTTCAAAAGAAAAAGAAGCAGAACACAGTGTCTCAAAGGACTAATCCCAACTGAAAGCTCTTCATGAGGAAAATATAAAATCCTTTAGGTTATTTGCATTCCCTACTTTTTTTTTAAATTGTATTCTTTTATAAATAATTTATAAATAATAATTGAGAGCATTTTGTTGTCTTTAACCATGTTATCCCAAGAGTAATATTGAGAGCTGTACAGATCAAAAACATGATTAAGAACATAAAATGATAACAGGATTGGTCCTACTTTCTCTTCGTCAGGGCTAAGAATAGTGGTTATTTATGCTACATTATTATTAAAACACTTATTTTCCTCTTCCATTAGTTATGAGGCAACATGGAGAGCTCACAAGACATAAATGACAGCTAAGCCATAATTCTGAATACACTTTTGGCATTGCCAGCTGTACAGGTAGGTCTGGCCCAGCTGTTGCCCTACCTCAGCTTTTTTGTTTGTTTGCCTTTTTCCTAAAGAAACTCTTTTCAAAGGTCACCCTGCCAATAATAAACTCATTGTGAATTTACGTGGGCTGTGGACAGGAGCCAGTCCATCTAATCCTCTTTTTATTCAGGTGTCCTAACACTTAAGCCTCCCATGAGCTCAGGGTCAAACTCCTGTGAGTGTCTACAGAATGTACATTACAAAACCTCTTCTGGCATTTCCAGGTCTTCACCCAAAAGTAAGTAATTAATAAATTATAAGCAAAGGACATTCTGGAAAATGAGGTGTTTCCTTGAGTGTTTTCTTGGGGATATTTACTAAAAAGGTTAATACAAATTACAAATACATACACTGACATGGTCAAAACACACACTAATATGCATTATTTGATTTTGTGTCTCAGAACAATGATTTCCATTGGCATTTCATTCCATGCTCCTTTCTCCATGTCCAAAGTTACCTGGATGGTTTTTTGGCATGATGACTGATACTCATCTTTCTGTGCTCCAGAAATAAATTGACTCTTATGTTTAACTCCTCTTTCTCTTTAATTCCTCTTAAATGACTCCAATGGAAATAAATGCTATAAAGTCCTTACAGCAAATTAGTTTTGTTGCTTTCACCACACATTTGTAAATGATATAATATCTTTTCAATACCATGTTGACCAGAAATAGAATAATGCCTCATGCCTGCTTCCTTCAGAAAATCATTATCCACTAATAAATGTCTCAGAATACCTCCAAACCTTAAACTACGTTGTCTTATCTCAGTGGTGCAAACATTTTTCAAGATATGCTTATTGACAGTTTTGTTTCCCTTGAGATATTCTCTCCTCAGCAATCTATATTTTCCCATTATTTTAATTCGCTTCAGAAAAGCGACCCTGTGGTCAATACTGAAGAACAGCAGGGGGTAAAGTCAACTTTATATGGTATAAACAGAAACTTTCAAGTTGCAGTGACTGTTGGAGCTCCTTTCTTTCTTCCTTGATAAAAGAGACTTGGGAAAGCCACTTGTTCTCTGTGTGTTAATGGCACGGCCCCTGTTCCAAGCTCACCATGGATGCTCACAGGATCCCTCCACTCCTCTGTGGGTTTTCAGGGAACAGACTGGGACTAGAGAAGTTCCTGAGCTCACCACAGCTCAGGAGTTTGCCTTTCTGCCTCCTTTGGAGCCTCCACCAAACGCCTCAGAGTTTGTTCCAGGGGTCGAGCGTGTCCTTCACGCGCCTGGTGCAGGCTCAGAAGTGACAGATACGATTTTGATGCAAAAGTTTTTAATAGAATGCAAGTCAGCTGCAGTAATTACTCCCATGAGATCATGGTATACAGCACTGGCTATTTATTTTGGGAAAGCTGTTTGTCTGTTTTCTCAGGACTGCTGGGTACAGTCTGTTCCTTTTGTTTGCTTTGTCTATCTGCTTTTCTGGGCTGCTATATTCACCTCACTCTCCTCAGTGAACCCCAGTAAATTCTCTACACCAAATGCAGGCACATTTCTATTTCAATCCCTTTCAGTAAACATGTATGATTTTTATTTCACTTCTGTCTTATTGGTGTGATAAGCTGTGCAGAAGAATATCATCAACTCTGAGAAGGTAAAATCAGTGTGCACTGTGATATCTTCCAAGTAATGCCATCTTCCAGAAATCAGTTTCCCTTTTAGAAAAGCAATGGCAAAACTGCCTGAACTGATTTCACAATGCTTTTTTCCTTTTTTTTTTTTTTTTTAAATGTAATACCTGATCAGACTTTGAGATTTTAAAATAAGCAGTACAATAATGTCACCTCAAATGGTACATTATCTTGAGCATTTCCTCCTCTGAGAAAACATTTTCCAGCCAAGATTTTTACTCTGCTTCTGTCTGTTTACTCTGTTTTCCACATGTGGGAACAACTTTCCCTAGGGCTACATCTACACCAGCAAATTAAGTGTACCCAGAGATATCTTCAAGCAAGGAAGTCAAGTAGTACAGGACATCTCTTATCTTTCCTACCAAACTGTTTCAGACTGGAGCAGGGTGTCTGTGTGCAAACTGCCTGCTGGAGTGGCTCTGGGGCTCCAGCTGCCAAACCATGTCCAGGAATTGTTCAGGGAAAGAGCTTGTTGGAAAATCATGCCAGGAAACATTACTGGAGTAAATGATGGTGCTCCAGTGCCAGGGAATCTTCCCAAGCACACTCCACTTCACTGGGATTGATGCAGACCATGCCATTTCTCCCTGAGAGGGACACTTCTGCTCACCAGCTCTGCCAAACCAGACCTCATCTGATTTTCATCCTGTAAGTTCTGTTCCTTCAGTGGCCAAGATCATGTCTAAAGGGGTATGAAAGTCACTTATCCCAAGGTGAGTGTCAGGCTGTGTGAGGAGAAGTGGTGCTTCTGGTGCCATCTGGTAATGTTGAAGAGGTAGGAGAGAGGGAGAGCAGCCACCACGCAAACATCTTTACATAAAAACTTCTCTGGGAGACCTCAAGAATTCCTGAATTCCCAAAAGCTTGCCAAAAAAATTGGTCTCTTCTGATAATTTTTAGTCCTTGACCACCATGGGTACAAAAAAAATCCCCTAACCTTCTAAATAAATTCATCCTCTCAAAAAATGCTGCACAGAAAAATATGAAGGTAATAGAAGAGTTGTCTGGGTTTTTCCCAGCACTAAGGATTCTTCATGGTGATTTAAGCAGACAGCATTTACCTCAGTTGTTCTTCACCAACCACCTAAGAAAAAAATCCTTTTTTCTGTCCCCATGCTATGTAAGGGACATTTACAGTTGCATCTTTGTCCAAGAAGTTAATTTTTCTGTAATTATATTATTTTTATTTCCTTGCCTTAAGTTTTTTCAGACTGGCTTACTCCCTTCACTAGCATTGTCTTCTGCCTTTTCCTTATTATTTTCAGCTCTGTAAAGCCTCTTCTCCTTTTTGCATAGTTTTCTAAGGGTTTACCAGTCTGGTATTTAGTATATTCCCCTTATGCACGGAGGAAAAAGTTATTTTTGCATTTGAACCAGACAGTGATGAAGCTTGTGTTCATTTTCAGTTCCAGTGGGAAATAATATTTTTCTCCTTGTTGGCCCAGTGGGACTTGTCTGTGCTCTGGATATGTTCATTTTCCTCTCTGTGAGCCAGCAAGTACCCACAGCAAAAGTGTGCTCAGAGGAAATTTTCTGCTGTGTTGACTTGGGAGTCTCTGCCGTGACAAAGGACACAAATTCCTCCTGGTGCCACAGCAGAGGCTGCATTTTATTGATGGGGGAACTTTGCACACTTGTACCCCAGACAGCAGCAGGTTGCCTGCTCTTGCTGACATATTCATATTATTCACATTAATCCTAATTGTTCTTCCTCTGCTTTTGTCAGGCCCAAGGGACACACTCTGTCTAGAATTCATCTTCAGAGCTTCTGTTCACTTAATGAAGACAAGTTCCTGCTCAGTAGGCAAAAGGTGCTTTAATTTTGTTCTCTCTTATGTCCTAAATGAAAGAGCTTCAAGTTCTTGCAATTTCACAATTATTTTTAACCTCCTGGATCCCTGAAGGCAACTTCCATCTATTGAAAAAGGAGTAAATAATAACTAAAGACACAGTAGCTCAAATGAGGTGTAGCAGTTAAAACAATTGAGTATAAGAAACAAAAATCAGGCAATTTTATAGGTTTTTATCTTTTAAGGCTGGATTAATTTCACTTAGATTTAAATTCATGTGCCATAGATGGCATGCATGGTTTTCCCATCTCTCTCTCTCCATGGATAATAGAAGAGTCGTGGGTGATTAGCATAACTGGCTGCTAAACTTTTAACTTTTAAATTAACAAAATTATATAAATATCAGCTAACTTGTTGGCCCTTTCCAGTCTAAAATATGTGTCTTTGAAGATCAAGTCCTAACTATATAAATTAAGATCTTTTTTTTCCTTTTTCCCAGCCCATTTGTTAACAAAGAAAGCAAATGAGAAAGTGAGGAATCAAAGAGTGGAACATACATTGGAATGAGTTTACCCAAGATTTTATATTTTCATATATTTTATATATTAAATCATGTATATGTAATTTATAAATTATATATAAATAATTTGCATTATATAAATTTTTATATAATATAAATATCTTTTATATTAAAATATTGAACCCGAGTCTCCTGTTTGCTTATTCAGACTCTTTGTAAAAAGACAAAATTCTAATGGATAAGGATATCACCCAGCCCTAATTTCAGATATTACAGATAATTGCCTACGGGTCATTTTCAGCCAAGGAAAAGGGATCCAGAGACCAATTTATTCCCTCCACTTTAGACAACGGTCTCAGGACAGGAGTTACCTATGAATGGAGTTACCTATTTCCATTACTGATGCGAGAAGAAACTCGGATAACTGATATCAGTAGGCAGCTCCCTTTTAGATGTGTACAAGTTGTGGTGGCAAAACATGCCCCAAAAAAATCACATTATAAACACCATCCCAAGTGATGCCTTCCAACAAGAAGTGATCATTTAGCAGTAAATGAAAATTATTTCTCACAAAACCATTCACGTTTCTGTTTGGTTTTGAGGCATTCTCAAGCAAAACACCAAGCATTCCCAATGTTTTCACACACAGGGGACTGTTATTTTCCAGTGGAAAATGCAAGCATTTTTAATTAGGAGGGAATATGTGTGTATGAGGTGGAGAATGATGAGCACTCCATGCAGGAAATTCAGTTTTATGTCTCTGCTCAGTGTGGGTCAGAGTGATACGTTCCACCTCCAATTGCTCTGTATCACAGGAGAAACAGTTCATCTTCATGGAAATTTTTTGGATTAGTTGAAAACTAGTTCTAGGAAGCTGCCTTTGCAGAAGAGAGGTCAAAGACAGGCATTAAAAAAAGGAGGACCTTTCTCATATTTGCAAGTAGGATTTAGGAAGCATAACTGTGGCAATGTACTGATTGCAGCATTGCTCCTGAGAGATGCATTCTGTGAAGCAAAACGCACCACAAATTGGAGAGTTTTACTGTCAGCCACAAAACTCTTGCTAGAATTAGTTTTCCATTTCAAAAGAAACTCTGAAAAGCCAACATTTGGAAGAATATCTAACAAATCACTTCCCTCCCCATATGCACTCAATTAAAAAAAAAAAAAAGTCTTCTTTATCATTTTAAATAACATACATTTCTTTTAACAATACTAATCCAGCAGATTTCACTACAGCACTGGGGTTTTTTAGGGGGTGGAAATGCCCAGCATTGCACATCATGATTGCATAAGCACCAATAGACTCCCTCTGTTAAGTGAAATGCTATGAAATTATTCCATTTAATCAAGTTAATCATGGAAGTGGCAAGGGACCAGCCAAAATACATGTCTCTAGTTTTATGAAGAGTACAAGACTAGAATAGCAAGAAGTCCCTGCATTAAATCACAACTGGCCCCACAATTGCATCATGATTGCACAGAAGGGGAAAAATAAATTGTTCTGTCAGAACCAGCACATGCAATTACTTTATTTGCCCAAGCTAATTGTTGGTAGAAATCAGGCATGCAGCTTATCATCTGTCACTCAAATGTGATCTGCGTGCTTGAAAATATATTCAAGTTGCTATAAAGATGCATCTCTGTCAATTTTACTTATTTTCAATAAACTGTAAGCAAAAGTGATTTTCATACATATATTAAAAAGAGAAGCTGGCAGAGGAGACAGGAAAACTAATGAGTCCTGGACTAGATGCATGGTGGAATATCCTTGAAATTATATTTATAGCAATGCTTTTTTTATCAGTTTATTCTGTTTCTCCTGGTTTTCTTCAAATTCTTGATTTAATTCCTCTATTAAGTCACTCTGTTCTTCAACCAAGCCTTCAGCTGCTCTGTCTGGAGTGGACATAATAAACCACATTTATCAGCTGCATTTCCACAATCTGTATTTTGTTCTAGAAAGTCAAGGCATTCCCCTAATTTCATATTAGGCACTTGGGAGACAGGTTTGTGATGTAATTCTTGGATACATCCTCTAACAACAAAGTAGAAATCCTTTCAATTAGTAGTACTTGTGGAAGTACTGGACTGTTTTTTTCACACCATATTGCTCTGTGCAGCCCTGTATTTTTACATAAAAAAAAAATAAAAAAGGCCCACAACTCCCATACATTCTTTGAGCTGCCTAGAAATTAGAAATGTGGCATTTCCAACTCTGCAATCCTCCTAGATCTTTAAATACTCATCTTATGTATGTGGGTGTTTATATCTACATGTATGTACACATATCTATATTCACATAAAATATAATGCTACAGGACAAGTTTATCCTTGCATTAATGACAGTAAAACTTTCTTTAGTGCACTGACACTTAGCTGAAATTATAGACATGAAATATTTTATTTATTCCTCAGTTCTCCCTCCCAAGCCATCTCACTCAGAGATGTCACCATTTTGTACTTCTGAGATTTGTCTCAGGATCCAAGGCTTTCTGAATGAAATATAAATACATAAATAAAACTGTTGTCTCCAAGGAGACTGTGGTTGAAAATTGGGAATCCACACAAGCAATCTCCAGACACTGAAATTGTGGAATTAATACAGTAGATGCTTTGTGAGGGGAAAAAAGAGGAAAATAAATAAACCATTTTAGGAACAATGCCCTTGTTTCAAAGAAATCTTTAAATATTTTAAAACCTATTTAGTCTTCTAGCAAAATAACTCCCAGTGTTGCACACTTTTTATCAAATGGATCTTTATTGATTGAATAAACTCACTTCATTGCCAGTGGCCTGGTGTCTGCCCCAAGACACTTTGTTGAGAATTTTGGAAACTCCTAAGTTCATTCAGTGCTCTTTATTTTGTCACAGTGATTTCAGAAGGATTCTGCAGTTCAGTAGGGATTTGTAATGGAAATTCTCGGCACACTCCAGCTTTCATGTGGGGATAATGATGCAAAATTTATGCAAAAAAAAATATTATGCAAAAAAGGCGTAAAACCATGGACCACAGACCATGGGCAACAATGGTTGTTATTTGGGAGAGCTGTGTTCAGCACTCCTTATTAAAGCAGGATGCCAGGAAATAAATAGGAATTCTGGACTTTATTGGGAAATCTGTCATTTGCAAGCAGCAAACACTTCAGTTTTCTTTGTTTTCCTTGTCTTCAATATCAGGCATTAACTGAAGGTTGGTTGTGTTTTTGTTGGGGTTCCTTTGAAGAGAAAAATGTGATCAACTTCTAGGTATCCTGTGTTTTAAATCCTACTCTGAAAATACTTATCTGTCTCAAATGGTGATTTTAAATATAAAATCTAAATGTTCAAAGCCTATTATAAAGCACATTCCTATTATAGTCTTTTACCTGTGTAGGATACTGATGGTAGGAGCAAACACACAGTTTAAGTTATTTTTTCTTTCCCATGTGTTTTGTGCAAAGCCAGAATAAATGATGTTTATTCAGGGGAAATAACTTCAGAAGAAAGACATATAATTTTGAAAATCAAAACAGTAAAAATAGTTACATAAGCCTCACAGAATCACAGAACGGTTGGGATTGAAAGGGACCACGACAAATCATCTGGACTGAATTCTCTGCTGAAGCTGGTTCATCTAGTTCAGCTTGCAAAGGATCATGTCCAGGCAGGTTTTGAATATCTCCCGAGAAGGAGACTCCATGTATTTCAGTCAGATCACATTTTCCTTGATTTCCAATCCCGTCTGTCAAATTAAAATAATTTATGAATGCACAGACTCATTTCTTAGCTGCTTGTATACAAGTACCTTGCTTTTTAAGCTCCTGTGAGTTTGTGATCATGCGGTTATCCAGAGGATGCAGTGAAGTTTTGGATGCCCCATCCCTGGAAGTGTTCAAGGCCAGGCTGGACAGGATCTGGTCTAGAGGGTGGCAACCCTGCCCATGGCAGAAATTTGGAATTAGGTGACCTTTAAGGTCCCTTCCAACCCAAGACTTTTAATGAATCTTTGATCCAAGTAAGGAATTTACTGTCCTTAGCAACCAAACATTTACTCAGCACAATGTGTCTCACCTCCCCACATCCCCCACGAACTTCTGTGTCTCTAATTGAGTCCAAACCAATTTTACAGCAGTTTTTCCTGCTCTGGGATGATGTCTTGCATGAACCCAGAGAAACCTGAGATTGGGAGGATGGCTTCAGTGCCACCTGTGCCCCAGAGCTGTGAAATGTCCTGTTTGGAGAGGGCTTCAACCAACACCACACACTGATAGAAGCCCTGAGTTTGCAGAATCAAAGCAGCCAATTCTACCCGCTCATCTTGGACAAAAATCTGTTCTCAAGCAGTGCCTTTCATATGCAACTGTCCATTATACACAACTTCAACTTTGTTTGCTCTTTTTCTGGGATTTTGGGTCTTTCCCAAGTTTTATTCATCCTTTTGAAGACGTGCCTGGTGCGATCCAGATATTGACTTCCTTAAGCACAAAGTCACCACTCTAAAAGAAATAGGACATTTTCTCTCTCAAGATTGGAGTTAAAAATATTAACAAACTCTGAGTCAGTGTGATCATTTATGGATGACTTCTGAATACTTAAAAATTAATCTAATTTCTAAAAAAAAAGAAAAGAAAAACCAACATTTTGAGGAATCAGCTGTCCCCAATCACTGCAATTTACATTATACTGTAGAATATTTCATTAGCTAGCCTTATTCACTACTTGATACATTTTCCACTCTCATTGCTACCATAATCAGAAATCTTTCTGTCCCTCTTTACCCTTCTTCTCATACATCTAAGCACACAGGCAGCTTAATACTGATTTTTTATTATTCCCCAGAGCTTTAAAATGATTCTATATATTCCTCAGCAAGGGGAACATGGCAGCTGTTCAAAGCTCAGAGTAACTCCCTGCATGACATTTGAGGGGAGAAGGAGCTATACTTGAAATTACCCTGTAGATTTGTATTCAGTGGATGAAGCTTTTCCAACTGGAAGCCAGCCAGGACAACAGAGCTAATCATCTCCCTTCTGCAAACCATGCCATGTGTCCTTTGGTAACCATAAGTGATTAGAAATACAATTTTGCCTGTCACGCAGGAGGCATCGCTTGGTACCTCCAGGGTCAGCAGTCCTGCCCAGGGTACTCTGCTGAATAATTAACTGAGAGCAGAGTTTGCTCACAGCTTTCCTTCTGTGAAACTGCAAAGCTGCACCAGCCAGGCTTCTGCTTGAGTTCTGATGGACTCATAGCCCCCAAGAAGTACAGCTCTGAGGTGTAAAAATACAGTGAGGTGAGAAAAAAAGAGAAGGAATACCTGTTAATCTGCTTTTTTTTCATGCACTGTTATGTGTTATGAGGCCAAGTAGAAGTTGACAGAGGATTTAGACACTTACAAACAAGCTAATCCCAAACCTTAAAGTTCAGAAGAATTCATGCATAAGTAATAGGTACATTTTGATCATGTCTGATGCTTTATAGAAAGGCTTTGCTTTTCCTCTGATACAAATAAATTAGCAAATAAAGAAATTTTGACCATGATTTGTTTTCCTTTGTCACTTCACTGTGACAAGTTAACTAACAATTTTATCACAGACCTTAGACATCTGACCTGTTTCCTAAAGCCTCAGATCCTGAGCCTGAGGATGGGAATCTCAGCCTTAAGAAGAGGTTTCTCCCCTTCTTGCCCATCTCATTCTTTCAGATCTAATTTTCACAATTTTCTTTTTATAGTATGTTTTTTGAGACTATAAACGAAAGTTAAATCTTTCTGCTCTTGTGAGACCCTACCTGGAGTGCTGGGTAAGAGTGAGAAGTAAAAAGCCAGGCTAGTTTGAATCACAAAAGGTGACAGATGAGTAGGTACCACATTCATCTCATGCATATCGTGCCCAATGATAACCAATTCTGACCAAAAAAAACCAAAACTTAATTGTTGTTTGGTACTTTTGAAATCATGATACTAACATAATATCTTCATGTTATTCACAGAGAGTGCACATGGATTGCAGACTGGGCCCTCCTCAGTTGCTGCACACACACATGCAGTGCTTTTGGTAGATTCAACTCCTGTGATAACTCTGGAAGAAATCTTAGATAATGACTTACTTGTATTTTATATTTTTCTGGTATAAGAGAAAGATTACCAACCATGGGTGTGATCATTTTCTGACTCTTAAATTTGGTATCTATACCAGAGATAATCTTCCAATAGTAGTTGATAGAGGGACATCACACTGAACCAAGACTCCTAAAAGTTGTTCTGTAATATAAAGTATTTAGAATATGCCTAAAATTTGCATTCTGTCCCCTGAAACTGAACTCAATTGCCCACATGTTTCCTAACACCTTAAAATCACACTGCACTGGAGAGAGGTTCCATGCTTTTGCTGTGCATTTCAGTGCAAAATTCTCTATTGATATTAGGAAGAAACTCAAAGGGTAGCCAGGTGAGACTATTTGGGTCTTTGAAATTAACAGTGTAAAGCCAATTAAGTGGGTTAGGTTTATGTTCAGTGGTTATAAAGCAGATAATTTAACAGTCCTTCATTCTTCTCTGGATAAGCTTCTGCAAACTCCTGCCACAGCAATGGAATTTTTTATTTCACTGATCTGGGATGGCTGGGATTTACCTTCATTGCTTCACTTTAGAAACACCAGCTTAGATGAGATCCCTGTGTTGTTTCATAATATAGGAAACAGGCTTAGAAACATCAAAATGGTTTCAACTGTTTATTAACTCCTGATTTTAGCAAGTGTATAAAGATCTCCTGAGTAGAGATAAACACAAGTTTCAGACTCTCTCTTCAGGTCTAAACATTCAATTAACTGCTTAGTTACTAATCAGTCTATCAGAAACATGGCTTTCACCAGCTGAGCAGTGAGTCTAAACACTGACAGGATCTTAAAAGGTGTTTATCATTTGTGTGGAGTGAAGCAAGAGAAAGAAAAATATAGTTTTACTGTACAAAATGACAGGTTTCTTATGTTCCTGTTAAAAATCACTCTGTGTGATACACCTAGACAAACACAGAGTGTTATAGAATCATGGCCTTGGGCATAATCCCAATGACATTTTTTGCTTTTACACTGTGCTTGAAATTCCTGTTCATTCTAATAAAACCAAGCACTCAAAGTGATCACATTTTTCTCCCAGCCACAGAGTCATTGAATCAGAATTGGTTGGGTTGGAAGGGACTTTGAAGATCTTCCAGTTCCAAGCCCTGCCATGGGCAGGGACATCTGCCACTAGACCAGGTTTTTCAGAACCCTGTCCAGACTGGCCTTGAACAATTTCAGGGACTTCCATTTTTTCTGGTCATTGTTAAATCAGTTCTGTTGCTCAAACTGGTGACCAAAAATCTCCTCTCACCAGCTGCCATACTGAGTTACTCTCAAATGTTCTTTCCCTCCCAGCAGCACGTAGATCTAAGGCACGTTCTTGACTTTGATTGCTAAAAGTGGTCTCCTCCTCCAATCGATTTCCAAGGGGTTTTTACACTCACATTTGATTTTCACTGACTTACAGGCCACCTTTTCTTCTTTGATCCAAAACTCAACCACTGAAATTCACATTATTGATCGTGTCCATTTTCCTTTCCCTATAATTTTATTTTGCTATGACTTTATAGGTTTTTTTTTTCAGTCAACCTTTTCCTCTCCTTTTAAAAAATACATTTGAAGAAGTGAAGGTGGAATTTTTAAAAAATATTTTTTCTTTATAATGGATTTTTGGTATTTAATGAACTTTTGCTTTATGTAATATCTCAGCTATCACTAAACCACTACAAAATAAAACTTAGTTCTTTGCAGAATATCAATCATTTTAAAAGATGATAAAAAAGTGGAAAGAAGTATGTGGAAATTTTTCTGCCTTGTTTTTCCATTTCAAAATTTCTGTTGTATTCTCACTAAAGCTCTAAATTGTCTTATATTTCCAAGAACTTACTATTTACATCCCACTGAAAAAATAAGTACTTCTCTTACTCCACAGGAGAATTTAACAAAATTAATGTGATTAAACTGAATTGAATAATAAAAAATAAATTCTTAAATGTATGAAAATAAAAAAGCAAGTTTGAAAGAAAGGGGTGCTGAATATTTTGGGATTATTTTCTTTAGAGTATCTTCATTTTTACTAACATTTCTGGATTTATTTTGGGAGGAAGACAGTTATTTTTAGGAGGTCAGAAATCTACTTATAATTAATACTGGTAATGCAATGCTTTTAAGCACATAAATAAACCAAATCATGCCTTACCAGACAGATGTATTTAAAACATAGTAGACCAAATGCTTTCTTTTTCATTAAGAGAAAAGGAAAACGTGGCATCAGAAAGCTGCATTTTAGACACTAAATCTGAAACTTGCATGTTTGAAAGCTTTCATTTCTTTTCTGATGCCAAAGAATCACAGAATCATTAATGCTGGCAAAAACCTCCAAGATCATTGGATCTAAGCATTACTCAGCACCACCAAGCCCTTCATTAATCCATGTCCCCAAGTGCCAGATCTTCACTCCACACAATGCCTAAGGAAGGTCTAAGTTCATCCATCCAGCTTTACAATGCTCGGTTTTATTAATGTTTTAAAGAGCTCCTTGCTAAGATTTCCAAGGGATTGGCAACCTCTTGGACTGTGACCTTGCAGTTAAAGTTTAATTGAGTTCCTGAAAACATTGAGTTCCATCAAGAGTTTGATGCAGGTGCAAAGTCATCATCAACAGTGCCACACATCAGCCTTTCACTGAATCAAGGGGAAGTTTTGTCTTAGGCCCCAAAGCACTCACTTGGGTTCGAGGCTTTGGGGTGCAACAAAACTGCAGAATAAAAAAGTGGGGGGGAAGTTTTGTCTTAGGCCCCAGAGCACTCACTTGGGTTCTCAGAGGCTTTGGGGTGCAACAAAACTGCAGAATAAAAAAGTGGCCTAAATCAGAGAAGGAAATTAGTGTTTTCTTCAGTGATCTTCTTCTTGGCATGGAGCAGGGAGTGGAGAGACTTGAGTATTTCCAAGTTGTCTTTAAGAAATGACCTCTATTTCAACCTTGTTCAGTTTTGGTTCTCTTTGTAATTTGATGGAAATATTTTGTAAATTCTCATCTGTCCTCATAGATGAGAAAGAAACAAGAGAAAGAGAGGTATTAAAACCTTTTTTCAATGTATTCAAAATAAAATATTCACATTTTGCTGACTGAGAATAATATTTTAGCAATTGCTTTAAACATTTATAAGAAATAAATGCAAAATACATAAGTTGGAGGTTAATATTTCACTTTGGAAAAATGAGCTTTGTTTCTTGATGATAAAAGGAATTTATTTATCTAACAAATGTTTAAACATGTTAATATCTGACATTAATATCTACTTAAACATGTTAATATTCAAGAATTACATGGTTCTCCTCATAATAAATGGAATAAACTGTGGTTTTTCTCATTTCTTATCATTATTTTTTCCTGACAAATTATTAATTCCGAAAAATATTGTGCATATTGGCCCCATAATTAGAAGGGGAGATTTAATTTGTGACACATGGCAGACAGATGAGTCATGGGTCAAGCACAGATATTTTCAAGAATTTTGAGTGCTGACATTTACATCACAGACATATCCTGCTGAGGCAGTCACCCTAGGCCAACTATTTAGTTAATTAAGAGAAACAGGTAATTTAGGACATTATGTCGTTTCACCAAAAATTGACTCTGTCTTTCAGATAAAATTAGTGGCACTGCAATAGTATTTGCCAGGGACATTTCATGAAATTAAACCTGTATTGACCTTCTGTTGAAACCCTTCAGTATTCCACAGGTCAAAGTGCTTTGGGTAGAACAGTTGAGTAAGTCCTATGAAGGTAGAAAACAGTAGAAAACTGCTCCACGAAAATTTGTTTATGGGGAAAAGGGTGATAAGAAAGCCACCAGATGTTTGGGCTCCACATGGATGCATATTTCTAGTTAGAAACCAAGAAAAGGCCATATATTGATAGATAGAAGTCCTTTAATTTTCTTAATATTTTTCTCTCGTTACCTTTTCTGTCTCCCTGTTGTACAAGGACCAATTCTTTCCCCTTGCAGCCAGTAAAAAAATTCTGTCAAGCCCTTTCCCTTTCCTGGCTGTTGCTCTTTTGGTGGGTCTATGAATAATACACAGTCAAATGTGCACAGGACTGTGCTGAGCTCTGCTCCACTTTTCTAACCAGAAAAACTGGCACACATTCTGTTAGATGTAAAATGTAAAAAGAGCACCTCATTCTTAAGGATATGAAATAACTTTTCTTTAGCCTTCAGGATGCCAATTAATTCTTTGTGATATGTATAAAGTTCACACGTGTTTTTGAGGTGATATAAAAAGAGCCTAACTCTGATATTATATGCTGTATAACTCAAGAAACAGGAGGTGACAATATAAAGAATAAAAAGGCTCCTAAAACCATGTAGGAGAGCTGCAATTAAGGATGCAAAAGAAACCAGTATTTCCATTTTTAAACTACTAAAATCTTTACTTTATGGCATCTATTATTATTTTTTACATCATTTTCCTGTGGAAACAAAAAATATTCCTCCAAACTGGGCAGAACACTGATAAATAATTTTGCAGGATGCTGTGATCTAGATTTTGTGTCTCCTTGCAGGATAAAGTCACTTTTCCTCAAACCTGCCCTGCATTGTCAGTGTTTCTGTCCCCTCTACAAAAAGAAGGAGACACTGTGTGCATCCTGTGTTAAAGAGCAGGAGAACCTCACAGGTTTGTGATGTAGCTGATGCTCATAAAAGAAGAAAAGGTTTTTACTTTATCCAACAACTCCAAATCTGGCTAATTCTTATTCAGGAGTAGGACCATCCATTGGCATGGTCATGGATGAACTGGAGGTGAGATTCCTCAGTGCCACACCTGTGTACCTCAAATACTTCAGACTGCATTTCCCCCATGCACTGGGTACAGAATTATGTGTTAGCATCAGAAAATAAACTGTACTCAAGGTAACCATGGTGACACTCACAGATGCACTGTGGATGGTGCATGCTACAACATGGAAATCTAAAAGGTAAATGCTCTGAATTACCTCTTGGCCTGAGGAACTTCAAGCAAGGAGAACTGAACCGAGGGAATCAAACTTGGAGAGATGTCACCTCATCCTCCTGAAGATCACTAGAGCAACAACTCTCATTCCCCCTTCCAGTTTTCCCTGAGGACATGATACAAGCAGCTGTAATCTGACAGTCAATTATCATACATGGGCATCAACACAGTCTTTGCTTAAAGTAAAGCTCTAAATTTAAGTTTCCCTGTTCACTGAGCCATGTTGTCTGATTCAGAATAGGGCATGGACAAAATAAAGGCAATATGAATAATCAGGGACTCTGTTGTTGAGAAATCCAGAGGCAAAACACAATATGGCTCAGTAGAAGGAAAAGATCATATGTATAAAGGTTACAGTGTGAAAGATGCAAGAAATCCGTGGTATTCCTGCAGTAAATACATAATCTCTTAAAAGAACAGAGAGTGAATTTAGGAACTGGTTCTGGCTGAGCTTATTTTGGTTGACCAGCATTTATGTAGATAATGCCTTGCTAATAGCAAACCTGTCTAACCAACCCCATGTGGGGCTGCCATATGTCCAGAAGATCTGTACATGCCATGTTTTTCTCTCTAGATCTGTAAGTGTTTTGGCTCGTTTTCTGGGATTTCCAGGCATCTGGCAGCTCATATGGGCAAGCAGGCCCAGCTGAGCTGCCGACCTCAGAGGCTCTGAACGTGTATACATCAAACCCAAAGCACATGTCTAGCAAAACCCTGATGGAAATATGACATGTCTAGACTATGTGGATCTCTTATTCTGTGAGCTGTTTCAGTTAAGAAAACAGGTGGTAGCTGAAGAAAAAGTAAAATATGGCCTTCATGAAACACAATTCAGCGATGTGCCGCGGGCGGGGTTTGCCAAGGTAAGCACTGTGGAGAACAAGGGGAGGTGGAAAGAGTTAATGCACCTGAGCTGTGCAGGGCCCAGGCAGCCCAGGGAGCTGCCACAAGTAGAAGAACCAAAGACACAGAGTGCATTCAGCCAGAGAAATCAGAGCCTGCTGCTGAGAAGATAACTGCTGTTACACAGCCCTGTGCTCTCAGCGGTGGGATAACACGAGAGAGGAAGGATGGGCAAATGCTGCCTGGGGACCACATGCAGCTTAAGGGCAGTTCAAGTACATCTTCCCTGTTCCAGCTATGAATTGATCTCTGCAGGATGCAACCGGCACAAGGGGAGACACTACCAAATAATGCAGATACCCAGATGAAGCAAAACCACAGGAACCAGTGAGAATCACAGAGCTGAATGACACTTAGACTTCAGAGCATATTCAGGTCACCCTGGTGGGGAATTCTGAAAAGGTTTTCTTGCCTCCCACCTCTGAGCTGGTCTGTGTGATGCCCTTCCCTTTACCCCTCCAAGAGGTGTTATGTACCTTGTGTCAGAGATTTTGGGTTGCAGCTGATGGAGCCAGGAATGCTGGACACTGCAATGGCAGAAGACACTCTCTTGCTGAAGTCAAAATCAAATCAAATGCAAAACAAGCAGCAGAGAAGCCCTGCAAGTGGCTCTTAAATGACTTTAAGGCTTAAGGAGTTTAGCACGAATAACACAACCTCCTTTTGAGGCAGTAATGTGGAATAATAAAAACAGTAGTGCTTAAGGCTGTGTAACAGTCTGTACACAAGAGAATTTCCCAGATAATTCAGAACTGACACTGAGGCGTAAGCAGGTTGCAGACCAAAGGCAGAAGACAGGGAAATATTTGCTTACAGCACAACACCATCAGTGACAGCATCAGTAAAGTGAAACTGAGTTATGTGGTTACTGCTTTAGAAAAAAAAAAAGGCATTAATCTGCACTCTATAAAGGAAAAACAATAAAGCTGTTAAATGCACTGGTCTCCCAAGAAAATAAGCAGTTGAAAAAAGGAAGGCAAAGAATTTATTATCATAAAAATGCCAAAATAATGAAATTTTTCACACAGTGCTCCATTATAAAAGTGTTTGTCACTCAGTCCATGGCATCCTGAAATTGTAAGTAAAAAGGAGGAATAACACAAGTTTGAGGCAATAAAGGGAGAGAAAAGACAGTGATTTAGGAGAATTGCAGGCAATTGTGGACTGACTCAATAAATTATATCAAATCTGATTATGAAAACACACGTGCTAAAGCCACAGATGAGGCATATTGTAGCTGGGATCCCAGAGGCTTTTCATAGCACCCACTGAGGAGAGAGACAAAAGACAGCTGAATTTGAAAAGGCAGCTGCAATCTCCAGCAGCCAGCATCATCTCACCTGCACCCCAAATGCTTTAAGATGTAAACTCCTGGTGGGACAGCTGTGACGTGTCCTAATGCTGCTACTGAGAGGAGAAGCAATGACATTATGAGATGGTGTGAGGAAATGAAAACAAGCACGAGCAAAGATGGAAAACCATTTCAGCCCCGCTTCTGAGCCTTTCCCCGGAGGTTTGCTGCCTTAGCTGCCCTGAAAAGAGCACACCAGTTTAGGAAGCCACTAAAGCAGTAATAGAAATAATAATAACAGCAGTAACAGCCTGCTTTATGTACTCTCTCTGTGCAGACCTTCACTGCTGACAAACCAAGGCAACATAGGAATGAGATTTTGAAATATGCTGCCAAGGCCACGAAGGAAAAAAAAGCTGAAGATACCAACACAGTGAATGTGGAAGGAGTTTTGGGACCTTAGGGGAATCAAAGTAATAGAAAAAAAATAATACTACAGGAATTGCTCATTGTTTAGGGGGGGTGAAAGGAAACCAATCACACAGTGATTTGGGAACACTATTAGAGCGGAGACTGCAGGGCAGCTAAGGCTGATAGAGCACTTCACTATGAATCATGATTTTAGCATTAAATATCCCATCTAGCTGTGAGATAGTCATCAACCAAGAGCAGTTTATTGGTAAAAATGAATCAACTCACAGCCATTCTCTTTTGTGAGGAATATGCCAGCTGGAGCTCCAGGAGGTCACCCAGCTGGGCTGTGCATTGCAGCGGTGAGGGCTGGGCTGGGCTGGATCCAGGCTGAGCTGAAGGATGCTGTGGGTCAGAAATACCCACTTAATCACTGTTCTTTAGTGTAACTCACCCTGCATTGCAATTTCCCAGCCTGTGGGCAAAGCAGGGAGCAGACGCTCCTCTTTGTGGACTGATTTCACCCCTTCTCTCTCACAGAATCTAAGGACAAGTCTCTTTCTCTTCCCCCCCTTTTTTCTTCCTTTCCTAGCTCACTCCTCTTTTTTAAAGTACCATTTTTAATAATGTTCTTTGGTTAGGAATTTTCTTTTCCACAAAACACTTCAATATTTTAGAGGGGGTTAAAAAATTACAACATCAGTGCAGATCTGGACTTGCAATTGCATGATGCTCCATATTTGGAATTTCATTTACAGATGTCACAGCTTCATTCTATTGCAAGATTTATTATTTATTCCACTGATTATTTTTTCAGAAAAGGGCAGTGAATATCCTTTTAAGTTTTTTGTCACTCAAAAGCAACTTCATGGTTTTCCAAGGATTGAGATTAGAGGTACAACTATCAGTGCTGGAAGTACTGATTCCTCACTTGTACCAATGAACTTTTAGCCATAAATATTCTCTCAGTGACCAAGCCATGAGGTAACTGAAGTTGCATAGCACTAATGTAAAAGGTCTTATTTACTTAAAAATCAGTCATTATCTGCATTGCTACCAGGAGTCTGCTTAGTCAGGCTCTAAATAGTACAGTATAGACATAATCTAATGATGGACTCAGTGTTATTGTTAATCAAGTTTGAGTCCTGTCAGGGATTACAGTTTGTAGGAAAGTGGACTGTTAAAATTCCCTGTGGTTAATTGAGATTCTGAGTGGAAGTTTTATATGGAAAACACAGATTGAAGCATGTTAAGAAAATAAGATTGCTACCACTTTTTAATATCAGGGTATTTTAATACTATTTATGAAAAATCTGTTTTACTTGTCTGATCACTTGTCTATGACTCCACAACATGAACCTGAATGCATTTCAGATTTTGCTTGTATTATATTTTGAGAATTTTTTTTTTCTTTTCCCTTTAAACATATTTAACCCTAAAGCAGCAAATGGATCCAACTTTCAGTGGGAATTTCAAAAACAAAACTCTTCTTATACAGGACCTGAGAAGAAAGCATGGATGAGTTCATTAATAACACTGATCAGTCTGGTGGAACACACACTCCATAAATCCACTGACTTTTCTAACAGCTGCAACAAAGTCATCAAAATAGCATAAATTGATTTAGGAAATTAAGAAATCTGGAAACATTGGTGTGTATTTCCATGTGTGGGTCCTTGCTGTTGTAGGTGTAGACAGATGCAGATAAAAGTTTTCCCATGTACTGAAGAGCCAAGCTCCCAGTGTAACGAAACATCCCTGTGGTTGCAAGCACACAGGACTGAGCTATTTTTTTTTGGACAGGCAGCACATCCCACTAATGAGCAAACTACATGCTGCTGGGATTCTGTCTCCCTGTGGTTTGTGAACCTTTCAAACATTTCCTCTTTGATCTCTTGTTCCTTTCCAACACCACCTCTGCCATATGTTTTTATTTTCCTTTTTCACTATGTTTTTCCTTTTTCATTTTCTTTTCTGCTTTCCCCTGTATGTTCTCCAGGTCCTTGCTATCTTTTTTCTTATCTATTTTCTTTTTTTTTTTTAAATACACCATGAGCAGTAATTTTGCATGCAGACTCCCCAGAGAAAATGCACTAATTAGGAGTGAAAATATAGCACAAAAAGATTGACAAAAATGGTGATGCATAAATACCTTTTTTGACACACATTCTCAGCTTACTTTCACTGAATCAAAAGTTGGATTCAGACTGTTTCCAAGAAAAGCTTTCCATATCTTTGGGTTTCCTCATGTGGCCTCATCAGGTCAGTTTAACAGAACTCTAAAAGTAGAAATAAAGGGAAATCCTTTTGGAATATTTTAACAGATGTACATTGGCTTGCTTTCAGGAACACTAATTTGACCTCAGTAAATTCTTGTCAAATTTTCATCCATTTACATCCTTCTGAACAGGACAGAGTTTTCCCGAGTTGGTTCCTAATGAGGCCCATAATTGTGTTCTGTGCCATTTTCCTGGAATCCTAGGCACTGATAGGGCAGCAGAACTGAAATGGCAAAACAGCTCTGTTGATGAGGGAAGCCTACCTGCAGAGCTTGCCTGCTCCAAACTTTCCATGTGGCTCATCTCTCCATGAGCAGGTACCCAGTTCTATTTAATTGACTAATTACTTGATATTTATTTTATTTTCTGATGCTCTTTATCTTGTGAAAGAACATAAAGACCAGTGCACAGAAGTCAACTCAGACCTTTAGTACCTGATTCAACTTCATCAGTGTCACTTGTCTCTTCTCTGATGAGAGAAGGGTGAGGGAAAAATACTTTTGAGTAAGTTGTAATGAGTCTGGGTCTTGCTGTTCCCATTGTTTGTTTTCCCCACAGAGTTTCCTGATATTCTCTTCAACCTCAGTGTTCAGCTTTTCATGTTTTTCTAGCATTTAAAAAGAAACCCAGAAAACTTGAAGTTGCATTGTGAGTAATCTGATAATTAATGGAAACAGAAAATGTTCAGAACAGAGATTTCATTTAAAACAGCTTCATTTTTCCATAGCATTTTTCAAGAGATACTTTAAATTTAAGGAAATCTGGACTAGAATGGAATAATCAGTAAAATAAAGTTGCTTGAATGATACAGCACAGCAAATACTTTGGAAGTTTTAGATAAAGGCAGGAGTTTTATGAGTGATTTGCAGCAAATAATTTTGTTTTATGAATTTTGCTGTCTTTCCTGTTCTGTGAATATTTTTTCATTATGTGAAATTGTTCACAAATTACTTTAGTGAATGATTATTGGTTTGCAGATGCCTTATATAGCAGATATTTGCCTTTTTTTTTTTATGATATTTGTAAGCATGGAGCATTGTTTCTGTTACTTAGCAGTTAGGTTTATACAGCAAAGCAACACAGCAGGAATTGCAGATTTCCCATTATGCTGTCTGAAATCCATTTTAGTGAATTCAGTGAATATTGAAGCTTGAATGTTTTGATGAGTAGAATTCTCATCAGTAATAACTGAGCTCATACATCCCTGCAGGAAAAGAAAATATGCAGGAATAACATGCTCTGATAGACTCTGAGTTGGGGACAGGTGGGTGACTCTTGAGTTCCCTCCTAAATGAAACTATTTTATGATTCTAGCAATGAATGCTTTCAAACCCAAATGAGTCCATTTGTATTCCTTATTCTTCCTTACTGAAATGAGAGGTGGGTTCATCTCTGCACCTCCAGACATCAAAGAATTAGGAACTGTGTCTGAACTCAACCTTGATGGTCTCTCTATTAAAACAGAGTTTTTTTTTTCTTTCACCTCTCTCAGACCTGTTGTGACAGTGTGTGGAATTTACACTTTTGGGGTACTTGCAATATTCCACTGACTGACAAGGGCGCCCCGTGCCAGGGTCTTGCCACCCTCACAGGGAAGAATTACTTCCTAATATCCAATATAAATTTACCCTATTTCAGTTTAAAGCTGTTGCTGTTATGGCTGCACTTATTCCAGGTCAAACTGGAACAAGAGGAGACATCAGGATAAGGAGGGAGATGTGGAATTAACTTCCAAAAGCTATTAAAAATCTGGCTGGCTTGACAGAAAAGAAATTAAGGAATAAGCAGTACATGCATGGAAAACAGAGATAAAAACAAGGAGTGTGAAAACTGCTTAAGTGAAAGGACAATGTTAGAAGAGGGACTAGTGGGGTTACATGAATGTATAATCCACATATGAATAAGAAAGGATGAATTTGAAACTAGAAACATTTTGTAATAAGCAGAGAAAGGAATTTGAATTTGGACTTGGAGTAGTAAAAAGCCTGACTAGTTTCATGAAAGGGATTATATCCTTTGATGGTATATCAAACTTTTCAGTCCTGTATTTCCCTCAGCTTTTTGGGGTCTTGAGGCTTTTTTTGTTGTTGTTGTTGTTGTTGGATTTGTAGATTTTTTGCCTGCTGTTTTTTTTATTTGTTTTGGTTTTTGTTTGTTTTATTTTAAAGGAAAGACTGAGAGTCAAAAAAGCGAGGTCAGACTTTTCTCTGGAAGTCATGTAGGAATTGAGGACTGCAAACTGAGCAGTAATTATTCACTTATGAAAGTTTGTTCCACTTCAGATTTCTCCTGTTCCTCACCACATTTCATACTCACAAGCTTTTACCAGAACATTTCACCCACGAAACAGCTGCTTAATTGTTAGAGGAAAAAATGCAATCCAGGAACTCTGAAAAACCAGTTTTCATGCTCATGACTACTGTGTATGTACAGGACTCACCAGCACCCAGGGGAATATCATTTTTCTGTTGCAGGAAAAGAGACATCCTCCTGTTTTAATACCTCCCAGGGTTATTTAAAGTATTCCAGCTATCTGAGACCTATTCTGAAGAGAATTCCATTTCAAATACAACTTTACAGGGACAGACACTTCATGCAGGCAAAACAATTTCCTTGCTTATCCTTCTACTATTCTTCTAACTGTTAACAGTCACTGATTATGGCTTAATTTAATTTTCTCCAATCAACTGTTGTATATATGTAAAGCCTTATAAAATAAGGGCCTTGCTACCCTTGTAAAATCATAAATAGAAGTACAAGAGGACTCTGGGAGAGTGACTCATCTGGGACACAGAGACCTGAGAGATGTGAGGCACTCTGACTGATACATGTCCTCATTGTGGCGTGGGGTGGTTTGGTTGGCTTGGGTTTGTTATGCCTTAAAACTGTGTAAGCTGATAACTGGCTAACTGCTGCGAAAAGCTGCTCATTATTTTTTCATTATAAATAAGAATAACTAGAGCATAACAAGGAGCTGAAGTTCCCTCAGCTGTTTGTTTCACAGTGCAGGTTTTGCTGGCCTTTCACTCCGTGTGGATGGAGGAAGGAGATTTTCTCCTCCCACCACAGTTATCACTGAGGGAAGCAGGATTTCATTTTCTGGGGGTGCAAACCCATCAGGTAACCCAGATTAACATTCTGCTTTTAATTCAACCACTTTTCTTATTCCCAGGCTCCTGTTCACAGATTCTTATCCAGCATCCTGCTAATACAAGAACAGAGATCTCAATCAGATTTCAGTTTTCATTCCTTGGTTTCCTGCCATTCCTGTCTGCTCAGGGTGACCATGCAGGTTAATTTATTCCAACAGCTGATTTTCCAGTAATGTCCCCTCCCCATAATTCCCCAAGGAAGAAAACTTAGTGATTACATCCATTCTTCAGACCTGTACCTGGGAAAGAAAGTCACAGCAACGTGGTTTTAGCAGTCAGGGGACAAGACTCCACACACTGGATTATGTTTCACCAGGATATTATTGATACAGACTAATGGTTCAGCACAGAGAGAATGAGGGTGTGAATTGTGTGTCACAGCCACAGCACCCTCACAGGTTACTCCTAAGGATATTCCTGAGCCACTTACATGCTTTTCCCTGCTCTGCTTAAACCCTGATCTGGCTGCAAAAGGAAATCCTTTGGGGCATAACAAAAATAAACTGGCAAACGTGGTGATGAAGAACTGAGTGACATGCAGCAAAACACTCCTCCCAGCTTTGCTCTGCTGTCAGAGCAATTTCTCCTGATCTTTCTGTCCATGAGCTTCATTCAAGCCTTCCCAGCAGCCATCCAGGCACTTAATGCAGGTCTTCAAGCTGCACTGCACTTGGACACGATGTGTGCTGCTAATAATCTAAAGTGACAAGACAGCAGAAGAGCTTTTGTTTAAAAAAAATGATTAGCTGCATTTAATAAATTGAAAAGGAGCCTTTATAAAGGCCTAAGGAATGTCCAACCTCATTTACTTTCTGTGGACTCTGAGTGGAAATTTTAATTAGAAAACGGATATGTCATGTGCTGCTCAGGTGATGCAAGGTTTTTATATTTTATTTATTTATTTTGAAAATTCATCCTCTGGGCAGCTATCAGTTATTAAGTATTTTCAGTGGAGTGATTTTTTTCTTACTCTCTTGTGATATGCAGTGGAGTCAATTTTTGACAATAAATTCAAAATAACTTTGAAACATTCTCTTTGTGTAAATGATGTCACAGTATGTACAATCATGGAACCATGACCAAAGCAAAAAAAAAAAAAAAATCCTTCTTTTACTTCACCACAGAACAAAAGCCCAGCCATTTCCCCAAAATTCAAGATTTCTCTTGACTTCTTCTATAGTTAATTTAGGCTCTTCAAAGGGTGTGCAGCTCTAGCTCTGCATGAAGCTGTGCTAAGGCAGAACCTGCAGGGATGAAAAAAAATTAAGATATTGTGTAAACTTTTCATTGACTGTTTTGCCTCGCCGGTTCTTGTATTCTTTTTTTCTGTCAAGGTCGGGATTGAAAGTGCTCAAGATGATATTTCATGTTCAGACTCAGGTGTTTATTATTTCTTATCTATATCACAGTCTCACAAGTCATGAGTTCTGCAGTATTTCACTAACAAGCTACAAAATGCCTCCACATCTGTCCCTACAAGGTCTTTTAAGGCTAAACTGTCCAATTAAGTGACACCTGAATTATTTTCACTTTTAACCCAATAACTAATCCCTCTTGGCCCTCAATGCAGATTTTCCTTCCAATTACAAAATACCACCCAAAGTCATGAAGAGGAAGAAGGTGAAGAATAAGGACCAGACTCCAACCTAAAACTTCCATCTTGTTTCACATATATTACTGTCATAATCATATTTTCTGGAAAAAATCCCTTTGCCCAGGATTCTTCTCCTGGGAAGCTGAGAAACCTCAGAGAAAAAGGAAAACAACTTTATCTCATTTGCTTCTCCTGTATTTTGCTGCTTTGGAATGTGCTTGGAGATTGTTTATCCAACAGGTGATTGTTTCATTGGATTCCATGAATTGTTTTTGACTTATTGGCCAATCAGGGTCAAGTTGTGTTGAGGCTCTGGAAGGAGTCACAAGTTTCATTATTATCTTTCTAGCCTTCTGTAAGTATTCTTTTTTGTTTGGCCCTCAATGCAGATTTTCCTTCCAATTACAAAATACCACCCAAAGTCATGAAGAGGAAGAAGGTGAAGAATAAGGACCAGACTCCAACCTAAAACTTCCATCTTGTTTCACATATATTACTGTCATAATCATATTTTCTGGAAAAAATCCCTTTGCCCAGGATTCTTCTCCTGGGAAGCTGAGAAACCTCAGAGAAAAAGGAAAACAACTTTATCTCATTTGCTTCTCCTGTATTTTGCTGCTTTGGAATGTGCTTGGAGATTGTTTATCCAACAGGTGATTGTTTCATTGGATTCCATGAATTGTTTTTGACTTATTGGCCAATCAGGGTCAAGTTGTGTTGAGGCTCTGGAAGGAGTCACAAGTTTCATTATTATCTTTCTAGCCTTCTGTAAGTATTCTTTTTTGTATTCTTTAGTATTATTTAGTATAGTTTAGAATCCTTTAATATAATATAGTATAATAAAATAATAAATTAGCCTTCTCAGAACATGGAGTCGGATTCATCGTTCCTTCCTTTGTCTGGGAACCCCACAAATGCAATATATTACTATATTCTAAAACCTGAAACTCTGAGTTTTCCACCCTGTGATATTACACACTTCTATTCAAACTCCACACCCACAATCCCAGCTCTAGCATTCCATTTTGGAAGCCTTCTCCATGGCCCCAAGTCAAATGCAGTGTTATCTTGGGGGTCAGTGCCTGTCAGCACAGAAAGTCTTAAGTTCTTAGCATCCTGGGTTCCAAAATTGCCTTATCAAGCTCAAGACCTTGTGGGCAGGAGAAGGGTCAGGCAGCCTCAGTAGTGCTGGAAGCAGGGCTGTGAGAGGGCAAGGAGAGGGCTGCATGGCAGGACTTCTCCAGCTGGACACTTCTGGTTTGATATAACAATGAGGAGAAATGATTAGAGGCCTCCCTTAGTGTTGGCCAAGATGAGACATGACAATAGAAATATCTGTGGGGCCACGTGCAGCTCAAGATGCAGAATGTCTGTGTTTCTGATTATTTCCTGAGTGCTTTTCTAGCACAACTGGAGGCTCATTTCCCACAGAAGTTCTTCCTTAAAATTCCATCCCACAATGTTAATATTTGAAGATATCAAAAACTTTTTGAATGATCCTTTTCACCCGATCTTAGTTTCCCCTTTCAATGCCTTGTTTGGCACTGCTATCTTTCTCTCTGTAGGGAGTTTTCACTTTCTTTTTCACAAGCAATCACCTAAAGACCACCAAATTATTTTATTCAGTTGGGCAACATTCCTAATGTGCCCAAGCAGGGTCACACCAATATAACTTTGGTACTGATTGGGCAGAATATGCGAAGAAAGTAAATCTTCGTTATCAACTCTTTCAAAAGCTTTCTCTCTGAAAGCTGTGACATTTTAATTGGTTCATGTTTAAGTTAAGCAATGAAAATACATATGTCAAAGGAGATGCTGTCCTCATCTCTGAATACACAGGGAATGATGTGAAGAACCCAGTAATTTCATAACCCAATTGTTCCTGCCAATTTAGGATCCTTCCCTGGGTTTCTGATTGGCTGTGTCGACTTTACCTTACAAAAATATCACAGATAAGGTTTTCAGGCAGTGTGGGGGTTTGAATGGGAAATCTAAAATGAGATTTATAGAGTCTCCTCCACTGAACCACCAGCATGAAAATAAATATTCACTGTTACACAGATTTCTTGAAACAAGAACATTCTGTAATCTCGCTATCCATCTTCTCTGCAAAAATTATTAAAATATATAGCTACATTTTGCTGCCAGTCAGACCCTGATGCTTTTAGCACAGAAATCCTTTGCTTGATGTACCTAGCAGTGTACAGACTGTTTAATATGTATAGAACTGGTGTGTCCCTTGTTTAACAGGTTTCAATTTACATTTTCATATCAGGAACCAATTTTGTGCCACCATCCTGGACAGGAGGTGGAAAAGTCTGTACTTGAGATTTCTCCTGCTGAGGTGGGAACCATCTCCAAAAACCTGTTTTGGAAGCAGGATCACTTGCTTTTTTTCAGGATGGAAGAGTGAAGCAGGAAGGGAAATCCCTAGCCAAGTTTGGCTAGGGATGGGACTGTGACAGATTCAACCTCTTGCAAGTTTTATACATAACCCTTTGAAATCTCTGTAAGCATAGCTTAATGTCCATTAAAATGCCAAAAAACAAGTAGTAATGATCAAGTAATCAGTAATGCATATTTAATTAATACAGCAATTCATTAAATAACAGCTAGTATCTAGAACACTGAATTGGCACCTGTCTGTAAAAACTGCATTTTCCTCTTAGAAATTCTAACAGAACTTTGGATAAATGGTTTCATACTTACCTTCTGTATCATTTAGCATAAATAAGGACTTTTTTTTTTTTTTTTTTTGTTTATGTGAGATGTTAGCTAATGTATGAACACTGAAAAATAAAAATAACTGAGCTTTTCTTCTCAAGGCCCAACAATAATGATGAGAGACACCCAAGACTATTTAGGAGTATCCTGCCAGGACAGCACTTATTCAAATAACATTTTAATGTCCTGTTTTTCTCCATTAGGTCCTTAGAATGAAAATAAAGCTCCTTTTCCCCCCCTTTTTATTTTTTAATAAAACACACTTTTCTTCCAAGGCAGAGCTATTTATCTCCAAGTAGACAAAAAGCCTGGAACCAGATGAAAAATAGAAACTTTTTCACCAGTTTCCTCTCTGGCTATTCTTTCAGTATTACTTCCTAAGCCTCAGAGGTTACAGGTTCGTAATGAAAATGCACAGTGGGTTTCATGCCATATCTGTCTTGCATTGATTTTCTGCCCTTTCCTCCTCAAAATGAGGGAAAAAGCACCAAAAATGAGATTGTCACAGCACCGCTGCCTGCACACAATTGGCCATCATCGTGGTTACAGAGACCATTTAAAGAATAAACACCGTATTTCAAACAGGCAAGGTATAAAGGGAGATGCCGTTTTAAAATAAATACCAGTATAAGGAGACTAAAAAAATGTTTTAAACCTTTGTTCAGTTCATATCTGCAGATCATAAATAAGAAATATTTGTACTTTTGGAGGTATTTTGGGCTGTAGAAAGTGCTGAGTGCTCTAGGAACATGTAGCAAACTCCACAGGACTGTGGAGCCCTCAGCAGTTGTTTTAGGTTTACCAATATTTGTAGGATTTAGGGTGCAGAATTAATAGGGAAAAAAATCTTTTCCCACTGTGCTAAAAGGCATATGAATAAACCATCGAGACCATAACAGTAAAAGGCACCTTTTTGTATTTCTATTTTTAAAAAATATTTACAAAAAAATCATACATATGTAAATAAATATGCATACATATACACAAAGTAGCTTTTAAAATGAAAATAAATGTATTTACAGTGGAGACAGATAGCTAAGATAGAAAAAAACCCCTGCAGTGATATAATTTTAATTATAATTTCAATGAATATATTTACCTTCAGAATCACTATGATGCTTTTGTGCTCTTCATTTCAATGAAAGGAAAAGGTAATTGAAAGATTCCAACCAACGCTCTCAGCCTTTGAGGGCAAAAATCATTTAAGGCATTTGTAAATTAAAACTGAGGTAAACAGAAATTAGGCTAAAATTAGCAATGATAAAGTTGGTTATTCTACTGAAGGAGGGGTCCCGTGATGAGTGCCACAAGAAATTGTATATTAGGAGTCTGATTGCAATGTGAGATGGCCAGAGAATGGCAATGTGTCATGAAAATTGAGGTATATCCTTTACTGAGACTTTACTCATTGAGAGAACACAGGCCTGATCATGGCTGATAAAAAGTCAGTTTGTAGGCATTTAAAGGGAAGTGACCACAAACACATAAAAAGATATTTATAAATCAAAATAATTGTCTGAGCTCTAGAAAAGAAAGTAAAGGATTTGATTTTATATTGAAATTGTGAAAATTTCTTGGATTTAGGTGTGATGTGGTTTAAGCCCAGCAGGCAAAGACGCTCCACACAGCTGAGGTAAGTAGGAATGTAAGGATCTTCTCAGGTAGATAGGGAGGGGAAGAGAGAGAGAGAGAGAGATGAACTTTAACTGAGAATCCACACTGGATAGCTCAGATCTGAGTGAAAGCATCACTGTTTTCTCTCTGTGTACTCAGAGGTTACACCACGAGCTGCACAAGGCTCCAGACAAAGATGTGCCAGCATCTTCTCACTGACCATGGCTTGCAAATACAGCTACTACATTTGTAAATTGTAGTGATTATATTTTAATGCAGACATTCCATTTAGGTGCTTAAAGCCTGAAAAGTGGCCTGAGAGCTCCTTTAGCCAAGCAATTAAGTAACATCTGACCTCTCCTTCTCCACCTCTCTGGCACTATTCCCCCATTCTGACTGCAGTGGTTGGCTGTAATGTGGGTGTGGGGTTGGCTTTTTTTTCTGTCAGAGAGAAAAATCAGCAGTATCTTCATACCTTTCATGATTTTTTTCATTATTATTTGGAATAAATAATGGAAGAAAAGGTTGATATGATTTGACGTGGTCGTGCCACCAGTATTTCTTAGACTTTCAGCAACATCCAAGATAGTATTTCAGTGTTGGATTTTTGACATTTGTGCTTCATTGAAAGCACATCCCTTCCCTTCTGTGAAGAGAATACATTAAACACTGTGCAGAAGTGTGAGATTAGCTATCCCACAACTGAAGAGGTTTCAATTCAAGTGTGTGCTCATATATTCACTGCAGGACTCCAACACTTCCCAAACCTGGCTGACCTTTCTGAGACCCGTTTGGGAATTCACCAGGTAACATTAACCTGGTTTAAGGTAGGATGTCACATGTGAGTGCAAGTAAGAGGTGGGAACAAGATTTAGCTTGGCAGATCATTGCTGTCTAGATTTGCATTAGTTATGTATATTTTCACACACTCTTCTTAAAGTCACAGCTCAGTTCAAACCCTTCCGTGTTACTGTCTCAACCTCATTCAACAATTTCAATGATTCCTTGCTCCATTTTCACTTATTTGACCATCTTTTTGCCTTTGCCCCTATGTTCAGCTCTCTGTTCAAGCTGATTCTGCTCTCGAAGCAAAATGTGCACGTGAGTAGTGCCTGCTTTAACACCACACAGCATGGACAGCACTAAGATGAATTAGTTCTACAGTAAAAAGAAGGAAATTATTCCTGAAATACCTGTAAGGAGCCCAAAACACCTGGGATGAGCCTAAAATACATGAGCATAGCCATGCTGACTTGAGTGGTGCTCTGAGTTACAGAAGTATGAATTTTGCTGCAGAAATGTTGCCTACAGGTAAATCTGCCTCATCTATAGGCTTTATACAGAAACCAAGCTGTGAAATCTCCTGTTGGGTGTCCCAGCCTCATGAGCCACTCATGAGCTCAAGGCCAACAGAAGTCGATGTGCAGAAGAACAACCATGATACCACCCAGAAGAAAATCAAGAAAAATATGCTGCCTCTCCACGCTGCTAGAAATATATTCCTCTAATCTAAATGAATCTGTTTTGCTACAGTTTATACCCATGAAGAATTCATTAAGCAGCAGCCTCTTTTTTAATTAAAAGCGGCTCTCTCCATCATCTCTTCACACTAAAAAAAAAACATGTTTAGTCCTTTTCTATCAGCTTTTTTTCCCCAGCTCAGATTTTCCACAGATCTCCTACAGACTCTAATTGCTCCTCCTTTCTCCGGGAGTGTTCTGTACAAAGATGAGCTCAGCTAAAACCTTGTGAGTTGCTGCTGAGTAAAAAGGGAAGGTACCTGCAACATCACATCGTCATTGCCTTGCTTTCCACTTGTGATCAGCCATAATCCCACTTCAGAAGAATTGCTTTGAAGAATTGACTTTAGAAGAATTGCTGATTGTTCCCTGATTTCTGTCTGTGAAGCTAATTACTCCCACCTGCATGCAGAATATTACATTTGTCCCCATGAAATTAATTGAATTTCATTTTTGTCTGTTTGCATCTCTAAGAATTTGAATTCTAAGCCTGTCTTCCAAAATTTATTTCCTGTGTCTGACTCATTAGATTTAACAAAAACACTGACAGAGACTGACCTGAAAGAGATCATTGCAGAACCTCCTTCAGTGTCTCTTCCAATCAGTATCTCTACCACAGCTGCAGTTACTTCTTTTTCTTTGTTTGTTTGGTTTTTTTTTGTTGTTGGTTTTTTTACCTGTTAGTTTTATCTAGACCTTGGTTGCTTATGAAAGTTCCATCTGAGACCACATCAAAAGCATTTCTAAAGCCAAGATTCATGATATGCACTGCTCCTCTCCATCCACAAAGTCTGTTGGTTTGTCACAGAGGTTTAGATTGGTTTGACATGATTTTTTAATGTCAAATCTATTCTGGCTGCTCCTCATCTTCTACTCATCACTCAGATAATAATCTGTGTTGCTTCAGTACTGATTTTGTCTGTGTCAAGAACACTCTGACTTTTAATACAAAATTTCTCCATTAACAGTTTCCTTCATAACAGGTGAATTAAGGTAAAGTATATGAAAATACTTTATAAATACTTAAAAAACACTACTTAGTGGGGTTTTTTAGGAGTTGGGGGGATCTGCTTTTATTCTTTATGTCAATATAATGAGAAGGATATGCTGGGTTTTCTTCTTGCAATATACTAACTAGAATTGGAGTTAATTGTAAAACCCAACCAGATCTCTCAGAGCTACTTCTTTAATAAAAACACATATATACATTGCTGGAAAAAAAATTTTGCTTTTGCAAAAATATAAAATTCATCATGTTTTCTGAAGGGTTAATTACCCAGGGAAGATATTGGAAATACAAGGTACAAAATTCCTATTTAGGTAGCATAAGGGAAGATTTTCTTGCCAGTTTATTTCAGCCTTGCTGCAGCAGGGTTAGAGGACAGCTCAGTCTCTGCAGGTGGCTCAGACCTCAGTTCCTCTGTCCAGACTGTCCAAAGATGCCAGTCAGCACCAGCTGTACACAGATACCTGCCCATGAGGCTGGTGGAGCCCAGCACCATCTGGGGTGGGTCACTGGGCACCCATCTGTCCTTAGTGCAGTCACAACAAGTGCTGGACCTCACCCAGCCCCGGGGAGACAAACACTCCTTTTCCTCTAACCAAGCCACCACTGTTTTTCCACCCATGAAAGTATTTTAAAGCAGGTTTTACATCCCCTTTTCACACTGCTGTCAGGAGCTAAAATGTGCGGTGACATTCAGCATCTCTGGAGTCCAGATCTGGCAGGGAGCAGGACAGGGGAAAAAAAATATGTCTGGAGTGTGCAGGGTGCAATCAGAGCCCACTGCTGATGTGGCAGGAGAGGTCAGGTTGTGACAGCTCTGCATATGGGTCCTACATCAACCCTACACACTCTCCATTAATGCTTGGAGAATTCTGCTCTGAGAAGTTTAAATCATGGCAATTTATTACCAGAGTGGTGACAGCATTTCTCTGCAGCACCGTGAGGAATCTGTCCTTTGTCACACCGAGGAACACCGACATATTCATTTTCCTTCTTCAGTCTGTGAGCCATCAGGGAAGTCCAAAAGAAGTTTGTGCCTTAGAAACCATAAGGTTCCCACGATATTTCCTCCTCTTCTCACAATTAACATAAAATTTGCTACTGTAGGCCTTTATAACTGTATATTTTGATAATAATGATATTTGATAAAGCACAGTGTACAGTCTTATCAAAAGGTGATAATGATAGATCAGGAAGGGAATGAGAAAATATTTTCATGAAAATAATAACAATAGTGGTTGTTTCTACATCTCTTAAAAACTTTGTCTTTCTCTATTTAAATGTATATGTATATATACAAAATATTTATATTCCCTACTGTTAGTACAAAGAATTAAGTCATGCAAATGCTACTGAATATTAATGAAAGGTGTATAGAAAAGTTCTGAATAAATATTAACCTGTTTCTTATGAGGGAATAGAAAAATGTAGAAGCACTGGCTCATTTTAAGGTGTTATCATTTATCTTTTTATGGAATTTCTGGGACTGGATGCCTGTGTTAGATGGGGTGACTCACTCAGGACATCCTTTTCCAAACTAAATGCTTCTGTGATTCTGTGGAACAAAACCAGGATGTTTACTTGAAAATAAATAACTAAACATGCAATTGTTTTATGGCTCTCAGTGTTCTGTGTGCTGCTGTTGGGGTCACATCAACCTGAAGGAATTCCTTTGATGGTTCTGGTTGTACATTTCCTTGGGGTGCCCTACATCCACCACAATAAAATCTGGGAAAATCAACTCCATTTACTAAAACCTGAAAACATTTAATTTTCTTTAATAAAGCTAAATATCTTAGTTAAACCAACCAAATTAAAGCAGCTTTGTTATATGGGGTTGAAGTCTCTCTGGTTCCATGCAGGGAGGTTTTTATCCTGCTGTTTCTCTGTCGTATTCTATGGCTGTAGATGTGCCCAATATGCCAGGTTTCAAATAAAAACCTCCACGTTAGCAAACATGGGTCTGACCTTTGGAGAAAGGAAAGATATTGGAATTACAAGACAGATACAGATAATTTCTAAAGGCTTTTATGAACCACTTCCAGTAAATATCTGATCTCACTTACGGCTCCAACTGCCCTGAAAACTGCAAATGTAAAAGACACTCATGGAGGCACAGCTGGGGAGGAAACCTCTCCAGACTTTTTTGGGTTTCCCAATCCCAACTAAGTTGCACTGCACATCTTCCTCTCAACACATCCATCTCCTTGTCTTTTTCCATTTAATTGACTCTCTATCTATTTTCAGACCTCATCTGAAAAACACTCTCAAGCACAAACACACACAAACAGTCCCTTGCAGCTGTTTTAATTTGAAATACAAGCATTGTATCTTTTAATAGGGGAAAGTGTTTATGTGAGATATTCATTCTTGCAAACAATATATACTGTGGTGACACTTCCCTGAGGCCAGGAACTTGTAGATGTACTTATTTATCAAAATTCATTGTTTTGTTTAATTAGCATTCTGAAGAGAGAAAATTCCTGCTCAAGATCATGTCTTTGCATACTCAGAACAAAAATTGTTTTCTCTTTGGCAGCACTTAAGTGCTAAACAGCTCTCCAAACTCAAATTATTTGTGAGAAAAACAAGCAACAAAACACATTTGATTTTATTTTAAGACAAGCATTTACACTGTAGACATTATAATTATTTACAAAACTATATTTTCTGGTTGGCTGAGAGCTGAATGCCACTGCAGCAGCAGTGGAGGCAGATTCAGTGGTAGCAGCCATCTCTGAGGAGGAGCTCAAAGAAGATGGGAGGGTTCCTCTCTTCAGAATAAAGGCTTTACACCCTTTTTATCATGCTGAAAAAGACTGGCAGGTGGCAAGGATATAATCTCAACCTTCTGTCCAGGTCAGTCTTTATGCAACTCCCAGCTGTGAATGAACAAGCATCATCCAAAGAGGATGTCTTGGATTCCACTTGAAATTCATCTCCTTGGAATTAAGGCTGGGGTGGCAGCACTGCTGAACGTGGTGCAGCTGCAGCACTGCAAGGGAAGTTCCTGCTGGAAGGAACAAACCCCTGCCTGTGGTGGGAACAGAAGCTGCTTTATGGAAGCAGTTATGGTCAAGGCTATATCAATTAAATGAGCAATGTAATTTGTTAAACACCCAATCTTCACCTGTATCTGGCTGCAGTCAGCAGACTGATGGATGGGTGCAGTTATCCTGTGCCTGCAGCCTGGGAAGGAGCTATAAGTCACCTTAATTCATGCCACTGCAGATCTCTGGCAACAAAGGTGAAACTGCAGAAAACATGCCACAAATGCCCTTTTTAGATGGTGTTCTTACTTCTTTAATTCCACTGGTATAGTTTAACTAGATGGACATTAACTTCTATCTTTTACAGTTACAGGCTCAGAACCTCTGAAATACCACTCCAATATCTGTAGTTCCAAATAAGTGCAAATAGGTTTCTGAGTCAGTGTTTTCTGAATGAAAGGCAGTTTTTCCACTGAATTAATAGATGCTGGACTATATCCTAAATCTGAAGTGACTCTGGTCATAAAAACTCTGTCAGTGTTGAAGGTCTTTGGGGAAAATTCCAAAGTCTGAAGTAGTAAATTAATCTACAAAATCACCTGAACTGCGAAGTCTGCTAGAGAGGTGGCCAAAATTACTTAAACAATTTTCTTTCTAAAACTGTAGTTCTAACTCACAGTTATCTCCAAATTTGAAATTGAATTTGCTAAACGGTTTGGGAAAAAGAAATTTAATTAAGTTCACCAAACTGGGAAGCCAAATGTTTCCTGCACAATCAGAGGACAGCTAAACCAGACTGCAGGAAAACTGTGTTTAAATCCTTTTTCATTTTTTATGCACATCTTCCAAAAGCAAATCACAGTTTATTCTAGCTCATCCCAGTAAGTTCCCATAACATCCATCCTGTATAAATGCATATATACTAACTGGGACCAGCCTCTGTGGCCTGCTCATAATCAGCCCTTTCTTGGTTAACAAGAAGGAAAACAGAAAATGGGGATATATTTTGGTTTTCTTTGTTTTTCAAGGTGTTTTCTGCTGCCACAAAGTCTGGTAGTATGGAGAAATTCCAGATGGTTGCAGGATTGCTGCTTGACTTAGTCAGAAACCAAATATGTAGTATATAGAACCATAAAAGAGGCAATTTCTCATTCTAGACTTCTCTAACTAGAAAAGTGGCACCATTTTATGCCTTTCTGACCTTGCTGTTATACAGACATTTTCTATCACTTATTGACAGAGAATACAAGGACAATTGGAGCTTTAACCTGATAAGGAATGATTGTTTGCAACCATCTTCAAATGTTGAGCCACCAACTGTCTCAAAGTCCAGGTTTAGTAAATACACAGGAGTGTGTGTGTGTGAATGCACAGAAATTCACAGATTGACCTGCTGGCATAAAACTTTAATATTATTTTGTACTTACTGGATCTTAGACTTCTCACTCTGCCGCCTAGAGCTGAAGATTCCTATGGCTGTACAAGACAGTTTAGCTTTTTATCCTTTTTTGAAAGCTGACCTGTCCATCAGTATCTTTTTCAAATTCTCTGTGGATTCAGGGATATCAAAATTATTCCAAATTCAAATATGAAAAGGACTTAGCACTTTTGTTCCTGTCCAAATTTTTACATGGCTCTGACAAAGACTTGAAAGAACCTTCCAAAAATGTGAAAAGTTTTTTCAGGCTTTGGTGATTACAGCTATTCCTAGTTTAGGGATTTCCATTTCACCTTAAAAGTCATGGAATGGCTCTGGCTGAAATACAGACATAATTTACTGTCCCCCAGACAGATCATTAGCAGCAGAAAAGGGGCTTTGCCTACTGTGTCTGAAACCATCACTCTTCATTCTTGTGCCTGAAAAACCTCAAGTCTGTTACCCAAATCCTCCTCATCCTCTCTATCAGCAAGGAGCCAGGAGAGGGAGATGGTGCCTCAGCCAGGGAAGGGGTGGTGGTGCAATCACCAAACCAAATCAGTCAATTAAAAATGGGGGTTGGGAGAAGGGAAGAAGCAGCTTCAGGACAGAAGTTCCTTTGCAGCCTTCAATACTCTGTGAAAATGGCAGTGTTTTCCACAAGGAAATTTCTTTGCAAACATCAGCTCATCTAACTTAAAACAGTGGAGACAAGGCCATAGGGAAGTAATGATGGTAATTTAAATATAAATTGAACAAAGTCAGCAACAAGTCCTACAAGCAGAAACTCTGGGTGTAAATCCTCTGCCCTTATTTTCCTTATTGCCCCTTTTCTAATTTTCCTTTCTTGCCACATAATATTCATCTGGTGGTAGAAAAAGAAGACATTACAGAGCTGTCCATGGTTTTGAATAAAGTAATTCAGAAAGACAAGTGACTGATTACAACCACTCAGTGCCCTGAACCTTTACTGGGATTAAGACCTGAGGGAAATTCTGCTCCTCTCCACTTTGCACTGAACTTGTTGGCTGTGTTAAAAATCTCTCATTTCCTTCTGACACAAGTGTGAGAAGCTGAGGGCAATACAGAATAGGTGATGGCATTTATTTAAGAAGTTGAGAGGAGTAGGCAAACTGCTTGCTGGTGTTCAAATTACCAGCATTTTAACACATCTTTCTAGCAAATCATCCAAAAGTCTGAAATAATTCACTCACAGCATTGCAGAAAACACCAGTTATCCAAATTTGCCTGTCAGCAAATGGCTGTGGTTAAATATTGTTTAAAATGCAATAGGAAATATTTGCCTTTTTATTTTTTTAATGGTTTTGTTGCTGCAGTGAATGTAAATACTCACATACTGAAGTATTGTTTTTGAAGGTGCTTTATTCCCAGGGATTCATTAAAAACTGCTTGTTAAAATGTTCCACATGCTTGGTGTGCTGTAGCAGCTAAACACAGGACACAGTCATGTTAGGAGCCACACATCCTAGGAATTAACTTCAGTTTTACAAAAGCCAGGGCTAAGGAACAAAAGATATTCAGCGAAGGGTGAAAGTGAAAACTTAACTCTCATAATTAATTAATTCCTGAAATCTGCTTTTTATATCTACTCACACACACTAAGGCAATTGCAGGAGAAGATTTTAATGGGAAAGGGAGACATATTTGCCACCTCCTTTGTTAGCAAAGCTGAAGGTTCAGCTGATATAATCTGAATAATGGAGGAGCTGTGTTTCAGCACACACTTCTGGGCAGGCTGGGACATGAGTCAGAAGTGGACAAACACAAAAGAGGCTTCTGGCACTTGGCTGGGGCCTTGTTTTAATTGTGGTCTTTAGAAAAGTCTTCAGCACTACTGTAGGAAGCTACATATAATAAATTCTTCCTATTAGGTTGTTTCTTCCTAATTTTAAGATTCTCTGGATCAGATTTGCATCCTTTTTTTTTTTTTTTTTTTTTTTTTTTTTTCCTAGAAGAGAGCTGAAGCCAATCTCCAGCAGGAAAAAATGGTGTAAAATGAAAATTAAGGTAGAGATAAATTACTTCCCTGATTTCATACATACAGCACTGGATATGGCAACAAACCTGACATGTTTGTCTATTCAGACAGTCTCATTTCCATGAACTATGCTCAATTATTTTTTACAGGGAGACACATATTCTGACTATACATTGTTACTGTAATACTCTTTGGAATCAGTCTCAGATTAAGAATCCAGTGTTTCACACACAGCACAAATGCAACACAAGAAGTTGACCTCTGCATCTAAGAGTTCACAGCCCCATTAAATACTTCTCAGAGCCAGATACATTTTACTTTGGTTATGCCACAGGAGAGGTCAGTGGCATCTTATTTTTTCTTGTCCTGAAGAGCAATATAGACACCAATATAAATAATTCAAAAACTTTATCTTTCATGAAGAAGTCAAAATCTTTTACTCTTTTTTTTTTCAAGGAAGTGCAATTAGCTAAAATGATACTGATAAAACCCATTTGTTTGAAGGTAGCTTATTATTTTTATGTCACTCTACATTGCAGTCATAGCCTGTGGATGGAAGCCATTTATCCACACAAATGAGAGTGCATTTAACTCTCATGCATTTAACTGCATGAGCAGCTTGTTTAAACACTGGCTGCAGTCTAAGGACAGCAGCACACATTTGCAGAAGGCAGCTCAACCTAACAGAGATGAAAGTCTAAAACAGTTGAAATGAGGATTTAAATGATTGTCTTTGAGCAGACATCTTACTTTTATATATTACAGAATCAAATCACAGAGTCATAGAATGGTTTGGTTTGGAAAGGGGCCTTAGAGATCATCTAATTCCAAACCCCCTGCCTTGGACAGGGACACCTTCCAAATATAAGTTTAATTAAATGAGATTAATTCTACTCTAAATGCCAGCTTTGAGAGATTGGTGCACTCTCCCATCAGGCAAGGCCAGTTCCCTTCCTGCTGACCTGAGCTGTTCATAGCTTATCAGCTCAGGTTAAAAACTACAATACTAAAAAGAGGCAGCAAAAACTTGGAAGGACAACATTTATTGATGCAGTTTTTAGAAAGCAGGAAGCTCTTTATATTTTCTGTGGTTTTCAAGCTTTAGTATTCATGGGTTTTATTTTTCCTAGAAGGTTTGAAATCTAGAAGTCATCTGGCTATAGGCAGAAAAGGCAGAAAAGTTTGTGTTACCATGACTCTGGAGTCCAGGGCTTTGCAGTAAAATACCTGGATATCTCCTGGTTTTGAGCAAGGATTGCATAGCAATGTGTAGTGGGAGGGATGGGGAGAATGACCTCACATGTTTTTGTTTTCTGTGTAAAACCAAAAGCAATCAATGCCCACCCTAGACACAGAACACGTGTCAGGCTCTTCATTCCAGCTGTGTTGTCATTTCAGAATTATTCAAAAGGTCCTGATCCTGCCAACAAACTCCTTTTTTAGTAGACCTCTGCATTCATGCAAAATTTCTGCCAAGCTCAGAGGCTCTCAGCAGGCAAAAAGGGATCTGACCTTGCACACTGAACAGAACTAAAGGTTAGGTGGATGAGGAACACTGCCAGCCTGTGCTAGCAATGACTGGTAAAAGACAGTTCTTACTTGTTCTAATGTGAAAAACTTTTTTTTTGGATGGCTTTTTGCACTGAGAACATCCTGCAGCAAGCACTGCTGTGAAGCTATCTGCAGTACAAGCTGCAGATTTTGTGTAGGCCATGGGCACAATGGGTGTGTCACCTGAAACAGGTAGGCTAAAGAGTCGTTCTACAGGATCAGAAGATGAGGTCTTTACTCATTGCAACAAAAAACAAACAAACAAAATCCCCACAAATAAACCTAAAAAAAACCCAAAAAACCCCCAAAACAACCAACCAACCAACCAACCAACCAACCAACCAAAAAAACCAACAAAAAACCAAACCAAACCAAAAAAAGTCTACCAAGAAAACCCCAAATAAACAAAAACCAAAAACCAAACCAAAACAAATTAAAAAAAAACACAAAAAAAACCACCAAAACCAAACCAAAACAAACAAACAAAAAAAAAAAAAAACCCAAAACAATTATAGTTATTATGACCACATTAGGAGAAAGGGGACTATTAGGTCACTTCTCTGCCTTTTCTGTATTTTCTCTGAAACTTGAACTATATTTCTCCCTTCTTTTCAGCCTCAGGTTTTCCAAAAGTATGGATTGATCCTATTTACCTTCTCCTCAGTTTTCTTGCAAAGCCACTGCATAGGTCAAGCAAAGCTTTTGCATTCATGTTGATGTGTCCTTCAAATAGAAAAATGTCAGAGTATTATTGTATTTGACTCACTCCCTTTCTTTTTTTTTCCCTCCAAGGATTAAGTGTCAAAGCTGCTTTTAGGAATAAGGATTTAGGTCTTGATTTAAAGGAAAGGTGACCATAGACTTGAAAAGATGCTGGATTAAGTCATCATCTTGTTACCCATTCCTTTTTGTTGCCTGAGAGTTAAAGTTGATGTGAAATGTTCTGGTGAGGCACAGTTTGTAGGAAAGAGCAAATCAGCCTCTCTTTAGCTCTGAAATGTGAATATGTGCTCTAATAAAACAGGAAAAAGACAAAGGTGGCAGAATTGAGATTTTCTTTGCTACCAAGATTGATGCTACAGATATTCACCTAAAGGTAAATAAGACCTTGTGTGTATGCTTACTTTCACTTTTCCACTGAACCATGAGAAATAAATCAGGAGAAAGTGATGGGAAAAGCCTAAGGACTAGCAGAGAAAGGGATGTATCTGTCATGGGGAGAGCTGGGGCTGGGCTCTGCTCTGGTTTTGCAGTCACTGAGGCAGGCAGGGGAGGTGACAGTCCCCAGTGCTCTCCTTGCAGGTAGCTCAGCCCTGACATGATGGATGGCCAGGCCACTCTGCAAGGTCAAAAGAGATTTCCATAGCACAGATGGGCAAAGTGCTGTGAGGCTTTCATTGCAAAAAAAAAAAAAAAAAACCAAAAAAAAAACAAACAAAAAAAAAAAAAAAAAAAAAAACCAAAAACAACAACAACAAAAAAACTCACACAGGGAGAAAAGAATGATTTATCCAGGTGAGAAATATTTCTGCAGTGTGATTTCTTCTACCTGACCTGAGCTTTGCTGCCAGCCTTTCAAAGCACTGGAAAAGGGAAGGTTGTGCCCAAAGAATTCAGTCTCTGAGGACTGGGTCCTAAGGCACCTTTGTGCTTGGAAATATATTAAAATTGCCTGGGAGCTCAGTAAAGCCAAAGGGACATCAGGACCAAGACATCACTCCTGTGTCTGACCTTTTCTGCTCATTATCTCCTCCTCAGGCAAATTGCAGGCTTTAAGGTTTGAAGGCTTTTGTCCTCATGGCAGCTGGCTTGTTGTATTGCCTGAGGACACAGATAATGGCCTGCCCGTGTGGCAGAGGAGGAGAGATGGAGAAGAAAAGAGAAATGTCATATGGAATAATCCTGCTGAATCTCTGGGCTTTGAGAAATGCTCTCCGGGCCTCAAGCTGAGCTATCCACTTTCAGGTGGTTCAAATACCACAACTGAACAGGATGGTAGAAAGCTAGACCTGGCTGCATATCCTTTTCTACCTTCTATCCTATATCCTATATTTATCCTATTTATCCTATATTTATCCTATTTCTATATTCTTTTCATCCTATACTTCTGTGTCTAAGAAAGCTTTCCTTCCAGTCATCAAGTCCATATAAATCAGTGCATGTACAAAAAAGAGAGACTAAAGGATTGGTTTGGATTTACAGCCAAAAATGTCTCCTCAACCTTTAGAAGGAAAGCACAGAGAAGATCCCACACATCACTTTAAAAATGGTGCAGGAAAATCAAGATGATCACAGTCATGTGGACAACCACTCCAAGAAGCAAGAAATGCAGAATAATTTTGGGTTTCACTTCTTCCCTAGTTTCAACAAAAGAGTGCACATGGCTAACTATACACAGAATTTACATTTTTCCTAGCCTCTTTTCCTCCCTTTCCATGAAGTGTGAAACTCTATTTTTGGCTCTCTAGTACTCTACAACAGGACCACATGGGTGACAGTGAGGGAAGTTCTGGGTCAGTCATCTCCAGGACTGAAAGGAGGCTGAAAGGGCAGAAAGGACAAATCCACAGTGTGAATAATTCATGCGCATGGATAAATATGAATGGCATATGATAATTTTAAGCAGGGAGCTATCTTACAAGAATCACAAAGCATAAGCTCCTGCAGTGTGTTTTTATCATGTTAAGCTTATATTTAAATAACTAAATAACCACCTGCCCTTCAAAAATACTAGGACTCAGCAGCTGTTAATAAAATAATAAAAATATTTGATTTGCTGTGGAATCTCTCAGCATCAAATTGTTTAAAATCACACACAAATGAGTAAATTAAAAATGAATTGTGTTACTATAGTACTACAATGATCTGCTTCTATTTTCTGAACTCTTTTTCTCTCACTTGCTTCCCTCATAGTATGTCTCAATTTCTAACATATGTTCCTGAAAGTTATTCTTGAAAAATGCTTTCAGGGTTAGAGTCTGAGGTCATTCTGTGTCTGTGGGAGATATCAAGGCAATTAAAAACAATATACTCTGTCCTGCTTAAAAAAGGGCAAGAACATAAAAAAGTCCCCCACATTCCCACATGATAAAAAAATGGAAAGAGATTAAATAGAAGTTTGTAGCTTATGATTCCAGCTGGTCTCTGCGGTCTGTTTTCCATTTCAGATGTTTGCCTCAGGCCTGTGGCAGTCACATCTCATTATGTGCTCACACTAGTGACCATCAGGGCCAGAGACCACCCAAGAAATTCTGGTTGTTGGCTAATTATTGCCACAAGGAACCCCAGCTCACATACCCTCTCCCACTTGTGCATTGGTTTAGCTTTCTGTAACTGCACAATAAAAAATAACGACCTTGAGAAGGATGAGAGAGGGCTTGTTCATATTTCGCACAAAGAAAACATTTCCAAAGTGTGGGGCCAGAACCAAGGGGGTGGGTGGGTGGCTGTGGTTGTCTGAGGTACTGAAATATCCTGAAGTTCTGTTATTGCTGCCTGAGGGAGAGATAAAGGAGGGTGTTTACACCTCGTCTCCCAACTTCTCTTGTGCTGTTGCTTCTTCCCTGCAGCAGCCATGAGGGGCCAAAGTTTTGGAGAGGGCACAAGGTTCACAGGAACTGCTCAGAGCTCCCACATTGTCCTGCAGAGCAAAGCCAAGCAAGTCACAGTTAACTGCCTGCTTATAAATTAACTACTGCCACACCTGCCCTGCAGAACAACTGGCATTAGAAAATTCCACCAGCATCCTTGGAAGATGGAGGCAATTTTTTGTCCCAAATGTTGGTGGGAATAGGAATAAGACAGGAACCTGAACCACCAAGCTTGAAGCCACATGTGCTTGACAATACACTGTCACAGTCATATTTTCTGGAAAAATCCCTTCGCCGGGATTTCTCTCCTGGGAAAATTAGAAGCTTCAGAGAAAAAGGAAAACAATATTATCTCATTTGCTTCTCCTGTGTTTTGCTGCTTTGGAATGTGGTTTGGAGATTGTTTACCAACAGGTGATTGTTTCATTGGATTCATGTGAATTGTTTTTGACTTATTGGCCAGCTGGGGCCAAGCTGTGTCAGACTCTGGAGAAAGTCACGAGTTTTTCATTATTATTTTTTTAGCCTTCTGTCTGTATCCTTTCTGTATTCTTCAGTATAGTTTAGTATAGTTTAGTTTAGTATTCTTTAATACAATATAATATCATAAAATAATAAATTAGCTTTCTAAGAACAAGGAGTCATATTCATCATTCCTTTCTTCATCTGGGAACCTCACAAATACAAGAATACACGAAGGCATAGTTCAAGGAGTTCAGGGATGGAGTTTTGACCCAGCTCTCCTCTGTGTCAAACAGCACAATTGCAAAATGTGTTTCCTAGGTTTCATTCTTTCTTTCTTCCCCCTCTGTGCAGGCTTTGCCTGGGCTAGAGTTAATTTCCTTCCCAGTGGCTGGTGTGGGGCTGTGTTTTGGGCTTGTGCTGAGCACAGGGATGATGATACAGAGATGTTTTTGTTGTTGCTGAGCAGGATCACACAGATCCCTGCAATCCCAGGGCCTTTTCTGCTTTTCCTGCAGCCAGGGCTGGGGGTGCCTGGGAGGAGACACAGCCAGGACAGGTGAGCCCAAGTAACCAAAGGGATATTGCACACCATGTGACCATGGAAAGTAGGGAAAGAAGGAGGAAAGGGGGGACATTTGGAGATGTGGTGTTTGCCTTCCCAAGTCACTCTTTCATGGGTGGGGCCCTGCTCTCCTGGAGGTCAATAAACACCTGCCTGTCCGTAGGAAGCAGTAGGAAACCTTGGGGGATTTTGCCTGCATGCTTTCCCTATTAAGCTTTTGCTTTCCCTATTAAGCTCTCTAACTCAACCCCCAAGTTTTCTACCTTTTACCCTTCTGATTCTCTCCCCAATCCCTCTGGTGGAGGAGTGAGGGAGGGGTTGTGAAGGCTTGCCTGCTGGCTGGGGTGAAACCACGACATCCTCTCACTCTTCTCTTTCTTTCCTTCTAGATCACCAGTTCACATTCTCTTCTCCCACTTAAGCTCTACAAACATCCTCGTGTTCAGACTCATCTAATTCTGTTTAACCCATGGCTCATAAGACTCAACAATTATAAATTAATCAAATGGGGTATAAGCAATGATGAGGAAAATGCTGCTGTTCCACATGGCTGGCTTTGTACATTGTTTCTGAGGCTCAGTCTGTTGTGCCAATGGAAGAATGAAAAAAATTAAGTAGGAAAAAATGTCTATTTTTTCCCCTATAAACTAGGGCAGGTTTGTGTAGTGACATGAGAAAATGACTGGCTGAAAATGAAAAAAGGTAACGTCATTTTTGTCATCCTGAGCAATATCTTGTCACAGAATTTTGGTGATATGAAAAAGTCACAGACATTTAAGAAGTTAATGGAATCATCAATGCAAGAAAATTCTGTCTCTGGTTGAGACAGCTCTTCTGGGTCAGAAAATCCCCACGATGCAGGTGTCTGAATCTTGGGAATGTGTTCTGAAAAAGTAATACTACATTTGTTCTGTTTTTTTAGTCTTTTTTAAGCATCCACCATGGGCCATGGTCACAGACAAGATCCTGAGCGACTGGAGAGGTGATCTGATCCCATATGGATGTTTTTAGGGGGAAATCCCAGTATTTTGAACAAGGCAGATGCTTTTCAGGGAAGAAAGAAGACATGTTCTCTCTCTAGCTGTGGTGTCTCTTGCACAGCTCTCCCCTGGCATTTCCCAGGCCCAAAATGAACTTTTAAATATCTGTGCAAATGTCTGGGTTTGTTCTTTGCTTGCAAGCACAGTAAAAATTTATTTAAGAAAAACAGTTAATTTTTCAGCTATTCTTCAAATAGCTTGAGTTGTTCCACAGAATAAATTCTGAAATAAAATATACCAAATTAGAAAAAGGTGGAACTTACTTTTTTTTTTTTTTTATTCTGCCCAAAAAATTATTGCAATATATAGATTTGAGCTAGAGGTTTGATTGTATTTATACTCTATTCTCTTAGCTTGATTTGCCTCCCAGGTGCTGTTAGTCAACACCAATTTGCATTCTACATTGTGACGCAGGCTAGAGCAAAATAATAATTAAAAACAAATATATCCCCAGCTGTAGAGCAGTGGAAAGGCAGCTCTCCAAGGAGTCTGCCTGCACTGCCAATAGCAATGTCTGTGTTCTGCAGGGAAAATCCTCCCTCCTTCAAGTGGGATTCCCACTCCACCATGTGATGTAACAACTGCTCTGGCCTCTGTGCTTGGCTTAAAGTAATGGTGCTCCCCAAAATTATGGAAGTGACTGTCCCTGAAGGATGTGAATCTCTCTAGATTTACTTCTGTATCTTCAGTGAGACACAGCACCCCTTCTATTCCTGCATAAAATGGTGAGATGATCAAATTTGGCAGTGAGGCATCCAGAGCTCAGTAAATAACCCACAGCTTTTACCTGCAGGTACAAAAAAAGCCTGATTTTGTAGTGGATAAAAAACCATAAATCAATAAATCATTACCCACTTGGAAGAGAGGAATGGCACATATCAAAACACACTTTAATTCTGAGTTTAAATTCTATCTATTTAACAGCCTCTAATATATCCTGGTCTGCTGACACAGGACAATATGCCAAAGGCATCAGTGGATTGTAATCACACAAGGAAAGTGATAAAATAAAAGAAAATCCAACTGGGGAGAGAGATGTCCCTTAGCAAGTGAAAAGGTAGTGACAGCCATGAAAAGGAAGAACAAGAAAAAGAGAAATGCATATCTAGTCTGAGTACAAAAGACATGCAAGGAAAAAAACCTAACACAAAAATCCAAAGTACTGTGGTATCCTTACAGCTCTCAACAGGGGAATTATTCAAAAAGCATCATAGTCAAGAAAAAACACATGTAACAGGGCAATTGTTTTAGTGTATATGGTCACAGCTCTCAGTAGAGGAGTAACAGCATGCTGTAGCTCATGGGAAATGCCCACTCCACTCATGTTTGCTTCCTGCATTTTTGTTACAGGAACAGTTTGAAAAAGTCAGATGGGGTGGATTTTAAAACACATTACAATTGAGGAAGAAGCACAGGCAATGAAAGCTCACATTTGTGCACTCCAAGGGCTGCCACTAGCTGTGGTACTTCAAACAGAGGAATGTGAGAGGTCAAAATCTGCCAAAGGCTGGAAGCTTTGCTACCTATGGAAAGCCAAACAGACTCCACCTATGGGGACTGGGATAAAAATCTGTTATATTTCTGGTTTTTATTTCTCTAGTGACTGGAATATCTCTTATCTAGACACAACCTAGCACATAAGATTTCCATGATTCTACATTCTGTTTGTCATAAATGGAAATCAGTTTTCATCTTCTATTGCTCTGGTGGGACTACTGCAGTCGCTAAGGAAGACAAAATTAGTCAAAAATGGTGTTTTTATAAACAACATTCTACCTTGAGAGATACAGGTCAGTTATCTGAGCCTGAAATTCAGGAATCTCTTAGTTCTAATCCTGAATCAAACAAAATAACATAACTTTCTCAGCTGTTTGTCTTCTTCTTATGCCTTTCTATGCAGGCAAAGGCAGTCAAAGCAAGAAATAGAGATTAATTGCTTCTTTAGAGCTTGTCTATTGAAGTGGTAAGTAAAGTTTGGATATTGGATTGGAGATGCTTGCTATCAAGCCGGCTTCTTCTGTCTTTCAAAACAATTTCCATTATGAAATAATGTGATTTTAACATGCTAAAGACAGAATTTTTCTGGTTTAGCAATCACATATTCCTGACAATATTTCCTTCTTACTTTTTTCTTTTTAAATTTCTATTCAAAAATGTTTTATTGAATTATCTTTCAAAAGAGAGGCATTAATTTTGGTGAACAAGAAACTGGAAGTGTTTCCAAGGCAAGGACAGAGAGACCATTAGGAATGCTCACTGTGGCCTTCTGTGCAGTCTGGAGAATTTTAATCCTTATCTGAACTGTTTGCAAATTGACAAGGATATCTTGACATTTGGTGTAAGGGCCTGGCCACAGCTTAGATAATGACTGCTGCAATTTCTTCCTTCTTAATTGAAATTTAATTGAATACCATGCTGATAAAGCACACAATTGATTATTTGCTTCTTCCTTCTGTGCCATGGGCACACATGCTCCGAGATTCTCTGGCTCACTAAGCACTTCTCCTGGCCAACAGAGCCAGTGAGACATTTTCCTTAACCCTTTTTAAATCCATTTGAAGAGCCTCTCCAGTAGCCCATGCAAATTTTATACTCTGCTTTTTTGATTTTTGTGTGATTTGGTTTGGGTTTTGTTTCTTCTTGCTTTCAAATACTGTAAGTAAGAAAAGAATGCAGTTCTGGCCACATCGTGAGGGCAGCAGTGAGAATTTGAGGATGTCTGCTCCATCTTCTCCATGATTTAAATCACTTGTTTGGGGGTAGGAATAAAAGGTGACTTGGAGGCATCTGGCCCCTGAACTCTTTACTGAGCTGGCAAAGATCCCCTACATGAAACCAGACCTCTCAGGAGTTCAGGCAATGACTCATGGATGTTTTACATGTCATCCATATTCACCATGGCCAAATTATTTGTTTACCAGGGCGGTCTAAACAAGACACAGAAAAGGCAATAAAATGGCTGGAGGTATGTGGTGCTTTTCAAGATAATAAATTAAATTAGGATGCCTCAGTCAAAAAAAAATAAATAAATAAAAGGGAGACTTAAGCAGAAGTTTATAAAACTATGAACGACATGAAAGAAAATGAATAGGGAAATACTAATTCATTTACACAGATGAGTGCCCAAAGGCATTAACAAAGAGCAGGTTTTAAATAAATTAATGCTAAAAATGTAGAAATAATTGCCACAGAATGGTACAGAGGCCAAAAATATAGATTAATATTTGAAAAAGAATAGCAAAATACCAGGAAAGAAGGTCCTCCAGGACCTATTAGGCATGAATATTTGGATTCAACATCTGTTTCGGAAAACCCAAACCTCCAGATTTGCCAAAATCTGTGAGTCCTCACTGAAAGGGTATTTTGTTTAGAATATCCCTGGATGTAAGCTTTCTTTCTTTTAAAATGTTCTCCAGAATGGGACTGGGCTAGCAAAGGAAGACACTCAGATGTAATGCTGACATTTGTGTGTGCACTTCCTCCATGTGCAGCACCAGCGCAGTCATCACTGAAATGTGGAGGGGGATTCAGCTCCCACACCACAGGCACTTCACTGCATGAGATAAACAATTCCCCAAACTCTGGAGAGTGTAATTCAGTCATCTAAACACAGGTTAGATGTCCCACAAGTACTTGCTGCTTTCTATTGATCCTTCAGGAGGCCACAGCAGCCCCACAGATCCTGTGACATGCCCATGCTGGTCACCTAGCACCTATAAATTGATTCTCCATGGGTTTAGATATTTAATTCTAAGTGTCTCAGCCTTGAATCTTAATCTTAATCTTACTGGTAATTGTGAGAAACAAGGGAGTGGAATGAATGAACCTTTGGTTTCATTCACTAGGAGCATTCCTTTATTTCCCTCAGTCTTCCACTTCATAGCTATAAAGTGGACAAAAAACCACTCATTTTCCTAGGTTTTGTGTATTATACTATTTGGGATTAAATCTACAGTATAAGCAATAAAGTCCTGATCCATTCAAGTATTTAAATCTTACTATCCAAATGCCCTGGCAGATGACATCCCACATTTCCTAGCTCACTACCTAAGTGGCTGGGAAAATAGTGCACACCAGCTGCAGCATAAATCCTCTGGGGGCACTGGCATTCATCAAAATCAGAGGGAGTGTGTAATTTATCTCTAAATCAAGCTCTAACTTATTATCTAATGAATTAAATTTAAAAAAAGATGGTTTTGAGTCACACAGTGGAATCGAGGCAGGGTCCTGCCTCTTGAGTAGCATAAAGTAGAGGCAGAAAACAAAACCTCTGAGTTAAATTAGATCTTAGTAAGAAGTTCTTTACTGTAAGGGTTGACCAGAGAAGCTGTAGATGCTTCCTCCACTCTGGAGGTGTCCAAGGCCAGGTTGGTGGGGCTTGGAGCAACCTGGTCTAGTGGAAGGTGTCCCTGCCCATCCCAGGGGCTTGGAATGAGATGGTCTTTCAGGGCCCTTCCAACCCAAACCATTCTGTGATTCTGTGATCTCAGCACGTAACACAAACCAACATACAAATTCACTTCTTCTCATCCTCACTTTGGTCCTTGTTGTCTTTTCATCGTCTAATTATGTTTCTCTCCCACCATAGTAAAGTGTGCTTTACTTAACCACAGCATGAATATATCCCTCTTCAACGTTTGTCCTGCATGACAGACTGAATCTTACAAATTTCCAATAAAATAAACACACAGCAAGGGCAAAAATGTAAGAAAATGATGCAGCTAACAGGCCAGATCCTAATTTATTTGTAATTCTCCATAGTTTTGTTAACTGTAGGCAGCACTTCCCTGATTGATACCAGCTGATAATTTTATCCTTTCCGTTAAGATATTAGACGACCTAATGGAAATACTGAACTAAAAACCTGATCAGATAGTGGAACAATTTGCTTAATGAGCTAATTATGGCCTTGCTATGACCTCCCTAGAAAGCTGATCTGTGTTTATAATTTAAAGAATGCACAGATGTGTCCTGATCAGGGCAGCAAGCTGAACTAAATAAATAGCTCAGGAGTTCCAGCTTTGCAGTGCCTGAATCCAGGTTCCTGTTGCAGTTGGATGCTGTGGCTCACCCAGGAGAGGTCCAGTATTCCCTGTGGAAGTACTGCTACATGCAGTAGCAAATATATCCATGCAAATAAATATCAAATATATACATATAAAATATCAAATATATACATGCAAATAGACATCAAATATATACATATAAAGTATTGAATATATACATGCAAATAAATATCAAATATATACAAATAAAATATCAAATGTATACATGCAGTATATATTTGGGGCACTCGAAAGCACACCTCAGGAGCTGCCAGGTTTGTGCCAGCCCTGTTTAGTATTTGTGATACGTGTTGGATGTGTTGACTTCTGTACCTTCCTACTTCTTACTTCCCTCAGTGCATATATGAGGAATGATTTTCATCTCTGTTGCCTTGCACAATGAATACAAACCAGGCTGCAAAGAGGAGAGGGAAAAGATATTAAAAAATGGAAAAGGCATCTGGGTATATGCACTGTGGACAAACAATTTTTAAAAAGGAGTCTATCATTTTATTGCTTGACGTCCCTAGTGACTAGCAGTCACTGCTGATCTAAATTCTTTAGAATCGAGTTCTTAAAAAGTCTCTGAGAAGTTGAATCCACAGGGATCCTATTAATGCTGAGCAGTTTTATTTTATATCGAGAACAACAATAAAACCTAGACATGGTCTATAGTTATATTTGTGATACAGTAGTTTTCTATCATCTCTTTAGCCCAGAATGACTGGGGTTTATTCCTTTTATTTAACAGTTTGTACAGAGAATTCTTGCTTAAGAATTTGTACTCAGCCCTGTGAGGTAACTGTGTGTCATGGATGCTGCATGGAGTTTGGGAACTCATCACTTAGAGAGGCCTAGAAGAACACAAGAAAATTGGGATGACAGGATTCAGCTCATGGTCAGGCTGAGAACGTTAAAGACAAGGAGAGAATCACTAAGTGATTTCAGCTTCTCTCTCTCTCCCTCTATCCAGCTCACAGACCCTTAAATACCAACATCTACCAAGTTCCAAGCTGTGACTCCCAGTATTTTACTCATTTTAATGGATAAATATAAAGTGTTACTTGAACAAAACTCTGCTTCTTTTTCCATGCTAAGAGGGATGTTGGACTTGAGCAGAATGTTCAGGGTACCAGGTGGCAAGTGGGTGACACTGCAGACAAAGCTGCAAGACCAAAAGCAAACCCAGTGTCAGCAGCAGCTTGGGCACAGCTAAGAGGGAGCAGAACTGCAGCTGGGCTGTGCTTTTGTTTCACACCCAAGAGCAAAACAGTTGTCCATGCAGCCTGATTTCTTCCACTGTTTGTGTTGGCCACTTTTGTAAGACTTCCCCAACAGTCCTCTGATTAAGAAAGTAAAGAAAAAAAAAAAGGAAAACTTTTATTTAGGCAGCTGCTCTCTGAGGAAACCAATGCACTCTGGAGCTCTTCCCCCCAACCCAGGAGCTTCCTGAAATGTCCCAGTCAGGTTCCCTCCAGAGTTCTGCTTCCCAGCACTATAAGCACTGATGAGAAGCAGCAGACCTGCAGGTGACTCAGTTCAAATGCAGCCAGAATTTATTTTCTGTAAGTACTTTCTTGACTCTCCAAGGAGCCTGGCCTGGCTTAGCTTTTAACTTTGCTCCTTCTTCTAAATACCTGCCATTCTCAGGGACAAATCCAGCACTGCATGTATGGATCTAGGGCCCCAGAAGGGGTGGGAGCTCAAACACATCCTTTTCCTTGGCATTTCCAGGTGGTTTCCTGCTCAGCAGGACAGGTGTTGAACATGGAATGGTAGCCTTGGTACCTTGGTGAAATACACAGTACTCAAGGTAGGAGTTGTTTGTGGAGCAGTAATCCTGTTTCAGGAATAGGAATTAAATGTTCTCATTCTGTCTGTGAACCTCTTAAAAACCTTGGGGAAGAAAACCCAAAAAACCAACCAGCCAAAACAAACCCACAATGCACCTTACATCTTGCCAGCATGAGATTTAGTTCAAGCACAACCTGGAATAGAAAAGTACAAGGCTATGAAAATTGCTCCATTATTATAATGTAGTAGTTGCAGTTTCTAAAAGTTATGTTGCCCTGTTACTATGACAACTTCTTCTAAACCTCTCCATCACCAGATGGATAATGGGCAAAAAAAAACCTCCCAAAAACCTCATAGAAAGGAGTTTACCATTAATTTCCTCCCTTTTTTTATCTCTGGATATTATGCAAAGTGTTTTAAATATTTATAAGTATTTAACTTAATCAGCAATGTCTATGAAACTGATTATTCTATTAGCAGAAGCATTCAGGTACAGAGCCTGAATGGGAAGAATCATTCTGCAAATGAGGGTGGGACAAGAAGAACATGGAGGAGGGAGAAGTTCTTCTTCCACTGTTTTCACAGCTATAAGTGATGTTAGGTTAATAACATGGAATCCAGAAGCCTTTCCTCCTGCAAGTAAAGCAATTTCCCTACTATCATTTTCCTTTTATTGTACTGTGCAGGCATCCTGTCTAGATTGCCTTGAAATGTTGATGGGTTTGCTGTTGAAATGAATAAATACAATTGGAAAAGAAGGAAAGTATTTGCAAACAATATGAAGAGAAAATAATAACATGAATATGTTACATTTTAGCAAATTTGAAAGTTAAAACAGGGCATCCAAAATTCAGCATGGACTGAATAAATGGTATTTTATAACTTTGCAAAGAACCAAATTCTCTGCAAAGTAGAGATAGGTTTTAAGTGATATAATCATTGTGTGCCATCCACGTGCCCAGATAAGTATTTCAGGAAAATGTGGAGTCCTGTACCTGAAGCACAGTAGTTTTGGGGAGGTTCCTGGACTCTCTGTACTACAGTAGTGCTCCTATTTCAATAAAATATAATGCTGTTCAGAAGAGGTTAAGAGGATGAATTTCAAATGAAAAATAATTTCCACATCAAAGAATTCTCTTAATGTGAAACCCTTATTAAAATGCATCAAAGTGTAGCTGGTGTTTAGTTCATTGTACTGCAAATACTTTGTATGCTGCCTATCAATTAGAATCTCTGACTGCAAATATCAATATGTGATTGATACTGTGTTTGAAGAGGTAGAAAAATGATAATAGAGTTTATTACATGCCAGCTGCACTCGCAAGTGTATTATCTGTGTTCAGTAGATGAAATACATTTTTCAGCTGACTTCCAGAATAAAATGCAGTTGTTGGTTTGTGTCAAATCAATAAAGACTTAATTAGAGTAAATGCAAAATTATTGTGAAAACATGTAGTATGAAATAAGCATTTTGGGAAAAAGTGCCTAAGCTCTAGAAATGAACAGGGAAAACACCAAGGTGATAGGGGGAAAAGAAAATAAAAAATCACAAAATCATAGAATGCATTGGGTTAGAGGGAGCTTAAAGATCATCTTGTTTCAACCCCTTGGCCATGGGCAGGGACACCTTCCACTAAACCAGGTTGCTCAGGGATGGGCATCCACATCTCTGGGCAAAGTGTTCCAGCGCCTCAGCATCCTCTGAATAAAGAATTTCTTCCTAACATCTAATTTAAATCTCTCCTCTTTTAGTTTAAATTAATTTCCCCTTGTCCTATCACCTCCTGTCCATGTAAAAATTCCTTCCAAAACACCACAAGAAACCTTCTTTTCAAATTTTTCTTACAGTGAAGGCCCTTTGATTGTTCACTGTTTCTCTGTGACAATCATTTCCTCTTGTTTCCATTTCTGTGGAAGAAGTTTCTCCTACTGAATTTTACGTGAATCACCATTACAAAATGACAACCATGGATACTGAAGGCATGGATTTCAGTGGGAACATGCATATGTTTAAGAGCAAAAGTGAGGGGCCATGGCCAAGGAGGAACAACAGGGGCACGGTAACTGCCCCCAGGGGTTGGCCAAGGGGAGAAGATCAGTGACAATAAGCTGTCCCAAGAGGAAGACAAGGGGCACCAAGAGCTGGACATGATAAAGGAGAAGTTGTAACCAGAGAAGGGGGCCAAACGTGTGGAGGGAGGACAGAACTTCTATGGGACAACGATTATTTTTTGGTCCCTGGGAAGAAGCATAAACACGGGACAGAAAAAAGGCAGCAAGAGAATGAAGAGGAGAGGGTGGACTGCGGGAAGAATCCAGACCACTCAAGTCTTGAACCAGGAATGAGATCTCCATCAGCAGGATTGACGTTGGAACCATGACTACTGCTGATATTTCGTTTTCTCTTTCCTTCCTCTCTTCCTCTTCCTCTGTCTTTTCTTCTCTTCCACCCCTTTCCTCCTATTCCTTTCTCCCAAACTCTCTGCTAGGTGTAGATGGGGTAGTTTAGGGACTACTATAGATTCCTGAAGATTTTTGCTTTCTTTAATGTATTTATCAAATATTCATAGCTCTGTATAATACTTTTAGATAGTTATGTAGCTCCTAGTCTTTTCCCTACTCATTCTCTCAGATTTTAGAACCATGAGTTAACCTTCTAACACATTCCTGAAAATACTGTTTAGCCTTTTTCGGAGAAGAAATAATGCATTTTGTTTTCCAATCAGAATCTCAGAAGATATAACAAGAAAATGAGGCAAGGATGCCATACACCAACTCCAAAGGGACAGTCAGGAGTGACTCTTGGGCCACAAACACAAAAAGATTTGGATGCTCAGATATGACATTGCACCTTTTAGGTATCTGGCATGGACTCCAGATCCCTGGGGGATTATCTAAATATGAATCCCCTGAACTGGGAGACATAGAAAACCTGTCAGTACAAGAGTTAAACACAGATCTCCTTGTAAAGCATGCTTTCCTCCACATCTTAGGCACCAGTCACGATTTAAGGGGGATCCCTCTCTCATGCAAAACCCCAGATCCCCTCCAAGGACATGCAAAGACAAAGGCTGTTTTGTTCTGTTCTGTTCTGTTCTGTTCTGTTCTGTTCTGTTCTGTTCTGTCTGTCAGTCCCCAGCAGAGCTGTGCCTTTGGGGTGGTGTCACTGGCCAGCTGTGGGGAACTCAGAGTTCACCCAAAATCCTGGAGACTCACTCCTTACCTTAGCCTCAGGGAATTGCCAGGAAAGGACTGGGAATAGCAGGCTGGCAGCTGTGGTAAAAGTGACACAATCTTATCTATTTATTTATTTATTTATTTTAAGATTCAACAGACCAATGTTTATATTATGTATTAGGGAAGAACTCTGGAAAGAAGTCATCCAAAGCCTCCCTATCCAACCAGGCAAAGTCCCTGTGCTTGAGGGTACAAAAACTTCTTATTTTCTTTTTTTATGGTATCTCTCCCATCTCCTGAAAGCTGTATTGTATAAAACAATGTGACTTCACTGGAAAGCATGCGTCATGTCCAGCCCAGTCCCTCAACTTTAAGATCTCAAACTGAAAAAGTCTTTTTTCAACAGCAGTTATTGTACCTGAGGAAAGCAAAAAATAAAGTTAATTTGAATTGAGAAATTTGAAATACTGTGTATAACCATGCCTTTTAATTAGTCTGCTTTTGTGGAACAACTTTAAAAAGTATCTCTTCATTCTTTCTAATAAAAGCAGGGCAGATGAGAGACACATCTGCTTTCCTTAAATATCCTTTGAATGATGGATGTTGAGTAAAGGTCTCATCTAGGAGAACAAACTTCCAACTGAACAACTCTCTCTAAAAGCATTACTTCAGAGCATTGATTTTTTAACTAATGGCATCACTTCAGAAAGATAATTATAACGACATATTTAAACATATTCCACACAGGAGCACGTTGTTTGACATTTTTATACATCTGGGTATACATGTAGCTCTTTTAAAAGAGAGAAATAGTTCTCTCAACTGTTTTTTCCTTTAATATCTTTCATTTTGAGATCATACTGTGAGACATCCTCATAATATCAGAAAGATATCTAAAAAAACCCCAGACATGAAAGGTCTGTGTAATTCTGCTGCACAGTCAACAGCAGAGATTTATGAAGTTCAGAAGTATTTTAACCTTGTAACAGAAAGGAAAGTTCTTCATCTCCTCTGCTTACATTACAGAGAAATTCTGTTTCAAACTCAGGCAAAATACATTGAAAAGCAGTCCCTACAGCAAAAAACAGCAGTCTACTTATGCAAGAGAAGAAAAGGGACAAGAAACATAATATGGTCATATTGAGATATGGGAGAAGTGAAAGGATATGCCTGAGGCCTCAGAGGAAAACCCTCTGTGTCAATGGAGACAATCCACATGTTTCATATAATAGCAGCCTAACACAGACATTGGAAATAGGTCAGAAGTGCCCATTTCTCCTAAATACCTATAGAAACTCAAGGTGATTCATTTGTTGTCAGTACCAATAAAGCAAGACAAAACAGATTAAATTATTCTTAAACCTGAAGACAGCTGGATGATCTGCATCTCGAGATCCCCTTGTCCCAAATGATTCTCCTGTTCTTCCAGCAGTCTGAGCCAGGAAAGAGTGAACCACTGTGTCAGAAGACAAGAATACCACAAATTATATAATAAAATCATCAAATAAATCTGAGGTTACATAATTCTAATATTTTTTTCATTTTTTTTTCCCAAAAGTCTAAGGACTGCTGAGACAAAAACATCAGTATGGACTGTCAAGCCACAGCAGCAGAAGCTCATGTGATTTAACTGACCTAGGACTTCTTAAGTGAAAATCTGGAATTTTTACATCATCACTGGGGCATGCAGAGAAGAACCAGGCATGCCCAAATTAAATAATAATCTTTCCTGACCACATTCCCAATTTCTAATTTAGGTTTAGCTGTTAGATGGCTGAAAATACACTGGGTCAATACCCCATCTCATTTTTACTGGGAGAAAAGAAGCAGAACAAGGCAACTCTGTTCCCTCTCCCCTTCCTACATCTTTGGTGTTGCTAAAATAAGAACAAAGTTCAGTTCTAAAATGTCAGGGTGGAATTGGAAGGAAGGGAAAAAACTGTTGGGTTAAAACAAGAAAAGGTACCAAAAAGCTACTGAGTGAGTACATCATCCATTTCATTTCTTCTATAGAAGTGAAATATTTCCAAGGGGAAAATGTTGTTCCTGTTCTTTTCAGTGTTGTTGCTCTTCTTTTGCCAGGTGAAAGGGCAGTCAAAGGTGTCACCTCTGTTCAGAACTTTCCTCACTAAATGTCCCAGCCTTCCTGTGAATGTGTAGCATTAGTGCCAGACCAAAACAGATAAAGAAGAAACACATAACATCAAGAGGCAGCTCCATAAACTGAAGGAAAGTGGAGATACGGACAGTATTCAATAACACAAGGCAAGTAAACACACAAATTAAACAAAGGAAGAAAGTGGAAAAAAAAATAAACATGATATGCTCAACTAGTGATTAGAGAGCAATCCCTATTAGAATTGTTTATTGTGCAGACATTTGTTATGTTGTCCTGTAGATATCAAATAGCTCTCTAAGTTTACAAAGACATGAAAAACAAGTTCATAGTAGATAGTAAAATACCAGGTCTAGCTGCTTTACATGGCTACAGTTTCTAAAACTTCACAGAGTAAACATTCAGCCATGTAAAATCCAAAAGTAAATCAGAAAAATGAAGCTTTTTTTATTATTTTTTTTTTTAAATCATATTGCTTCTCTTGCACGTGTTCCCGTCCCAGGTCATGAATCCCTACCATGATGCAGCTTAAAAGCTGACACAAAATGCAGCATGCATTTAAACACCTGTTTCTTACACCCAACAGTGACTCACTATTAATTCCCATGGTTAAAAAGCAAGCCAGGAGGCTACAGGAATTTTCTCTACTTTAAGCCACACTGAAGGTCTCTCACTCCTTTTTCCATGTTACAGGAGCACAGAATTTTGACTTTTAAAGTCAATATTACTTCACCTGCAACATATATTGGAGTTGATTTCAATATAGAAAAAATTGATTTAAAATGCTCTTTTGGAAGCAGCACAGGAATTCCTGCAGCTTGGGTCCTAGACTGTATTGACACAGAAGAAAGCTCTATTAATTCTGCAGGACTGATACAAACATGTCTCATCCTGACTAAATCCTGACTAAAATTCAAAGGGAAAAGAAATCTCTAGCACTTTTACATATTTGATGTGTTTTTAATAGCTTGATTTAGAAAGTAAAGTGTTCAGCTTAATAAAACTTGCCCCCAGGAGGTCTCTGCTTTCCTTTAATAAAGAATGTGCACAAGTTTACCAAATGAAAACTCCTGATTGCACAAAGACCTGTGTTTACCATGTAGGTATAAGATAAGATGTAGATCTTCAGGCCAAGAGAAAAAGGATGCAAAAGAGCATCAGCCCTCAGTTGTGAGCTCCAGAATCTGCAGTCACAGCCTCCACGTACATCTCTTCATTTAGATCAGAGCTTTGATAAACTTGATGTTGTGGGGAGTGCTCAGAAGAAGTGATTTCATGTAACCTGTTGTGGTTCAACCCAGGCAGATAAGGTCTCCACACCCCTGCCTCCATCAGAAAGGGAGAGAGAATGGAAGGGTAAAAGTGAGAACACAAGAGGCTGAGAGAAACACAGTTTAAGAAGTAAAAGAAACAAATCGACAAGCAAATAAAACATGCTGAGCACAAGGCCATAGGATCTGGGACATGCCTTGAGGAATTGGGGCCAGTTGTCCTGGCTGTGTCCCCTCCTGGATCCTTGTGCACCCCCAACTCCTTGCTGGTGGGGTGGGAGCAGAAAAGGCTCTGGCTCTGTGAGCACTGTCCAGCAACAGGGAAAAGATCCCTGAATTATCCACATTGTTCTGGTCACAAATCCAAACCACAGCACCAGACAGGCTGCTATGAAGAAAATTAACTCAATCCCAGCCAAAAGCAGCATCCCTGTGGACTTCACATCTCTGGGCTTCAGAGGTGGGAGCTTTGGCTTTAGGGCACAGAGGCAGCTGGCTCTCTCTTCTTCCCAAACAGCATGATGTACCCTCTGACATGGAGGATATGGGGATTCTTCCCAAACAGCATGAAGCTCCCCTTGATATGGAGTATGGAGATAATAATTTCCACAATCTCTGTGAAAATTATTGCATAGAAATGGCACACAGCCTATCCAATCCAGCCACCCTCTCCTGAAACAGAATTTCCTCTCTATCTGCTTTTCCAAATAAGGGGGGAAATCTCCTCCAGTTTGGAGCTAATGATGAGGCTTTTGGAACATTTTCAGCAGCACATCCCTCTCACACAGAGCTTGAAGTTTAAGTGTGACTTTGGAGAAAAATGTTTAAGATAAAAAAAGATTCTTTAGAGCACAGCTATTTAAATGGCAGTTTGGTTATGAACAATACAGTAAGGTTGTATTCATAGTTAAAACATTCATCCATTTTGATATACTTATCAAAGGATTGACTTCTAGGGAGTTGATTACAAAGCTTACTAAGAAATCCCAAAGAAACAAATGATGTCTCCAGAAACTGGGATGCAAAAAGGTCAATAATTTTTAAAAAATAGTATCTAAACAACTCAGAATTTATTTAAAAATAATAGAGAATCACAGAATATTTGGGTTTAAGGGGACCTTAAAGATCATCCTGTTCCAACCCCCTGCCATGGTCAGGGACACCTTCCACCATCCCAGGTTGCTCCAAGCCCCATCCAACCTGTCCTTGAATATATTAAGAAATGAGGAATCCACAGCTTCTCTGGGCAACCTGTGCCAGGGCCCCACCACCCTCAGAGGGAATTTTTCTTCCTAAATATGATCTAGATTTACTCTTTTTCAGCTTAAAGCTGAAACTAATACATATATATATATATATTTATATCCAAATGGCTTTAACTCCTGCCAGTTTTTTTTCTTAAGAAATCTCAGAACATGCTTATAGCAGAAGAAAGATGTTCCAGGACTTCCTAGAATAAAGACTGGCACTTCTATTAACAAATTTCTTAAACTAATGAGGCCACCAACAGCATCTGTAAAGGACTTATGCCAGTAAAAGATGAAAGCAGAAAATATATTTTTCTTCTCCTCAGCCTCTAAAGAAAAGTTCCATCTCCAAGGTTCAGTATTATTCTCCTAATTTCTTAGACTGTTTTAGACTGTTTTTCTTAGACCTGAGCTCTTTTAAGGAAAGAAGCAGTGACCAGGATACAATGAACAAAGGATCCTCGAAGTGGCACCAAACAGAAACAGGCAAGGAGCAGCCTGCCAGTTTCCCAATTTTTGCCATTACCAACACGTCAGTATCAAAGACAAGACAGGCAAAGCTATGAGGATTACTCCCTTAGAAAAGCTTCCCAAATTATTTCAGTTTTGTGTGATTTTAATGGGAACCTGAAAAAATATATTTATAGTCTTAAACAAGAACAGCTTCTCTCATTAAATATCAAAGTGATTTTGCATTGTATTTCCACAGGAAAAAAAATGCATTAAACTTGGTTAAATGAGAAGTATTTACATTCTTGTTATACTACATATTGTGTGTCTCAAGAGATTTTATTGCAAGATTTCTGTGTAGCAAGTGAATTAATCTGCTTTCTTTGATTCATATTTATTTAAGTACATACTTTTTACCATGTGAATAATTTTTAAAAAATTATTTTTGATTGTTTAGGTTATTTCTGATTAAAACAAACCAAAGAAACAGAAACCAAACTGAACAAAGTCAACACATATCTAGCCATGACCCATCTGGCCATTTCCAAAAATGTATGGAATATGAATTATTTGTGGTGTCCCAAAACTGAATTTTTTTTCACTTTGAATATAACGCCTTTAGCTTTAATTAGAAATCAATATTACTTCCAATAGGGAATTGAAGACTGTGTGTGTTTAAGAGAAGGATATAATCCTATGGCAACTTATGAAAACCATTTTCATATTTAGTTTAATTTTTCCTTTCTCATTTTCTCTTCTTTAAAAAGACAAGGATTTAGTAGTATTGTGATTGTTGTGCTTCCTTTTCATTATCCTGCTGTTTGACACAGGGTGGAGAAACCATGTTGAAAGAGCAGCCTCTGAGAAAATTTCAAACTGATTCTTGCATACTTTCCAATCCCATTGTTGCCTCATGAACAGGCCCTGCTTTATCAAATTTTCAAGGTAACATCCATGGTTTCTTTGATTTGACCTTTAAAGTGTTATTGCGTCCTTCAGTTCCATCATTTATTACACCAAGACTGATTCACTCAACCAAGCCACCACAAAGTGACCTTGTTTTCACAGCTCAAAGCACCCAGCAATGCAAATTAATCACAAAAGGGAAAAAAAAAATCCATTCTCTTAAAACCACATTGAACTGCATATGAGGAATAATGCTCTTAACCTGGGATTTGACTCTAAAAATGTCATTATTCAAAAGCTCTTGCTTCTGCTTTTGAAGAAAATGGAATATAAAATTTAAAAGACAAGATTTATGTCTGATTATCTGCACAGTGCTGGCCCTGGCTGGGTGTTATGCCAAGCAGACCTGGATGTGGGGATGAAGCCATTTGTCCTGGAAGGGTCTGACAGCTATCACACCTTGGCCTTACCAATTAGTAATGGAAATTTTCTTCTAGGCTCAGTGCTTTTTTAAAGGAAAGGAGCTCACACAGGACAACATTTATATATATGGTGACTCCACCACTTCCAAGTCACTTTGTTACATTATTGTACATCAAGCCCCACAACCTTAAATTACAGCTGGCTGCAGTTCTTCAGGATCTTTGATTGAGAAAGATACTGACTGATGAAGCTTCCTTACAAAGTTTGTGCAGAATAGACAACATCCATCTCCTTTCTCTGAAAACCAAGCAAAACTTGTGACTCACCTAAAGAAAAAAATATACGACTGAAGATTTTATTCTCCAATTACTCATTCTTTTTTGGTATGAAATAGTAATTTTTAATCCTTAAAATAAATTTGATTTCATACACACACATGTAGCTGAAGATTGTGTATGTGGAACAAACTGCCTGGGATCTGTTCTGCCATCAGAAGGAAAATGGAGAGAAGAAAGAGAGCCCATAGCCCATGACTAAATCTAATATTTCCTGTGCTTTTAAACGCCTGACACCTTTTCATGCAGTAATAGTGCTGCAGTGGAAACAGTTGTTTAGCAGTTCCATCTGTACTCTTCAAAAAGATTAACTGAGGCTACTTTCAGAATGAGACAGGTTTGGGTGGTTGGTTTTTTTTTTTTTGTTTGTTTGTTTGTTTTGGGGTTTTTTTTGTTTTGTTTTGGGTTTTTTTTGTTTTTTTGGGTTTTTTTTGTTTGTTTGGTTTTTGTTGTTTTTTTTTTTTTTCCTATGGTTCCTCTATTATCCAGCCAAAAGACACAGAGAGCTGCTGGTGATCTCACATGTCAGGATGTTCCTCCTTAAAAGGTTTACTGCAAAGGACATGCCCTGTCTTCATCTCAGACATCTCTGTGCCCCTGCAACGTGGGAAAAATAGTGAGAGACCTTCAGGGTGGCTTAAAATAAAGACATTTTTGTCCATGAAATTGCCTTACATTAAACTAAACCCATTACTCTCGCTTCATTTAAAGTAACTTTTTTTGCTTACTTTTGTGCAAAGCTCCCTGCATTCACTGTGTGACAGCTGTTAGGAAGCACTGTTTCTGTGGTTATAACCAAAAACTTGGTTAGGAGGGGCTTGCAGGCACTTAGAATATCTAAAAAGGCCCTATTATCTGAAGATATTGATATAATTAGATATCTAATATCTAAAGTCTGCCCTAATAAATGCTGAGGAATGAGAGGACCAGCAGTGGTGATTTCCAGGAACTTCTGCATTCTGCCTCAGAAATCCCTGAAACTTCAGTCTAGCCTTGCTTTCTTTGGAACTTGCTGTGCATCTTAAAAACTGACCTTGTCTTCCCTCTGAAATAAATCATATTGAAACATTCTAGAACACTACACTGGATTTTTACATAGAATATCCTGAGCTGGAAGGGACCCACTAAGATCATCCAAATCTGACTCCTGGCTCTGCACAGGCTCCCCCCAAAATCCCACCCTGAGAGCAGGCATATGGCCCTGACAACTCCCTCTTCCATCCCTGGATCAGGAAAATGGGTTTGCAAAAATCATTGTCTTCATGTGAAACCTGTAATTCCAGCCTTGCATTGCTCAGCTGCAGTGGATGGTCTTTAATGGCTAGAAAATATTAGAATAAAAACTTTGGGGAAGATAGGTGTCTTTCTCTCAGATTTGTTGCTTGTATAGGTTTGTGATGGAATTCCTGCAGAGGGATGTCACAGTCCCCTGTATGCAGGCAGGTGATTCAATCCATCAGCTTCACCCTTTGATTAAAAGCTTTGGGAATTTGCAGGTGTTCAATTAGTCACCAGAGGGAGCCCATATTATGTCATAAACACAGCAAGGACAGAGGGAAAAGAAGGTGAGAGGAGAAAACCTTTGGGGTGACAGAGTGAGAGAATCACCCTTGTTCCCCCCTGTTCCCTGACAATCATTCTCCAGGAGTTTGCTGTACAGGGCAGGGTGTTCTCAGCAATTTACATTTTATAAAGTAAATTTTGAGGAGGATGAGCACATGCTCTCTTTTTCTCAAGCTATCAATGATTATTTTTTTCAAATTTTCTGCTGTACTAAAGGTTGCTGGCAAGGAATCCACTTTACTAATATATATTAATAAAGGTCGGATGTCAGTACAGCAAAATTCCAATTATCACAGACCCACTTTCATGACATGAAATATGTCTGGATAATCAAACACAATCAAAAGGAACACGAGATTGGACAGTTTATCTATTAATCTGTTATAAGAGGATGTTGGGATAATGCATGATGTTATAAATGATGTTTTCACTGGGATTTCTTCTCATGGCAATATCCACTATGACCTTTCAGCTTTCTGTGAATTGCAAGGAGGGTTTTGTTTATTCCTGTACTAAGCAGATACTTTCACATCCCTCTGCTTCAGTCTTCCTCCCTTCCTCTATCAACAGCAAAAAATATTTTGCTAGAAGTGGTATTTTTTGTATCTCTCTAGCAAATCACTGATTCTATTTGGATATCTTCCCGAGTTATTTACCAGCGAAATGGCCTCAAATGTATCACATTTCATTTAGCAGTATTTGCTGTTAGTAGTCTCTGCAGAGAATTGTCTATTTTGCTAACAAAGTGAAGGGGGGGAAAAAGAAGGGGAATTTAATACATTTCTACGTCTTATTGATAGGACTACAATGGTAAAATAACTCTGCTTTGGAATCAACTGGAAGTTTTTATATTAAAGTCTTATCTGTCTCTTATGGTATGGTAGACACTCAAGTCTTTAGGGGAACTCTGGCATTGTTATAGTCTATATCAATTTTCCCACATTCACACATTATTTCTGCAGACATCTACAAATGATCAGAGTATTTTAAAAGTCTTTGTTTTTTAGGAATGATTCATTGCTGGTTGAGCTGTCTTCCTGCCTATTTCCCTCTCTCTGCCTTCATCCTTTAATTGCAAGGCAATTAAATTCCCCACTGTTTGCAATATCTGTGTCCAAAATGGGTCATCTTATCACATCACCTTTTTGGTTTTTTTTTTTCTTTTGCTACATGCTTAGAAAAATATAATTTAATATTTCTCTGTCCTCATGAAGCTGGAGGTTTCACCATTAATTGCTATTTTTCTAACCTTTATCCTTTAGTTGGTCAGAGCTTTCTTGCATCATTGCATGGAAAATAAAATAAAATTTGTTTCTCAGCACAATGCACTAATTTTTGGGATGTATCCAATGACACCACGTGAAAAGAATAAAGTGTTCCTGTGACTGATAATCACTGATTTTAAGAAAAAATTCATTTCCCACAAGGCTGGTACAGAATGCCCAGCATTTAATTTCAGATAGGATCTGAAGCATTTGATGGACCATCATTGCCCACTAGGAAGAAAATGATGTGAAATGGTGTGGGTGTGACATGTAACCCCAGCTACAGGTGCTGCCACAGGGACTGCAAAGTGCCTTTGTCCAAGGCACAGCTGTGGAACCTGCACTGGGGTGAAACCACGGGGTTCCTTTGCCAGCATGAACAGGCAGAGAATTTGCTTATGGCTCTGATGGTGTATTTGCAATTTGTTCAGGTTTTACTGACAGACCAGGTGCCAGAGTGTCTTGGGTTGGAAGATGTGGCTGGGGCTGTGTGTTCTATTTCCATCTGTCAGAGGTGGGGCAGTTAACTTCTGTTCATTGGGCAGTTTTTATTTCATCTCTTCCACAACCAATCCTCCCTCCAGGAGATCTCTGCTGTTCATGGTCCATTAATTATTAATTATCTTCTGTTCATGGCCAGTGAGTGTCCCTGCATGGCTGATAAAATTCCATCATCCCACTGGGAGATGCTCCGCCCAGGGGAGGAGCCAAGCATTCCTACCTGGATACAATCTGAGCCTGGAACAGCACAGCAGCCTTTGCCCACTGCCCAGGGTTGTTTTGTATTACTGCATTTATTTTTATTTTTTCCCTAATAAAGAACTGTTATTCCCACTCCCATATCTTTGCCTAAGAGCCTATTAATTTCAAAATTATAGTAATTCAGAGGGAGGGGGTTTATGTTTTCCATTTCAGGGGAGGCTCCTGCCTTCCTTAGCAGACACCTGTCTTTTCAAACCAAGACACACAGGTGTCAGAACAATGACCAGGGAACAACAATTAGGTTTCCTCCTGTGGTCTGCACTCCGTGTCTGTACATTACAAGTGGGACACAAGGGTGCAACCAGGACTTCCACCACCCTTTCCCAAGTCAGAGATTTTCTGCAGAGTTCAGTGAAAAGAAAATCCCCCTTTCCCAGGCTTAAGTGTCTGAATTCAAATATAAAAGTACCAAAGAAGGGGCATGGGTAGAAAAGAGCTTCTCTTGTTCACACCAATCATTTATAAGGAAAACTCTATGCAGTCTGGTGTGACAGGATGCAGAGTTTTCCTGGGCAGTCTCCTGCCCTGGTTCGTCTGCAGTGAGATGCTCAGGGCAGCATTATTTGTGTTTTCTTAAACTCTTTTGGCTTGCTAGCATTTGTGACCTACCTGCATCCTCTGTAACTGTGCTGCACAAGCTCATTTTTCTGTTACAGGAGCCTCCACTTTTGACTCAGGTTTATGTAATCTTTTTGTTTATGTGTTTATTTGAAAGTTCAATGTTGTTGGCCACCAAATCTGTTGGTGAATGTGATTTTTAAAAATTATTTACATAAATGCAAATATATCATAAGAACCAGCCCATCCCTGCAGTACTCTCAGCCCATTTTGAGAAGTGCTGTTAGGGAGAGCAGTCAGATGAAGTGACATGCCAATAGTAACATGGAATTGTAGTGGTAGAGGCAGAAATAAAAGCTAGATTTTATTTTCTTAATTGTTTCTGCATTGGGCTATATCATCCTTTCTGAGTGGTCCCTGACTTCTGAAATATTTGCTTTTCCTAAGTTTTTCTTATGTTACTGTAAGTTTTGCAAAATATAAAGGCATTGATTTCTCTGAAAACAGTTTGAAACCATGGTCAAGCCTCTTTTGGATTCCTGTCCCAGCATACCACTGGACCAGCTGTCTCCTCTTCACTGTGGGGGACAGTGAGAGAGAGAAAATTGTTGAATATATTATTTCTTCTGAAATACTGTAATTGATAGAGTTTGTGTATTATAAACTCAGGCAGTCTTCCACTCCCCAGTCCCATCAGTTAATGCAGTTTATGTATCTCCATTAGCATGCTTGCTCACTCAGCAACCTTCCACCATATTTCCCTCAAGTATCAAGTGTATTGCCAACCTTTGCCAGGATACTACTGAATTAAGGTTATTAGCTGCCCTTGCTGTTTCTTCTAAACTTCTTTGGCTTTGGAGGCTCCTAATCAAATGCTTAAAAGTTATTTCACTGCAGCCTTCTGTGATGGTATTTGCTTCTTTTAAATGCGCTTTTCCTTTCCTGAGCAGTCAGCACATCTCCCTCTCAGGGCAATATAAACTCCTAAGAGTGCCAGTGGCCAAACTTTGCAGCACTTCTGAGGGTTCCACAAGGCAATAAATTGAATATAGCAGAGTGTGTGAACTCCTGCAACTCCTGGCTATATATATTATAATGAAGTGGGAGATGTGCTGATTATCACATAATACAGATGCATTATGTACAGAATAGGCACCAAGAGGAAAGAACGTGCTTTGCTTTTATCACTCACTATTATGAGAAGGAAAGGACCCAAGTATGTATAATTATAAACTGCAAATGTCATGCCTCCTTCTGCTTCTTCCATCATCCAGAAAAATCAGCACATTAAGAAGGAAGCAATGGGTCTTGCCTCTTAGCCTCACAAAATCAGGGAACAAAAAGTTCACAACTGCTGTCTGCAATAAAAGAATTTCTGTATCTCAGGAGTTAAGTTCTGATTTTAGTTCTCATGGCACTAAAGAAAAGAGGAAATATGATTAATCTAGTGAAGGATGAATATCCACTAGTGGCCAACAACAAGTGCTTCAAAAAGAAATGCAGAAAATGTAAAAACAAAGTTTAAGTGACTGAATCAAGCAAAGCATTTTTGTTGACATTGACAAGAAATCCTCAGATTTCAATTAAACCATATCTAGCCCCCAAAGCTACAAAATTTATGGCATAGCCATTGCATTTCTGTTTCCTTCCTTCAGCACCACATTCTTCTACAAGTGTATATTCATGAAGTGGTGACTTCCAGAGGGAATGGCCTTTTAGAGCCATCACTGACTAAATCTGGAAAAAATCCCCCAATGTACTGTGAACTCACTCTCCACCTCTGAATGAAATCTTTTACAGACAGGATGCTTATGAGACATGTTCTTTTCTAATTCTACTGCTCAAATTATTTCATTTTGCTCCTGAAAGCAGGTGGAAATCCATGTCTGCACAACTGTGTTGAGGATACTCTCCTAGTAAAGATGTGGTTCACTTGCCTATTCATTTTTAGCTGTTTGCACTGCTATGCTTTGTTTTCTCCTTCAATTTTTTAATATTTTGTTTCCTATCTTTGTCTTCTATTGTATTTAAAGAACCTTTTATGTTTATCTTAATATTCTTCCTCAGTACTGCTTCATTATTCCCATTTGTACTGTCAATGCCCTCTTTACAGTCCCTCTGTTTCCTCACATAAAATTCTAACAATACTGCAGATCTTTCCTTTCCAATAATTTTTAAAGCTCTGTTTTGCTTTCATTTAACTTAAAAGACATATCAGTCATTCCCAATGAAGTTTAATACCTGGTTTTACATAATGGCATATTCTCCTTTTAAGCTTACTCTGTCACCACTAACATTTAGTTAATTTTGTCAGCCTCATCTCTCTCTAATAGGAATGGTCTGTTTATATTTTTTATTAGGAATTCTTTACTGTCAGAGTGGTGAGGCCCTGGCACAGGTTGCCCAGAGAAGCTGTGGCTGCTCCTGGGTCCCTTGAAGTGTCCAAGGCCAGCTTGGATAGGGCTTGGAGCACCCTGGGATAGTGGAAGGTGGCCCTACCCATGGCAGGGGATTGGAACAAGATGGTCTTGAAAGTCCCTTCCACCCCAAACCACTCTGTGGTTCTAAGATTCTATGGTCAATGGTATTAAATATGACCTTTTAAGAGTTTAATTAACCTGTGTTTCTATACAAAATACCATCCAGCACCTGAAATTTGAAATTGCAATTAATCAATCAATGCTCATCATCATGAGAATAATAAAAATAAAACAAAACAAACAAAACAAAATTATTATTCCTATTCCTTTTCCTATTATTATTATTATTATTTCTGAAATCGTCTCTAAGAATCAAATCCTTTATCACAGCCTGTTCATTTGGCATTACAAGTGTTATCCACCTTCTGGCATCTCTTAAACATAGTGGGTTTTTTCCCCCTTTTATCTCTTGATCCTTAGATGTTACAATTAATTTGCAGTAAATCTAAGTCCTCAATTGTTACTGTGATTTTAGATCTTTGAGAACATCTTGTGACCTTAGACTGAAGGATGATGAATATTTTCTGTTGTGTTACTCAATAGCTAATAAATCAGCCCAAAACCTTTCTTAAAATTCTGTAACAAAACTGCAGAAACCATGATTCATTTATCTCCTGCTTTTCCTTTTCATTACCGCCCTAGAGAATGTAAGGAAAGCTGAATGTTGATTAAAGTACAATAACTCTAACAACACAGGATTTCTAACAGAAATTATCAAAGATCTCAGATCTCAAAGGACAAAAATCAGCATAATTTCACAGAAGCAGTATTGATAAATAGACTGGCTCTGTCTGGAGGTGCAGTTCTGGGTTTGTAGAGTGGTTTGTACGCCATGAAGCACATTGCACATGTGCCTTTTTGCATGTTTGCCTTATTTGTTCAGTATTTTTTGAGGCTGTTGACCAATTCCACCCAAATCTAATGGGCAGTGTAGAGTCTGCAAATAAATTGACGTACTATAAACCCTGCCTTTGTTTTCCTGCCTTTCAAATTAAGAAGTTGGATAGAGTAGAACCACCCTATTGATTGCTCTGGTAAGGATGAAGTTCAGCTCAATCCTTATTAGACAACCGAGTATGTACCTTCACATGGGACACTATCACCAGAAAAAGGGAGATTTTGCTGAAATTAGAAGCTAACTGGGCAGCTCAGACACAAAGCAATACAAAAACACTCTTTACTAGCTCCATAATTTGCATAAAATTTGAAGAATTTAACAGTCATGTGATAGCAGTATTCGTTGTCTTTGGACATGTAATGGTTACAATTCTTAAACTTATATTTCAAAGAGCTACAGCTGCCTATGAATTTGTGAGTGCTCAGGTTCCTTGAACTCAAGCCTCAAGGAACCTGAATTGGGTGCTCACAAAATGATCAGAAATAAATTTTCACAGTAAATTGGTGACAAGACAGGACAAAATGGCCTCAGGCTGTGCCAGGGGAGGCTCAGGGTGGACATCAGGAAGAATTTCTTCTCTGAAAGGGTGGTCAGGCATTGGAACTGCCCAGGGAGTTTTGGAGCCCTCATCCCTGGGATTGTTCAAGGAATGACTGGAAATGGAACTCAGTGGTCTGGTCTGCATGCCAAGGTGGGGATGGGTCAAAGGTTGGACTTGATGATGTTGAGGATGTTTTCCATCCTAAATTACTCTGTGATTCTGTAATTATAAAGTGCATTTTCCTCCTATTTTAACTGAAAAATTACTGGCATATTTCATAGTCCATTTTCAACTAAGCTTTTCTGTAGCAATGCACAAAATGAGTTTTCCACACTCAAAGCATTTACAGTGCTAATAAAGAGGAAAGCACATTTGATGAGCGAGCTTTGCAAGGAGTCATTGAGTACTCATCTCCAATTTGTGTTTTTGATGCTTTCCCACAGCGTTAGCAGAAGCCCTCGACAAAACTCTCAGAAGGAACACATTATTACATCTTCATTCAACTGAAACTATGACAATTCACAGGAGCCCCATTCTGCACACAATACATTCCAGGGAAAGAAGAGCAGGAAGAGAATCAGGGCTCTAGGAACACCAGCAGAGGGGAAATAATACATGCACTGCAAACGTGGTGGGATTTTGCATGAGAAATTAATTAAAACCTGTAAAACATACACTTTGATGTCAGGAACAATGCAGTGTGGAAAATCTCTGTTCTAAGTTAGGATGAGAAGGAACATTGTAGGACTTCTGTTTCTTTTACAGCAATTCTTGGGATACAGTTTTAACTGAGGAATGATGTATTTCACAGTTAAGGTATTTCACAGCAGTGTGACATCACTCTGGGGTATGTTAATTATGTAACATTGGCACCAAGGCAAAATTATGATGGCTTTCCTCGTAATAGTACACTGTTAATTAGAACTCTCAGTGAGGAGGGGTTGTTGTTCATAAAGCTTTGTCAGAGAGAGAAAATGAGTATTTGTCCTGACTGCAGGGTGCCCATTGTCTTTGTGAATAATTAATCTGGGATAATAAACACAACAGCAAAGACAAGGGAAGGCAGGAGGATTCAGATGGTTCCATCTGACAATCCCTTGGGTACAGGGTCTTTACAGTACTATAAATCACTTCAGTCACTTTAAAAATAATAGAGTTATTTAGGTTGGGGAAAACCTCTAAGATCTGAGTCCAACCATGAACCCAGCACTGCCAAGCCACCACTAAACCAGGTCTCTAAGTTCAGCATGTCTCTGAAAACCTGTGAAATAAAACGAAATCTCACAAACAGACCTCTTTCAATAAGTACATTAAGACTAGAAATGGGATAAGTATATAAATACCCTTCTAGAGATATTTAGTTCAGCATAGCACACACATTAATTGTCCTGCCAATACTTCCATCTTCAGTACTAAATTACTATTTTCAGCAGTGAGATGCTTCCTTAGCACAAAAGAAGTGGTTCTTCATCTTCTCCAGCCATCCAGCAATTTGTGCTGTGGAATTTTTTGGAAAAGGCTTCCAGCAAGTGGTGAAATTGAGTACCTGAAGGATCTGAACGAGGGACTGATGTACTGGAATTACCTCTTCTGTACCAGCACAAGCAGAAGGAAAAGGCCCCAGACTTTGTTGTTTCATTGCTAGCTAGCTGATAATTCCAGATTTACTTTCTCCCATATGCTGTGTAGTACAGAAAATGGTACAGAGTGTGTCTAGAGATTGTCTTGTTTACACATCATCATGTATTCAGTGCAGCAGCTCACATCAATACTGAGTAGCTAAACTTATTGTAGCTCCCTGCCTAAGGAGCCAGGACCTCTGCCTGGGAAGAGACAAAAGTAAAACAAACCATTGCAGTTCACTTAATTTTCAGGTGTAATGGTGCTTGAAAAAGTATCTTGACTTCTATTTTTTTTTTTAATGTTATTACATTCTGGGTGTTTCATTTGTATCTTGCCTAGTAAATAGAATTATTATTATATAAGTGCAACATAATACTACTACTCATGCAGCAGCCAGTACACAGTGTGTTAGTTTTATTAAAATTCAAACCTAGATGGCTGCTGAGTGTTGGAAAGTACATTACTAATATAACTGAATTGGTTTTGTTGAACCCATTGAAGGTAAAAGCATTGGGCATAATTTGTCTGCGTTTCTGAAAAAGAAAAAACACCCACATTTGAGACTTTACCACACAACAGATCCATTTATAAAGCCAGACAGCATAAACCAGAGTAAACAATGTCCTGGAAAACAGACACAAAGGTCAGTTAAAAGGAAAACATGCAGAACGAAAACTGATTATGTTCAGGTTGGTATAAAATGCAGCATTAAAAATAATTCTTAGTGTTGTCTTTGTAAGGACTGTTCCAAAGCTTATTAATCTCAGTATTTCATCCTTTTTTCTTCCCACTTTACTACAGATCAGATGCTGGAAATGTGCATTAACCTTTCAGGTTGGTCCTGGAGAAGCACTTCCTATAAAATAAAAAAAAAAGCATTATTTTGACCCCCTCTACGCATCCATCAGGACTAACAGAAGATAACTTATTCCACCTTGTCATCATTCAGCACACAGAAAAGAGAATGGATCAAATAAAATATTCACCAAAATTTTTCAGGATCATGTAGCAAACTAGTGTGTGCTGGTGAGGTGCAAACCCAATGGAGTACCTATCCAGCAGGTATCCATGAAATACATCTGCATTTCTGGATCAGCTGGAAGCAGAACTGCCAAAATACACTTGACTGGTAAAAATATTTCCTGCCCAGTTCAGGACTATCCAGAGAAATTTGTGATCACATAATAATGTCTTTTTGTTGGAGACAAAATGTATGTTAATTATGAAAAAAAAAAAAATGAAGTTGGTAAAAAAGTGTCATTTCATATTTTTGAGTTTTGTGCTGTGAATAAAAATCAGCCATCCTTGACCTATGTGTCTGATGAAAACCTAAGTGGGAGGATGAATTCTGATAGAGAGATAAGATGCTGAGAAAAGAAAGGAGTAGATTGAATAATGTGTCTGGGATTGTAACTAATTCAGAAATAAGTCATGGACTGCAGTGTAACCAAGGACTGGAATATAAATAGTTTGAGCAGAACAATGGGAGTCTGGAGTGGAAGCAAAGTGACAGGGTCAGTAATGGAAAGAAATACAAATTAACTCCAAAGCAGGAAAGATGAATGGAGAAAAGGAAATTTCAGGGGTACTGGAGATCTGTGGAAATATAATAATGAGAAATGCAGCATCAACCCTAGAAAAATGCAATGTTTTTGTAAAAGATTTTGTTGTGAACATAAATTAATTTTAAGTCAGATCTTTGTCCTTCCATACAGGCACTAATGGGCCTCTTAAATGCCTTAGGATAAGAGACTATATTTGTTATTTGATTAATCTCTGTATTTCATCTACGTTTTACCTCATTCTGGTTTTGTTATTTCCTTTTTTGTTTAATGCTGGACTGATGTGACATTCCCTAAAGAAGTTGTTGGTCCTGTTATTCAGTTAGAACAGCTTGGCCTTGAGGAGATGCAGCAGAAAAATCTGGATACACTAATTAGAAGCCTCCATAATGATGAAGGATAAAATACCTCTAGTCAGTCCATTTATTTAGTTTCAATGTGTTTTTAGAAACTTCTAAAACAGCTGTGGTGACACTACAAAGCACATCACTGGGTACAGAGTTGTGTCAGACAATGCTCTGACACACCCTAATGGGGTCAGCACTGAGGTCTGTGTTTCAGGTCTCTGTCTCCACCAAAAACCCAGATTATCATGTTCTCATTCTGTCAGAAGAGTTTCATGGCAAATGTAGGAAACTGAGGCATAAAAGGGCAAAAAAAGTTACTCTGTTATTCAAGTCTCTGTAGTAGGAGCTGGATCCAAAAAGCACTGCCCATGGATCTCGGACAAGTGTGGAATTCTTTCAGGGAAAAAGCACCATGAAATCTTACATTTGCCCTGCCATTAACATTGAAAATCTCCCTTCATTGTGCAGAAAACTCATGAACTTTGTTCTCAAATCTTCTAACTTTAGGAAATTAAATAAATTTCAGAATAAAATTATAAATGGCAAAAGCATTTTGTCTACTTAGGATATTCTCTTCTCAGCAAATGTTGGCTACCTTCCTATTCCCTAAAACCAGACATGTTGGAGGTCTTCAAGAACTAACAAGCTGCTGTACTTTCAATTTTACATACAGCTTGCTTAGAAAATCACATTCTTTTACAAGGAATAAAGCCAGGGGGATAATATCTTAAATCTTCCCCCCTGAGTGCCAGCAGTCTCCCAGTTTTGTAATATTTTTGAAGAGTTTTGTAAATTCACTCCACATTATGACCACTACGTCCATATCACCTGTGTTAGTCACACACTGGGATATATCCATGCCACAATAAGGCACAGGATAGAAAGCCAGGTACACTTCCACTCTTGGAATACTTTAAAAGCAGATCAAGCTGAAGAGTGGAGAGACACCATATAACCAAAAATATGCTGAGTTGGAAAGGGCCCACAAAGATCATTGAATCCAACTGCTGGCCCTGCACAGGAGAATCCCAAAAACCACACCACAGTGCGTCTGAGAGCATTTCCCAAAATGCTGTGGTTCATGGCATGGCTCAGAGGATGATGGGTTTTATTAGTCAAGTTCCACAGCACTTTGTAGGGTTTTTAAAACGAAACCTTCAGGTTCAAAGTGTGTGGCTCAGGAGCAGCGGGGAGTAGAAAGACCGCAATTATTGGAATGCTTGTATCATGACACGAGGAAAATGCAGGGGATATAAAAGATCTTTCTTCTCCTCTGCAAGGTAAAAGGCTGGACATGCTATTAAGTTTTATAATGAAAAGAATCCAATAGGAAGGGCAAAGAAAAGTCTTGAAGGAGGTTGAAGGAATGCATCCCAAGCAGGAAGAGCTGTCAGACCTTTGAACAGGACAGCATTCCCCTTTACCCCTCCAGGGTTTTGTTAACCTGCCTGATGTTTCAGCCTTCACAGAAAAGCTGTTTTAACAGCTCCTCAGTGCTTCCCTGACCACTCTCCTACCCATGTCACAACTGAAATAAGGATCAAGGAATAAACAAGAGAAAACAGTCACAGTTTGACAACATTTGTTGTCATTTTATAGATTGCACATAACCCATAGATCTCTCACTTCAAATCCGGACTGGATTTGTGTTTGTAAATCTGTTAGGTAAAAAAATAATAATTTATAATTAATATATATCCTTAAAAAAATTTCCTCTTATAATAGGATAGGTTTTTAAGCCCTGAAGTAGTAAACACATCCCCTTTATAATGATGGTCAAGAGGTTTCACACAGTTGATCTGCACAGATTTACATTGCTGAAGAGCTTTCTTCTATGGACCCCACTGAGAACAGAGCCCGCCAGATATTATTGTCTCTCTCAGCATTTTCAGTAAATTAATCAAGTGTAGAAAATTGTGGCTTTTCAAAAGAATAATTCCTGAATGATTTATTATGTTGGTTTTTCACTGTACACAAGTTTGTCCCAAGACTTTTTGAGCATTTATTTGAGCAAGCACATAGAGTCGATATTACTGGAAGAGTTTATTAATTTGTGCTCCTTACCTGCCTCATTTTCTAGGACTGTACAGACACAGCACTATCCACCTTTCATGACCATTAAAAAGAAAGCTTCTGTTTGCAGTTAAGACGTGTGAATAAATTAAAATGTTTATTAATGAGATCAGACAGGTGTTCAAGAGATTTCCCAAGAGGTAATCAGTAGACTGAAGCCCAGTTTCCAGAGTGAAGAATCACAGAAGCACTTCTGTAATCATCTTGTCTTAACCTTCCTGTGTGCTTGTCTCAGTCTTTTGTATTGTAGCATCATTTCAAAATTCTCTTTATTTTAATTAGCTTTTCAGCCACATGCAACCTCCCAGTTAAAGACATTACCTCTTATCCAAATTGTGCTTTGTTTTTGGGATTGTTTTGCATGCTGCCAAGAGAGAGGAAGGGTTAAAGTATCTTCTGAGCAGAACCAAGTGCTGCAGATCTGTGCTAATAAGGTTTGCCAGGCTCCAGCTAATTCCATGTGTTTTCACTCGACAGCTCTGGTGGGTTATCCCACTGGCACTGGCAAAACACTGCAAACATATGGAATTGATTCACAGAATGCACAGAATGACTAGGTTGGAATTAATTCACTGAATTTACAGAATGACTAGGTTGGAAGAGACCTTCAAGATCATCGAGTCCAACCCAGCCCCAGCACCTTAACTAAACCCTGGCACCCAGTGCCACATCCAGGCTTTGTTAAACACACCCAGGGATGGTGACTGCACCACCTCCCCGGGCAGACCATTCAAGAGCTTTATCACTCTTTCCATAAAAATATTTTTCCTGATATCCATCCTATATTTCCCTTGATGCAGCTTGAGGCTGTGTGCTCTGGCTGTGTCAGTGCTGCCTGGAGAAAGAGCCCAGCCCCACCTGAGCACAGGCACCTTTCAGGAGCTGTGCAGAGTGATAAAGTCACCTCTGAGTCTCCTTTTCTCCAGGCTGAGCTCCCTCAGTCATTCCTAACAGGGTTTGTGTTCCAAGCCCGTCTCCAGCCTCGTTGCTTCCTCTGGATGTGCTCAAGCATCTCCACGTCCTTCCCAAACTGAGGGCCCAGAACTGGACACAGTAGTCCAGTTATGCAATTAGTTGGAGCCTGGCAAACCTTATTAGCCCAGACTAGCACAAACGTCTTACAAGGTTCCAGACCTGCCTTGAATATCTCTATTCTGTGCTCTCAGGAGTGAAAGGGGTTTGCTAACCCCACCTGGTGTTGACCCTGACAGACCTGAGGCAGCTTTGCACAGCTCTGTGTGTTCTGTCTTCATCCCAAACACCTCAGCTCTGGCTGCTCCTGAAGATTTATCACTGTTTTATCACTACTGCTGCATTAATGCAGCTGAGCTGTTCCTTGACCCGAGCTGTCGCTGTGAGTTATGGGACCGGAGCAGCAGGAGATTTATCCCTTCTGTTTTATTGGGTGTTTGATGTTTTGAAAAGGGAGGACTCCCATTGCCCCACTGTGAAAGGGCCTTAAATTCACTTGCCTGGAGCCAGCTGTTGTGTTTTGATGTAGTTCCACTGAAGTTGGTGGAGTTATGTCAGAAAACCAAGTTACAAGGGAAAAGATTAAATGCCACGTACTTGCTTCATATTGCTCTTGATCTTTTGTTAACATCTTATATTCTATTTCCACATTTGCTTTGCTAAGGAGATGTATTCCAAGCATTTCCTTGGAACAAAAAATTAGAGGGACTCCTACAAATGTATATTAAATCAATGATTTTATGCAATTTCAGTCTAAAAAACCTTAGAAAGGAACAAACAAATGATGCTGAATTCAAATAACGTCACATGGGTTTTCTCCTTTATTTATTTATTTTAAACCCCAGATGTCTGTTTAAATAAATTGTTACTGCTCAACAAAATCTTAACCATATTATTTTTAATTTGGTATGGCTTTGACTTGTATAGACAGTTAGTTTTCAAGGAAATAATCTATAATCTATTTGGAATAATATGTCAGTTCTAGACTGATCTTTTTAAGCTGCAATACTGAATTAGTACTTTTAGTAAAAGGTTTTTGATCCACTATACACTACCTGAGGGAAAAATTAACAAACATAACCAATAAACTGCAATATATTTTTTAAATTCCTCTTGTAATTACCAGTGTTAGCCACAGAAAAGAAATATGCTGGAGAATGAAATTTGGCAGCTCTCCTTCAATACTAGTAGTAAAGAAAAAAATTGGTTATAAAAGTCAAGGTAAATATAAAATTAAAATCTCAATGTAAACATAAAACAAAATAAAGGATTTTCTGTTGGAAATATTGGATTTTTATGTGGTCTACAGAAGTCTAGCCCATCAGCAGTGTAGAAGACCAATCTGGCCTTCCATCAATACTCAAAAGTAAAAAAAACAGAAAATTGCAACTCATTCAAAAGTTGGCTTTATACCATGTAGACAGTATGACTACAATGAGGACTTCAGAACAAAAAGACCTAAAAGATAGATAAAAATTGAGTGCTGCTACCTATACACAGCAGAATGTTAACTTTACAATGCTTAATAGCATCCCCAATTGGAATTGTGTCAGAGAGAAGGGAGAGCAAGAAGAACTGAACCCCTGGGAATTCATGAACTGACTGCCCCTTGTAGCTGAGGGAAATCTATTTGCAGGAACAAATTGACCTTGCCAGTGAGATAGAGACACAGATGTTAAATGATGCAACCAGGCTCCAAATCTGCTGAGTCACATGTAGCTCTTGCAGCAGTGAAGAAAGTGGTAGAGGCTATTTTTGCTAACATAAAGGACATTTTTGTCAGAATAGAAGAGTCTCTACTGAATCCTCAACAGATGTCTAATGTGAACAATGGGCTTATTAAAAGTCTATTGTCCCACCTGTAGAAGACATGTGAGAGACTGAAATTATTAATGGCTAAAATAATTTCTAAAATCATCAGAGGATTTTTGCCCACTGTAGCAAACTGCAAGGAAAGAGCTGCTCATCTGTGACTGCTAAAGCCACCCCTCCCCAAATACAGAATTTGGGCTGTGACACGAATTGGGGACAAGATAAAGGGGATTTTACTGTCCAGTCCCAGGTCTAGGGAGAAGAATGTATCCAGAAGTGATCCTGGAAGAGAGACTGGGATGCTGATGGCTCAAACAATCAGAGGGAAGCTGCTGCTGTGCAGAGTACCGAGGGTGAGCACAGCCCAGCTCAGGCTGCAGCTGGTGATGGATGAGATAAGGAAAGAGGGGAGCCCTGTGAGGCAGGAATTGTCTCCTTGTCCTTGTCAGAGGACTCAGCTGTGGTAACTCCCCTGCTCTGGAGTTCCTGGGGCATTCACACCTGGAGGCCTGAAGGTGTTCACTCTGCTGAGGGGCCATGATGGGCCACGATGGGCCCAGCTGCACTCCTGTGATGGGCAGCTGTATGGAATTAGAAGGCATCAAAGACTCCTGAAGTGTCCCCTGATCACAACATTCCACATTCAGGTGTTCCTGATCCACAGCATTCCATCATCCAAGTGTCCCTGATCCACATCATTCCACATCCAGGTGTCCCTGATCCATAGCATTCCACATCCAGGTGTCCCTGATCCACAGCATTCCACATCCAGGTGTCCCTGATCCACATCATTCCATCATCCAGGTGTCCCTGATCCACAGCATTCCATCATCCAGGTGTCCCTGATCCACATCATTCCATCATCCAGGTGTCCCTGATCCACAGCATTCCATCATCCAGGTGTTCCTGATCCACAACAAAACATCACCCAGCTGAAATGTCCCACTCCAGGGGAAGTACTTGGGAGTTCCTACTTGAGCCTGAGTGAATATAAATCCAGTGGCTCTTATACTATTGGGGCTTTTCCTGGGAACTTTGTCACCTAAAGGATCCAGTCTGTGACCAACACTATGACCATCATTGTTCAGTAACCAGATCTCATTGTGAGGTGTACGAGTGGTGAGATCCTCATGTTCTTGTCCTTTCCTTCTCTTTCTTACGCATATTCTCAAGTGACTTCTTTATGCTTTTTTATTGTTATAGTTCTATAGGTAATAGCAACCAAAATGGCTGCATGTCTGTTTTCCTGTGCAACTAAATTATTCTGCAATAAGCCCTACATATGTGTATTTACAAACACACTTCATTTGGTGGTGTTTGATTCTAATTTGCCCTGAGGGATTTATTAACAGGAACCTGGGTTATCATTGCCTTCTGTAGAGGGTTGTAATAACATGAAACATGCAAAACACAGACCCAACCTATTTTTTCAGCCTTTCCTGTTTTTTAGAGGACTTTTCCAAATTTAATAATTCTACATGAAACCTCACATTTCCCCACACTTACAACAACACTCATTTTGCAGGAGAAATTAGCTCACAGTACCCAAAGGATGCCTTTGGTGTTTTTAGTGAGCTAAGGATGTGTTGGATTGAAAGGTTTAGATGAACTGAAGGTGTGTCTAGAGCGGTCTGTAGAAGAGAAATCCATTGACAATTGCTAAATGCAAAGCCAGTGGTGGAACCTATGCAAACACCTGGGTCTGGAAGGATATATGCATAGAAATCTTGGTATAAGCTGGTCCTGTTCTATCACTCTTTTTTAGGCACCTGGTTTAGCCACTACTGCAAACAATTCTGGTTTAGTGGGATTTTGGTCTGGAGTGAGAACAATTCTGATGTTTTAGTGGCATCCAGACTCAGGTAACATCAGTTTTCACACAGTGGTTTATGCTGGCCAAGGAGAAAAAGGTTATTCCACTAATGTGAGGTATGTTAAAGGTCAGACCTAGAGTTTGAATCAAATATTGTGTACCCAAGCTTTAATATGGATGTCTTGTTCAGTCCTGCACCATGTCCTAAGACTTTGTAAGTAAGGACATTCCTTGTTTGAAAATACCTTTATCAACATTTCCTTTTGTTTCAAAAAAAAACCTGGTTTTGCCTAAAAGTAGAATGCAAATTAAAACTCAACTGAATGACAAATCTGGCTGTTAGCTGCAGTACCCCAGTTTCTCATTGGTTTTTAGCAAGGTCCAAGATTAGGTCAGGAAAACAGCTTGGACTAGGTTGAGTCCAGAGATGAAAGTAAAAACTATGTTCATTAGATCAGCTCCCACTGATTAAACCTTAGTGTTCACAAACTGCATTATTGTTTGCTTTTTGATATAAATTGAAGGAATTAAATTACAGATTATTAATAATGTCAAGAAATATGATAATTCCTTATACCTGCAGACACAAACCAAATGCCATTGCCTGGAATAGGGTGACAGTGGTGACTTTAAGGCAAGTCTACCCTCACATTAATTAGCTTGGGTACAGATATCAGCTTGATCTGTGTGCAATGTGATGTCAAAATCATCCCCCAAAAAGTTCATGGACATAGAGGAGGTTGGTTTATCTTGTTGCACTCTCTCAATAAAATAATCCTTATTAGTGACAATGAAATCTGACCAGATGCCATTTAACTATTGCTGCATATCTTTGAGGACTGAAAGAGAAAAGTGTTAATGTGGATTTAAAGAAAACTTTATGCATGTAAATATGGCTACAAATACTGATAAACTTCTGCTGATTTTTTTTTTAGATCCAATATAAAACAAAAATAACCAAATCTCAGGAAGACTTCTCTTTCTGGAAAACTAATTAAATAGATGTGCCTCCCATTCTCCTTAGAATTCACTGTTTGCCATATTTTAATACTGCATTTCTAAGAGGAAAATGGAAAATTAAAAAAAGCATGTCAATTTAATGAGCTGTATTTATAAGTGTCCTTTTAGCCAAATGACTCAGGGTGCTATAAAGATAATAAAGTCAAGTTATAATCACACCAATTGTTATTAATGCATTTTATAAACTAATGAGAGAAAAAGAGAAAATCTAACACCCAAAATTAGACTCAAATGTGGCACCATTAAAAACAAACAGTAGAGCAAGACAACAGGTTGTTAATGTGTTGGTTTTTTTGTGGCTTTTCTACCTTAAAGGACATAAGGCAGGATTTTCAGACATCTCAAAAATCTCATGAACTATTTATGTGCCTGAAACTTATCCATGGATAGAATCGAGAATGCTGACCCTAGGCAGCTGGGCTTTCTGCAACATGTGCCAAAGAATAGCTTGAAAAATGCCTCTTCTTAACTAGGGAACAACTTAAAGTTGTCAGCAAGAAGAACATTCCCTTCCAAAATTTGTGTGTGAAAATCAGGGCTGCCAGCAATTACCTCTGTCCTTTCAAGACTGACATCCTGAAATTTTCCCTTCCATCCATTAAAAAAAAAAAAAAAGGATTCAGACTTCATTGCTGAAATGTACAGACTTCATAAATATTGATTTTTTTTTTTTCCTATGGAGGTAATTTACTCTGCTTTCTTGTGAGTTCTCTTCTGAGAAAAGATTGATCTGTGTTTGGACCTTTTCCAGGAAAAGGTGAGAATTCAACCAAGTCTTCTATTCATTTTTACAGATGGCCACACTAATCAAGTTATGTTATTTGAAAAGAAAATGTCTGGCATTTCATATTGGGAAGAGCTTTGCATTTCTGATTTGTGTTAGATAGACTGAGCCTGTTTATTGAAGTCAGGCCTTGGGGATTTAGGCAGGGGAGGAGATGCATTTCAGTTGAGTTTAGACTTTGACAGCATCAATGTCTAACTCTAAGCTGGTCATTTGGGATCTTTCCAGTGTCAGGGGGAAGAAGTGAGAACTTTGAGTGATTGCTTTGTCTAATCTCCTTAAGTTTCATCTTCTTTTTTAATTAAAGATTCTTTTCATTGCTTAATTTCTTTTTTTCTTTTTTTTTTCTTTTTTTTTTTTTTTTCCTTTAAAAACACCCCTCTTTATCAGGGCTCCTTAAGTTTCATCTTCTTTTTTAATTTAAAGATTCTTTTCATTGCTAAATTTTTTTTATTTTTTTTTTTCCTTGAAGAGCACCCCTGTTTATCAGCGGGTTTACTAGGCCCAAGAAAAATGAATTAACTGATTCATGGTCACTTATATTATTAAACAATAAATGTAAAAAAAAAAAAAAAGGATGAAAGCAGCATCAAGTCATTAAGCCTTTGACTCAAACCCCAGTCAATTAAAGAGTTGCCATTTTTGATGAATATTTATCTTCCCTGACTTTCAGTGTTTAGAGTGATGGAAATTTTACAGTTCTTTCAGGTAATCTATTAATGATTTCATGGTCCTCACCATGAGCCACTAGGAAAGTTTGCCTCCAGTTTGACATAAACCTCCCCAGAGAGAATTTTAAGCCTCTTGTTTTTCGGCTGATCTATGTTCATGGAGGAGAGGCAGTTTCCTGGTCTGCAGTAACCCTTCTGTGCATTTCAGTTCTGCTAACATGTCTTCCTTTCTCACTTTTGATAATGGGATACTTTCTTGTTAACAACCAGAATTCATAATATTTTTACTGTTAAGACCATGAAAAAAAAGGTAAATATACTTAAAATTCTTTCACTGCTTTTAAGAACTGAGGCTTTCAATGTTTTTTTGCTTTAACTAAAGTGATTTTATTAATACCAGTTTGATGTTTGACTCCAGCTGGCAGCTAAGTACCACAAATCCCTTGCTCATTTCCTCAATCCCCTGGCCTAGTGGGGATGGGGAACAGAATCAAAGACAGGTAAAACTTGTGGATTAAAATAAGAACTAATATAATAGTTGATAATGTGAAGAATGAATTACTAATTATGTAAATAAACTAAAATATATTTAAGGAATGATGGAATAGTTTGGGTTGGGAGGGACCTTTTAAAGAACATCAGTCCTTCTGGGGTGGAACAGAGTTAATTTTCCTCACAGTATCAGTGATGGATGTTTGATCCCATGGCCAGGCACAATGCCATTTCAATTGACCCTTCCTAGGAATTGTGAAATTCCTCCATCACTTTATGTATCCTTTGAAAATCAATACAGCCCTAAACGAAAGATAAATAAATTAAAAAATGGGATCTGTTTGACTAAGTGTGTTAAATTAATGTTTTCCTTCACAATTGGGACAGCCTAAAAACATGCCCAGGATCAATAATGGTGGCCAGAAAAACAACTTGATTGCTTTTCAAAGTCTTCTCATTCTTTGCTAATCTTTCAAAATACTTTTATTTAACAAACATCTGTTCCCACCATTAGAATCACCATTAAGGTAAATCTCTTCCTAGTGTATGATTTCTTCCCTCTGATTTATCCTGGAGTTCAAAAGCAGATACAGAGACATGAAGATAAGGGGGAGGAGCGATGACATCTCCATTTAAAATGCGACTGTTTCAGGCAAACAACTTATGTTTTCACTATTTCAATGTTAAACATATACTTCACATTAAAAGCAATCAGGCCAGAAGAGAGAGAAGTAATTAAAGCCAAAAGAGACAGAGAGAAAATGTTTCAGTAGCAGTTCTTTTCCTTTTCCTTTTTTTCTCCCCCCCTGCCTTTCTTCCTCCATGAAGCCAATTTCATTTTCAGAGCCTGAAATTACATTGCAATCTCAAAGCCATTTCTCTTCTTTTTGCTGGAATACAGAGATTGCTGGTTTCTGCTCTCCCAGGTTTTTTTTCACCCTCTGTAAAACAGAAGGCTTGCAGGAGTACTATTTTGACAGGCACTAAAGAGAAGGCAGAGACAGGCTTGGTATGGAAGTGCTTTAAAATCTCGTGTGCAGAGTATTGTGTTACAGCACAGTCATCTGACTGGAAGGAAAACACAAGTCCTGTCTCTGTGATAAGCTTCTCTCCAAAAGAAGTGAAACCAACTGCAACACAAGTCCTGAAGCACAAAAGGGCTTAGGGTGAATTTGAGGGTGAATAAAAAACATCTTCATGAACAAGATAAGAACAGGAAGGTGTGAAGACCTTGGTCTCAGGAAATGCATTTGAGGGACTTGTCACTGGTTGAGCAAATAAGACCATCTCTGTATATCAGATTCAAGATTAAGCACAGATCAAAATGAAAATCACATCAAAGGTCTTCATTTAATTGTTCATTAAGAACCATAAAGTAAAACGGCAGTGGTGAACTTCACTGTACAGTAAGAAGTAGGAAGGGCAGTAGGGCCACAGGATGGGATTATGTGCTGAAAAAAAGCACAATCTCTACTTTTCTTTTTGTGCAGTTTCTGCTTTTATTGTAGATCCTGGATAGGCAGCACCTTCCAGTCTTTTTATCCCATCATGATGAACAGGAATAATTATGGCTGTGCCTGCCCTTCTCTCTCAGCACGAGAGAGAGCCCTGGTCCAACAATCATTCACACCTGCGCATGAAACTACAACCAGCAATTTAGTAATAATTTAATAACAATAAAAGGATGTATGGAGGTGTTCCCAGGGTGGCATAATTCTTCCTGGGCCTCTTCTTTGATCCACTGGTGAAGGAATTTGGTCAGCTCTAAAGCTGTGTTGGTAATTCCTGCCACAAACTCAGATGAGCAGGCTGCTGTGGCAGCCATCCACCAAACCCAGCTGCAGATTCTGCCCTAGAATCTGCACTAGGAATGGTTTGCGCTCAAAAGTAAGATAACAATTTATATTGGATAACTTTCCTATCATGTCCCTTGATGTAAAGCATAGGATTTGCATTTTTGGAACAAATCCACAGCTGTCAGTGAATCCAATCACGTGAGGAAGACTGCAGAGTTGGGGTCACCTTTCGGAATGTGATTAGAATATTAGGAACTCTCAGAACCTCCTTAAAGAGTTTAACAGAGAACAATATTCTCCTTTTAACAATTTATAGGATGGTTAAAAGAGCAATTTAAAAAATACTCTCATTTTCATTTAAATTCTATAGGGTTTTTACAATTACATCTCTGGAACTTGATATTTTCATTTCTATAATTTATGTACAGATCTGTAAAAGTTTTTTGTAATATTCTTACTAAATCAACCAGGCTGTTCCAGAAGGCTCTGCAGCTTCCTATTTTCAGTGCATTTAATTTTGGAAGAGCTGGGGGTTTTGTTTCTTTGCTTTAAAAACACACACAAAAAACCTGCTGTCATAAAACTCAAGGTGACCAATAAAGAGTTAAAATAACTCGCAGCCTTCCTCACTCCCACATGGCTGGCAAGCAGCTTCTGCCTCAGCTGTTGGTAGACTTGCAGCAGGAATGTACACACAGAAATTAACGGTGCTGTTTGTGAAATAAGGAGGAAAAAGGAAAATGTCTCTGTTACACTTGGTCCACCTGGGACAGCACAAGATAAGCTGTGCACAGCACACTGTGCATCACAACTCTCATCACAGATGAATGGCCAAAGCCTCTGGAAAGCATATGGCTTAAGCAAATAAAGAGTGTCTGGAGCTGTTTACTAATGAGGAAAAAGCAAGCAAACAACACTGAATGTATTAGTCCATCACTAACTAAAGGGCACTGTATGACAGCAACAAAATAAACAGATAAATCAGTAAAATCCTGTAATCCTGCCAAATAAATCACAGGCTCACTGACAATTAAATGTAGCCTACTTTGACTCATAAATAGCATCACATCTTTACAGGCTAAAAAAAGACTTTGCAAAGCCTTCCATGCAGTCATGTTAGTTTAAATCACCTGTGAAGTAGCAAACAATAGATGGCATTTAATATGAGAAGGAAAATAATTTGGCAGAAAGATGAAGGGTTGTCAAGGTTTGTTACTTTCTCTGATTTTCTCAAAAGACCAAGGCCAGGAAAGGTCTTTGTAACTGGACCATCAAGGGTCCCCAGAGACTGTTCAGACCTGGTGGGAAGGAAGTTCCTACACAAGAAGCAGACTAACACGTTTGACAGCTCAAAAGTTTTTATGAAATTTTTAGTGGATTCCTCTCAACTTTCAGCAGTAAATCAGCCCCTGTTTAGACCATCCACGAAGTTCCAACATGAGGACTCATGGCAAGGAACATGAAAGTGTTAGTTATGCTTTAGGGATAATAGTTTCATACTCGTGCTGTGAGTAAATTGAGAGTCAAACCAAGCTCTGCCGCCCCAAATTTGTCAAATTAGGTCTCATGTTACCTCCTCTTCTTCCAGCAGGGCAGCACAGGGGTTTGTGTAAGCTAAGTACATTTCTTGAAAAGCCCTTTGATTTATAACTCTTGATTAACTTGGAACAGATTTAAATCTTCATAACACACCTTATTCTCATATTCAAAGCAGAACCATCCAATCCAGTCACAGTTCAGAAAAACAGTAAGAATATTACACCTACGTGTTGTGCCTGACAGCTTTTTACTGCAGATGTGACTGAAAGCATCAAGTGAATGTGGTGTTTGTGCATTATTCTGGTATATTCTCTTTAATATTTTCAGAAAAATAAGGTTAATAGTACTATACATAAGCTTGGAATTATGTCTTTATCACCTGAGGTGATTACTTGTTTGCCTTCAGCTACCAGCTCTGAACCTTGTAATAGCAAGGCAAGAGAAGAGTTGAGTTCATTTTCTTTCAAGAACAGACATCTCTGTTGGTTTGGAACATAACAGCCTTATTGGCTTGGCCTCTCCACCAAAATAATATTTCATAGATGATTTCAGAAATGTAAGTTAGCCAGACTATACCTATGCTTTTACAGCACTGAAGTTGTTTCCTGAAATATGAAGTGGCAGAGTCAGAAACTTCTGTTCCTTTGAGTTTTCAAAAACTTGAAAACATTGGTCAATCAGAAATTTTGGCATGAATTTCTGAGCTGTCCTCTTGTTGAATATATCTCTAATGAACAAGGATAAGATCAGATTTCTTTCAAGACATCATTTCCCAACTGAGACAAACATGGTAAAGACATCCTGGGAGGGAAGGAAGAGTGCTTAAGAAATTAATGGATACTTCCAGAATGCAGTTCTATTTCCACATAACCATGTCTGTGTCATAGCAGACTCTGATATTTTTAATTCAATGAGATGTTACAAAGGCATGAATTCTTTGCTGTGCTAAACCTTTTGTGACCACAAGCAATAAAAATGAAATCTGAAGTCCTGGTTAAACTGAGAGCCAGAGTCCTGTCCCTACCTCAGTCCCATCTGAAATTACTGTAATGGTAATACTGCCCATTAGAAAGAGAAAGAAAGAAAAATGGAATAAACAAATGAAAAACACACAGAAAATATTTCCTGACAGGAAAAAAAAAAAGAAAAAAAAGGAAAAAAAAGGAAAAAAAAGGAATGGCATGGGTGAATTTTTATGAGGGATTCAGTAAGAGAATTAAGTAGAATTATGCATGGAGATGCTGATAGAAAAAGTGAAAGTAGGAAACAGATTATTGACCCTACACTAAGGTTTAACCCCAAACTTGGAAATAACTGCTGGTTCTGAATGATGTCTGCTTATTCAGTGTGGGATTTCCAGTGACAATTCCATTCAAAAACCAGAAATTATTGTTCTGATTACCAAGAGTTTAGGAGTGCCAGGTGTCCATACGTCACTCCAAAGTTTTTCAAGGAGCTGGGAGCCTGGATTACCAATCTTCCTTTTCAGTGTGGGACCCAAAGCCTACTTATCTTGTGAGACTCAGCAGAAAAACCACGTAAGATTTAGATGCATCTTTAGGAATTGCTTTTCTGGGAAAAGAAGTTCACTGTTTCTTTTAGCTATTGTTCTACCACATCAGAAGTCTAAAGAGAGATAATTATTTGGACAGTGCTGAATTACTCAGAATGCACTCACACTGCTGAGCAGAAGCCGACTTGACTCCTTTTGGAAAGCTTGGTGAGAATAATTATCTAATTTACAGACACTGCAGAAAATATCTCTAATAAATGATGGTCCCTGTTCAGAACAAAATGCATCACACAGCCAGACTAAAATACAGTCAATTGTGCAGAATGAGGGGGGTGCAGGGGGACAGAAATAGGATGCAATTTACAAAAGAGAAAACATGCTTTAGAGAGGCATCTCTAAAATACATCTCTATATTTAGAGTGATGATAGACAAGAAAACTAAACCCACAGACTTGAACATCTTTGTGGCTTGAAATCCATGTCCAAGCTATACAGCTGGTGCTCATCTCTAACAGGAAATGTCATTTCTAAACTCAGTACCATCTGATTTTAAGGGCCAAGTCACCACAAATGAATTATTATCAAGTGTCTAACAGTTATTTCATTTTCTTTAATTAAGATCACTAGTTCAGAATAATAAAGGTTAGAAAAAATGAGGAAATACAGATGGAGTCAAACAGCAACCACATACTTCCAGAAAATGGAGTGTATATAATAGAGACATTTGATTTACACAAGTCTTACACACACTAGGACAAATATCCATATGTTTGAATAATCTTCAGTCTTACTGTCAATTAATATTTACCCAGGTTCTGGAAAACTCAAGGATGTGATAAAATTTCCAGAGCTGTGAACTGCTTCAATGCCAATTTAGACTTCCTAAGTGATTTTTTGGTGTTTCTGGCCATGGTAATAATAGCATAATTTCACAACAAGAAAGTTTCAATCGACCATCAGTAGAAAATTAGGATTAACTACACAAGGTTTTCAAATAAAAAATTAAACAGCTGCTTCAGCCACGATAGCCAATACAAGCATGTTTTAATTAATGCCATCAGAGAAACGCCACTGTCCTGGATAATGAGGTGAAAATTTATCTGGAGTGATCAAGGTAAAGGCCAACTAATGCAACAGAAGTCAAGGATTTTGCCACAGATCTGAGCACAACTCTCAGTGAATTTAAGGTCTACACATAAGATCAACAATTTTTTAATAATAAACCAAGAGTACCAAATCAGCAGTTCTATGGAGTAACAACCCTGGAAAGGGATTCTACACACAGAAGGAAAAATTCACATCCAAGGTGTGTGAATACACACCTTTATTGTAATCTCCATCTGGTCATCAGCTGATACAGGTTAGAACACGTCCAGCACACATGTCTGGAAAATAAAAGTGATTGATGCTACTGCGGGAATGGGCTGTATTGTGTTGGAATGTAGAATAACCAGATGCCCGGGCAAATTTGGCACATCAAAGCTTGTCCTCACATAGCTGGATATCCATTTGGAAAAACATACACAAAGAGGGATGAACTTCACAGTTCCCAGTGATGGAAACAGGAAAAAGTGGGAAAAAGATGCAGGAAATGCATCCTGATGGATGGCACCACACAAGAAGCCTGGATATCTCTTGAAATGAGGCCTGTGTTGATGACAGACATTCTGTGCTGGAAGAAGCACAATAAATAAGAAGACAAATATGATGAAGACTGTGCTGAGGAGAGACCAGAACCCAAAGAGTCAGGCACTAGAAGAGTTACAGAAAAGGGAAATTCTGATTGGACATAATGGAAAAGAGCCTTTGGTGTGATGGTGGTTACGGATTAAATCAACCCAAGGGGTTGTGGGACCTCTGTCCTTGAAGATTTTCAGAATCTGACTGGATAAGACTCTGAGCAAATTGATTTAACTTTGTCAGTCCTTCACTGAAAAGTTCCTTTTACTTAAATCTTCCTAGGATTGTGTTCTGTCAGCCTGCCAGATCAGAATAGGCCCCACATCAGAGGCTGCCTTTGCCTGTCTGCACAGCAGGCACATTCTTTGAATTCCCTAACAGAGGGAATATTTTCCTGAAGAGAATAACACACAGGAACTCTTTCCAGGAAGTGTCTATTTCTCTCCATTGGCTGTAGAAGTAACTCACTCACTCGTGTACATCTCATTGTGGATGTGTAAAATCAGATGGAATAAATCCCACTCCCTGTACATCCATGAACTCAGCACTCACTTCTGCAAATTGCCACTTGCAAAGGATCATATCATACTCTTTCATCCTGTAAGATCAGTATTTTTCAAGTGCTCTTCAATTCTGTCATAAAAATGAAAGGAAAACAGCAGTTCACTTTAATGACCAACATAACATTACACTGTTTTGAATCCAGAGGCACTTCTCTCATTTAATCATCATCCATATTTTTTTTTTTTTACTTCATCTAGAAGAGTCAGAGAATTGTCAGGTTTTACTGTAAGTCTCCTGGCACTATATTTCATAAGAATAGCATTAATTCTGGCACTTTTATTTAGATTAAGCAGTGATATTCTGCTGAAACCTCTAAGGATGTGGCATAGCTATCCTAATTTGGGCAGCATTTAAGTTTTGGCATGTTCAAATACCACCTTGTGAAAGTGAAATACATCACAAAGTAATGCACACCTATGGATCTTACTTTAACACGTATCTTATGGTGTGATAACAGTTGATTTCCATCCCGTCTAATTTTGAAACAAATGAAAATGCAGGATAAATATCAGTATTTTTGTAGTCAGGAAGACAAACTGCATTGTGGATGAATGATATTGCTGGTTCTGCAAGTGCAACAGCTGCAATACAAAATATCTTGAGCAGAAGTGCATGAGAACTTTGTCCCATTCTCATAGAATATTGTAGAATATTAGTGCTTGGGATGCTGATGGAGACAATTATCAGATATTTCAAATTAAGATCCACTCACTTCCCCAAAAAAAAGTCAGAGAAGACTGTAAATTCTGCAGTATCATTAGATTTGAATCTGCATCAGCAGTGATGTTCACTATACACTCACAAAACTGAAAATTCTCTCAAATATGTGCGTATAAAGATTGCGAGTCACTGCCCCACTGTCCATTTGTGCTCTGGTCTCACACATTCAGGTGGGGTGTTCCACCCTCCTCAGGGACATTGTCTCTTTGTTCAAAGTTTTTCAGATATCCTGATTCCCAGTCTTGTATCTAAAGCTAAATCTTGTATCTAAAGCTTATCCACCTCTTTTCTTCCTTTGATATTGGGGAGACTATGGAAAGCTGCTTTCAGGCAGATTGCTGCATCTCCAGCCTTCTCAAAGATGCTCAAGCAGAAATGGTGAGATCTTGCTTCTGCAGAAGAAGGAGCTGTCATCTTCTCTCAGATTTTTAGCCCAAAATGTTTTGAAGAGGTGATCTGAGTACTCTGTACAATAGCAACAATGACTTATCTTGTTCCTTTCATTTCTGTTTTAGTACAGAACACTAAGGATACTTTTTGTTTCCAACACTAACCATTAGATATGTTCAAAGACTACAAAGATGGACATTCAAACAATGAACATTCAAAAGAATCACCACAGATTTTACTGATTTTTGGAAAGGAGTGCCGTGCTGATGGTCATTTGAGGTTTCACAGTCAAACACCAAGAGAAGAAGTTGAAATGAGAGTGACTTTTCTTCCTTTCAGGAAAATACACCAATAATGACCCATATCTTCTGCAAATTTTAAATACCATTAGTAAAATATCTGAATTATGCTTATAGTTGCTAAACACTGGGGGAGAGAACATGAATATTATATTATATTTTCCAAGACTAAAGAAAAATTTGTGTTCAGAGCACACAAGTAAACTACAGCTGGCTAAGAACTCTGTTGCAATCTACAGTCACCATTTTTTGGTTAAAACAATGATCTGTGTTCTGCTTCTTTGGCTGATAATCATCAGAAACATGAATTTAGTACAGCAGATGTAGATGTTAAGATTCCCTGGGAGGGCTATTCTGTTCAGCCCAAGGGTATTTTCCTAAAGGTATTTCAGGCTAATAACTTAAGTATTTGAATGAATGCAGTATGAGAAAAAGGTCACATATGAGCATTTCCTGAGTGCATTATTTCTTTACAACAGTAAAGATTAGTAGCATGTAGAAGTTGATATTTTATCCCCAACCAGTACAAAGCTGAGCTCTTAAAAGCCTTTTGGTGTCCTTGGTTGCACCACTAATCAGCTGGACTACATTGTCATGTCAAGAACATCTGCATAACTCTTTTACTAGTCTGGATTTTATTAATCTTTAAAAATCAACAAATTAAGTGAGCTACTGCCTTCTGAACTGTCTCAAGTAGCCTTGTACATAGGCCATATGTTTATACTGAATTATTTTTTAAAGGTTCAGAAAGAAAAGCAACATCAATTGGATAACCACACAAAAGTGCAGTGAATGTTGGTGGTTTCATTTTTTTCCTTAATAAAGTTATGTATATTTGATAAAATAACCAGGAAAAGAAGGAAAGATATATTAATATTATTTACTTTAGTTTAAGTAAATAAAATGAGTATCTCCAAAATAAAGCAGAACTTTTATACATACATACATATATATATATATATATATATAATATCTCCTCCTGTTCTGTGCCCACCTCTGCACCCCACAAACTTCCTCCTCCTCCAAGCTGGTTGCTGTCTGGGAAAAGTCAGTCCCAGCCTTCCTCCAGAGGGTTTCCCCGCTGGGAAGCTCCCTAAGCAGAGGGAAATGGTGAAACTCCTGCCCTGCCACTGAGCCATACCCACTTAAAGGAGCAAAAAGTGCTTCCAGTAACAGCAACTGAGAGCTGTAAAACCTCTCAAGGATACTCTAGAAAGAACCAGGTTTATTCTCTTGTGCCACTCCCTGACACACTTAGTGAGCACATAAACCTGTGTGGAGGACTCCTGAAAATCCCTTCTTGCTCACAGCACCACTGCAAAGCTCCTTGCTTTTAATGGGATTGCAGTTGTGCAGGACTGAAACATCCCCTGCCATGGATTTACACTATCACGGCGGATCAGAATTTGCCCTGAGAACCTATTTAAAAGAATACATGCATTTAATTCTATATTTAATCTGACATGGATTTACACTATCACAGTGGATCAGAATTTGCCCTGAGAACCTATTTAAAAGAATACATGCATTTAATTCTATATTTAATAAAGATAATGAGCTGATTTGACAGACAGAGAGTGGCAGAAGGAAAAAAGCAGCAGCAAGGACCACCTAGACCAATTATTTTAAAAAATAATAAAAGTAAGTTCATAGCTTAATTCCTAGCTAAGCAATACATCACCCTATTTCTCTTCAAACCCCTAAAGTTCTGGCCTGAAAAGCTTTGAGCATTGTACACCAAACAGTACAGATAAGCTCTTATCAGATAAGCACACACCAGCAAAAATCATCAGAGCATATGGATACTCTATTTTTAGAGGAGAAATACACAACTTCACATGGAAACTGTATACAACTAAATCAGATTTAAATATATATATATCCCAAGAAAATATTTCTGATGGAGACCTGTGTACATTCAACATACTCATATCCACATGGAGCTGGATTCACCTCTCACAGGGGTGTGAGTTCCACTCCAGTTCCACTTTCTGGCTGTTTTCAGATCTGGCACATAAGGTGCTCATCCTGTTTCTTAGATGAGTGTCTTGAGATAAGGATCTTCACTGAGCCATTTCTAATGCAAGTAAAAGGTTATAAAAGCAGCATGTGTCTCCCTGGGGATGAAAACAAGACAGATGTCACCCACCTTTCCCCTAACACCATCTGTCTGCAACTGTCTTTTCCCACATATTTTCTGTTTCTCTCAGTTTTCCTTGGCGATGTCCAGAAACAGAAACATTTTTCCAGGACAGATGAGGCATTTCAATGAGGTTCCTGAGCATTTCCTCTGTGAAACTGAATCAGAAATAAGAGCAGCTGATGGCAATCCCAGCTAAATCAATACAACACATTTTCCCACAGCATTTTTAAATGGTGTTTGTATTTAAGTCACAACTGTCCCTGGAAGTACTGAGGCATTTAAAGCCTGTCCATTCTAGCACCTCGTTCTACCTGTCAGTCATAATTGTATTAAGTTTTAGGACAAATCCCATTCTGATAAGATTTCTTCCTATTGTTTATGTGAGATTGAGTAATTTCAGAGATGATACACCAAAATACAGAGACCACAGACTCAAAAATGAAGCAACATAAGTGTTAAGTAACTACCAAAAAACGATAACCAATTTCAAGGCAATAAAATCCTATAAATTAGGAATATTCACCAAGCTATCTTGAGGAAAGGAATATCATTTTAGGCAAAGAGAGGCAAGCAAAGAAGCAAGAGCTACACACACTGATGCATAATTTGAAATCTCTTAGAAAGAGCAAAAAACACTTAGAATTCAACTGTTGCACCCAGTCAGGGATCTGTTTCTACACATCTCTTGCCATAGTGATTCACAGAGCAGCTGTTGCAAAACTTTACTAATAAACCTCATGGCTTCACACAAGACTCTTCACAGTTCAGAACCATCTTTTTTTTCATAATTAGGATCCTGCTTCAGTCTTTCCCCAGATAATTGGGCTAGCATTTCAGAAGCCAAACATAATGAAGAGTAGAGTCTCTTAAAAATTAAAACAGCGGCTATTAGAAAAGCTAGAGGAAAGGTGGTGCACTCTGTTCCTACCTGAACAGTGCTCTATAACACAACCTGAAAAGTCTATCTTGTTTCACTGCTCCTGCCTTGAGGCTGGAATCTGTCACACGGATGTGTTTAGGCAGTGCTGCCAGAGCTCTGACTGCACCAGCAGGCTCCGAGACCCTGTGCAGCCTCAGCTGGGACCTCCCCACAGCCACGAGCTCCCTTTGTCCTGAATTTAAGCTCAGCACTTGGTTCCAGTGTTGGAGCTCTGCTGTGTGAGTGATACTCGATTCTGTGCTGATCTGACCCTGCTTGGGGTATTTTTGGGGTGCCCAGAATGAAGGAGGAATGATTGAATCTGATTCCATGTTCTTAAAAAGCTAATTTATTGTTTTATGAAATTATATTAAAGAATGTTATACTAAACTATACTAAAACTATACCAAAGAATAGAGAAAGGATACAGACAGAAGGCTAGAAGATAATAATGAAAAATTCCTCAGAGAGTCCAACACAGCTGGCCCGTAATTGGCCAGTAAATAAAAACAATTCAAATGCAACCAATGAAACAATCACCTACCACATTCCAAAGCAGCAAAACACAGGAGAAGCAAATCAGATAATTACTGTTTAAGTTTTTCTCTGAGGCTTCTCAGCTTCCCAGGAGAAGAAATCCTGGTGAAGGGATTCTTGCAGAAAATATCACATTGACAGCTGCTTGCTGCTTTTTTGATGTTATGTCAGACCTGCCCAGGGGCTTGATGTGAATCACCAGCTTGTTGCAAGCCCTGATTGTGCCATGGATCTGTTCCTCTTGTTCAGGTACTTAAATGATATTTAGTTCAGCTTCTCTAGGATAGAAGTGCACAGCAAATAGAAAAAAATTTAGGTATCTCTTAGGTGCTGGTGGTGCAGATGTTCCAGATTCTCTGAGCTGTGATCTCTTCCCCAGGGCTGTCACAGAACTGTGATCAGCTGTACTGTCAGGTTTTTTGATGTTGCTAAATTCCTGCAAGAGATGCTGGTAGGAAAAAAAAAAGGTGTGGGGGAGGCCTTGAGCAGCCAGGTCTAGTGAAAGGTTCCCTGACCATGGAGGGGTGATGGAACTAGATTATCTTTAAGGACCCTTCAAACCCAAACCATTCTGTGATTCTATGAAATGACCCTCTGCTTCTGCCCCTATTTGGCTCATTTTTTACAACTGATATAAGGAATCTGGGAGAGGCAAACACAGGCTCTGCCACTGTAATTTGCAGTGTTATAATTGTTTTTTTCTATATTTATTTCTAAAGACAGCACATGTTTGACATCCTCTGACCTTACTTCCACAGATCCATAAGTGCCATTAGGTCTACAAGTTCCAAGCTGGTTTCTTGCAGTAAAATTTCTTACAGATTCTTAGATAAAAGTGAAAAGGCATCTGCTTAAATATATATTTGAATCTTGTGTGTGAAGAGGAAAGCAGTGCAGTGCTGAAGCCATTTTAGAGTTCTGTAATCTGTAGTGATATTAATCTGCCAGAATTAAAAGGTAAACATACTTGAACCTGTCTATAATTCTAACATGGCAAAAGAGGTGCAATCATTTGCACCATGGTTCTTTAAAATCAGACAGAAATAAAGTATATTATTAGCTACAGAAGCATCTGCTAGATAAAAACATCTAATAAAAGGCTCAATAAAGACAAGTCTGTATTTTATTTCCCTTCCAGGTTTGGTCTGTTCAATAGCTTGCTTTGGATGGGGAGCCAATGAATTTTTCACAGCTCTTTTTGGGACCTAGAAAAATTTTACCTTTCATTCATTTATTTATTAGACTTTAAGGTGAATACTATGAATTTTTTGGGACACTGGAAATCAGGGCAGGAATATAAACTTACATCAGGTTTTGTGCTTGTGTTCCCAGAGAAATGAGCAATGTCCATCATCAGAGTAATAAAATCTCAAAACCAGTTTGGCTACAGTTGCTTTTTCCTTAGAACAGAGCAGGACAAACTCAGATGATCATGAGCGTAAAGAAAATTAGTATTTGTTAGATGAAAATACTGGATCCCCAAAACTCAAGTCAAGAAATTCATAAGTCTTTTTTGAGTGAATATCACACTGAGCATCTTCTGTGGCTGTTTCTGTGATTCAATTAATTGTTAACTGTTGTCAGCAGCCTGTTATGAAGGTGCTTGTAAAACGCCTACTAAATTGGGGGAGGTGGAATCCCCATATGGATCAGAATATTCAAATCTATCTATTTACTTATCTTGTGAATTCCTCACATTTGAATACTGTGCCCACTGAGGAGTGAAAAATAAATATTTATGAAAACACAGGGTGTTCAACAAAGCTATTTTCTTGAGAAATTAGTTTTGTTTCTTGTGCAGAAGTTCAGATCCTTTTAATGATTTATTCAGCAAGAACTCAATGCAGACTTTTGCACCCAAGTTTGTACAGTGATATTTGATACATGAAAATAATTGACTATGAGAGTTATTTAGGTCCCATATTTTATTTATTGGGGCTTTTGTGACTGCCTTTGTCTCTTAAGTGTTTTTAGACTCACCACATTTAATTTCATCCTGCTTTTCCTTGACTCTTTTGCTGTCATGCCAGTGATTGTGTTAGTGCTGTTTCACATAACTGAGCTAAGGATGATATCACAGTGTTCTTATGTGATTACCTTAAATATCTCCAGCAACTGCTGAGGTAACAGGAAAATAATTTCCATGACGTAGCTTTTCTGGGATACAAGTGAAAAGATATCCAAGAAATTGATTTAAAGCTCTTAAAGAAGTGTTGTTGGGTTTTGTGTTTTCTAATGATTAAAGGAATAAGTGAGAGCTTTTAGCCAGGCTTCTGTATATCTTCAAAGATTTAGTATGAGATTGTGATTGTTCCCTCCCAGGTGCCCATTTCCACCAGAATTCTCTGCTCCCTTAACACAGAAGGGAAAGAGAAGGTGTTTCTAGTAAGAATTAGCAGTTTTGCTCTCTGAGACAAGCAAGAAAACATGTCAGAGATCTGGAACTTTGGATAGGTTTTTAAATGCCAACCAATTAATTTTAAAGTGATAAAACTACTTTGTTCAGCACTGGGAGGGGGTTATAATCCCACCAGATTCTGGGGAGAACTTCTAACATTAAATGTGAAAAAGTTTAAGAAATTTGACTGGGTGTTTGCTGAGATTTCTAAGTTCCAAAACTTCTAGTGTCCTATGGCCCTCCATAAGCTGATGGAAAGGTAAATGAATAATACATGCAGAGAATAAGAATTAGATATTCTACTTCACTAAAAACAAAAGGAAAAGAAAATATCTGTTATATTTCTAACACCACCTCATGTAACGTGGTAATGAAGTTGAAGATACAGAAACCAGTTATGGACTGAAAATAACTATTTTCAATGATAAGGAAATGATGTCCCATGATATTATAACCATCAGTTAAAATTCCCAATTTCTAGGCAACTGACACAGGGTGCAGGACCATGTGAGTGGTAGAGTTTATTTTATGTTTGAGATGAGCTCAGAAAATCAGATAGAAAGCAGAGCAGAAGTGACTTTAGCAGCCTTGCCAGCTCACGTAGGCAGAAAGCTCAAGCTGCTGGCAAGGCTTCCATGAAACTCAGGACAAGCTGGAAAAAGGGACCAACTTGTCTGCAGTGCCTGGGGAAGGCTCAGAAGTCATGGCAGGAATATAAATTTTATGTGAGAAATTTGTAAGACGCACGTAAGCGATGCAGGTGGCAGAATAACTCAAGAGTGACTCTGAGTGTAATCATGGGTGTTAAGGAAAAGCTGTAAGGATCCAAGGCTGCTGCAGGAAGAGCCTTGAGCAGCAGCTATGACAGCCAGAGATGAGTTTAAATAAGATGCTCTCACCTGCCAGTGAAAACCTTTCCCCTTGGACTCGGGAAGAAGTGATGACAGGAGAGGCAGAGATAACAGAGGAAATGAATGAATTTGTCCTGGAATTGTGAAACTCGTGCTATCAAAGAAGGGGCAGAGTTGTCAGTTGTGTCAATGCATTCAGGCTTAGATGAGCTTGGAGGTGCAATTCATAACATCTGTACTGATCTTCTCACTGGTTTCTTGAAGAAATCCATTGTTCCTGACAATGGCACACAAAACAATTATTTCTTGAATAAAGAAATATGAATAAAGTTTCTCTTTAAAACATGGAAAAAATAGAGTGTAGGCAACACTAGACCAACCCACCTCTGTCCTTATCAGTGAGAAATCATCATTAGCACAGCTCTTCCATGGAAAATTAATTCATTCTACTCTTAGCTATTATGAATGTTTTTCACCTATTGACCCTGTTCAGATTTGTCATCACCTTTTGTCATCAGGTTATTCTCTGTAACCACAAATAACCTTCTGGGAAAGGATAAAAAAACAAAAATTATTTTCTAATTACAATTCCAAGAATTGTTGTCATAAATTGAGTGATTACTTGGCTTTAGGTAACTCTTCAGATTCTTTCTGTTTTACTGGGTATAAATTCAGTTTCTTCACAAACTGGCCCCAATGTTCTGCACCCCAAGCCTTGGGCAGTATCCTCTGAGCAAGCATTTAGATGTGGGGGTTTTTGTCTTAGTCCTCTCTTTCAGCCAAGCTTGTTGGGCTGCAGGGCACAGCATTCATATAGAAAATACATAAAGAAAATAGGAAGGGATGGATGGATGGATGGATGGATGGATGAACAGCATTGGCTTTTATTATTGTAAAACATTGGAGGTAATTTAAATAGTAGTTGACTTCCAGAATATAATCTGTATATATTGGACAGCTGCTATTCAAAGTACACTTATTCAAAGCCAATACTAATGTATAAATTACACCTTAGCAAATGAAAAACCTCCACATCTTCTTCCAGTGATATAAGCGTGGGTTTATACACTCACCACTAAATGATTTTTGAGTATCTCTCAGCTGCCTGTCCTTCAGTTCTCAAGAATCCTCTTGCATCCTCGAGTCTAAAAAAAGAGAAAAGCAGTTCTGCCTCAGTTGCTGTGGCTGTCAGGATAGTTCAGAACAGGCATATTTCACACTAAAATTAGAATTATTCAATGCTATTTGCTCCTACTTCAAAATGGAAGTAGGATACACTTTGCAAGTGATTGCCTGCAGTAAAAAGTATTAATCCCAATTCAACTGAAGAGGGGGACAGAGTTCCATTAGCCAAGCTCACAGAAAGGCATTTCACAGCCTCTGAGATGGTTCTGAATATTTGTGGAAATCCAAGTCAGTCAAGCCCTGAGCAGAACAGCTTGGTCTCATCCTGCCAAGCTCACATACGTGGAAGGTTTATGCAGATTAATGTGTCATTTCTGGAATCCATGTTCCATGGGTGCTATAATGCTTCTCTACTCAGCAAGCACTCTGCAGCTTTTAATCAAGTTTCCAATCAATTCAGCATCAAAAAATGATTGGTTAACATCTGTGGTTTTAAACTCCTTCCCCATAAAACAAGCTGTGCTCTATGACGTAGGTTCTAATCTGCTTCATCTTTATTGAACATATTTGTTCAAGCCAGGAAGAGCCATGACTAAACTTCAGGAGTCTCTGTTGTCTAATGAGTGGCTGGAACCAACCCCAGAACATTTTTAGTCTCTACAGAGACAGCACTGGCCCTACACAAAGAAGCTGCAGGTAACTGTGTCCAGTATTCCTACAGAACATAAAATTAAAGACAAAGTTTTTCTCTTCTCAGATTGTCCTGTTGGTCACTGCAGGAAGGGTATTGAGAAAGATACATTCTATTTGCCATCTGGATTACTCTCATGCATTTGATTTCTGGTCATTTATAATCCAAGATAAAATTTCGTGTGTTGAATAAACATGATACATTGGAGCTGACCATCATGAGCTACAGTTCAGTGTCTGGTGCTGAAGACCCAAAGCAGTGAAAGAAAGAAAAGTATTTCACAATTTACATTCTAGTTTATGTTCCTTACTGCATTTTTCTTCCCTGGTTTTCTGAGAAATAGAATTTATTGCCACAGAAGAATGGGATTCCTGCATGGTCAGCGTCTTGTGAACTTTTGGAGAAGATCAGCTAACTCAGGATGAGTTATGCTTTCCTCCTGCTCTTCAGAGAATTTCAACTTTTTGTAAGTATCAGCTGGAAGTGAAAATGCTGAAAAACTCAAAGGGGGCAATAATTCCTGATTTTACCTTTAGCCAAGTCAATTACAGTGTGGAGGACAACCAACAACTTGATAAGTGTAAGTTTTTAGAGGAGCTGGACATCTAGGAGGTTTCTGTAACTTATCTGTGGATATGTCTCACATTCACAAGCTTGATGAGGAGGCATGTAGGTTTGACATGTATCTTGGAAGATTTTTACTCAGTCAACTAATTAAAGCTCACTGAACTTCTAAGGGAAACCTTTTCCCAGGTTATCCTTTTTACCCTTTTGTTATCAGAAAGAGAATGTCTGAGCATACTGAAGATAGTGAGATTTCCACCTGCAGTAATATAAAATTTCTACTAAATTATTCAGAGTAGAATTTACAGTATGTGATATATGTGATAACAACAACTATTATCACCCTGGTCTCCTCCTAAAGTCTTCTGCAGCCAGTCTGAAGAAAAGCTTTTCTTAAGCAGCCAAACAATATTTCTGCAAGTTTAGAAACATGACAGATATTTTCTTTCTTGCATGTAGTCTCCTCTTCCCAAAGTTTGGAATACAGTCAGGAAAGGTATTTCTCATTGGAAACTGTGTCTAGTAGAGGTCTTTGAATTAATTCTTGCATCAAGGTCTGTAAGGATGCCAGCATCATTTTCAAGAAACTTTTTAAGGGAGTTTGTGAGAACTTTATTGTTCATCAACAAGTAAATAGATTACAGCATGAAAAATTCTCACTTATTATGTCAGATTCCATCTTGGAAAAAAGCACTTTTTGAATATATTCTGGCTATTCAGAAACATACCAGGTTTTGATTACTTCCCAACTTGTTACACTGTCTGCTATAAAAAGGCACATGGATATTAAAGAAATACAAGGATTGAGAGATTAAAGCAGGTATTCTCATAGTTTACACTTGATTTGGAAATAAAAAAATTGGTTTTTTTAAATTTATACAGTGGTATTAAGAATAAAAATGTCTGGAGAAGTGCATGCCTCCTCTATGGTGTAATCTCAAAGATACCTCAAGTCCATCTAAAAATTCAGCACTACTGTGTGAAATCTGAGTATAAATTTATACAATTAAGTCATTACTTGACTTAAAAGGTTTAAGGACTGTGAAAAATGACAGAATGACAGTCACATTTCACAGAAACATTCTTTCAGATAATCTATAGACAGCAGCACACATCTTGTGTGGCTATTATTGGTCACTTACTTTTCCCTTCAATTAACATTTATTATTAAAAATAAATGGGTTTTCCTTACAAAAGCAGTCAATGAGCGGATTCTTTTTTTAATCAGAAACTTGTTCTTTCTCTCAAGGTATTCTTATAACCTGTCACAGTGAGAAACACAATTTAAAGAAAAAATTAAATTTATTAGCAGGTAAAGTCCATTACATGCTTAGCTGAGGTAAGAAATATGGAGCAGATGGGTTGAGATTTTCCAGCACTGAAAATTCAGATTGTGAAATGAGCTTTCCAGATGGTCACTACACATTTATTTTGGTCATTTGTATGAAATGACAATACCCATTTAATAGTGATGGTTCTGGAGCTAAAAAAAGAACATATTCATTTGCTGTATATAATCTAATCACCAAGACTGACATGCTTTCAGAAAGCTGTTAAAAATATAAGAAATTTATCCCATATACTCAAAATAAATGGTATTTCTGTGTGAATAAGAAAATATTGAAACTAAAGTAGGGAACAGTCTTGGGACATGGAAGAATGGCAGATTTATGCAAGATCAAGTCCAGTGTAGAAGCTCAAAATTTTGTGGCTGCTCTTCACATGCTGCTGAGACCTTCTATTTACCATATCAGCTTGAGAGATCTGCTTTCATTGACAACCTAATCTACTCAGCTGAATTCAGTCAGTCCTAATTAATGATGTCCTGGGACCTAAACACAGCAAACTACTCTTCAGCCAGTCAATTTATGTGGCACACAATGTTTGTCATGTTCAAAGCATGGTGCAGACAGCAAAGGCTATCAGGGACACTTCTCCCAAACCAAAGCCTTGACGTTACTTCATTTTGTGTCTTCTTCAAATCTCTGCTATCTGTAAGAAAGAGTCGTAGAATGGATGGGTTGGAAGGTGCCTTAAAGGCCACCTCATTCCACCCCCTTGCCCTGGGCAGACACCTCCCACCAGGCCAGGTTGATGTGAGTGGCTCCCACTCTGCTAAGAGATGCCATAAAAAATGATTTATCTATGGAAACACCCTTATTTTCCTCGAAGATCTCTTTGCTACATGGACATTTATCAGAGCCATGCTTTTAATTCTCATTCATTGTGAGTCTTTTGCATGATGTCAGCCAGAAAATTATATTTATGGATTCCTGAATCTACCACAAGCACTGAAATTTTAAATATAGGGCATCATTTAGAAGCTAGTGAAACATAAATGTAATTAGGTAAAATTATGACATAGACCTTGGTTCTCTTAAGCTCCTTATTTCAATAAATAAGCACCCAGCTGACCAGCCAAACAAATAAATAAATACATTTTTAGTTTAAGTATATTTTTCCACCAAATATATTTATTTGTTGAGGGTTTTTTATCTCTTGCTGACATGACAATAAAAGGATGTTTTTAGTCCAAATTTTAAGCCAACAAGGAATAATTTAGCCATTAGGTTAAAAGGAAAAATTACAGGACACAGAGGGAGCTTATTTTCCTCTCTTCAAAACTAAGAGAAAACAGGAAAGTCAGCACTGGCAATGAAACTGTCCTACAGTACTGAACCTTAATACTTCTTCTGTTTCATTCTGCAGATCTTTTTTCACACTGGATTGCAAGGGAAAGACAATCAATTCAAATAAACCTCAGAATGGTTAGCCATATTTAGTTTTCACACTTTATTTTCAATGCTTTAATTTCATGGGCGTAACTGAAAAATCAAACTTTTTTCATTTTGTAGACAACAAAGCTGAAAGGGCAGAAAACAGAATTATTTGCTCAAAGCCACACAAACTGATATAGATAGAGCCAGGAGTAAAATCCATGTCTCCTGGTTGTTATTCTGATGCAGCAGGGACCAGATTATGTTCTTTCATTTCTCCTTAGTGCAGGTGCTGCTCTGCAGTCTGACCTCTGGAGCCAATACAGACACAACGTGGCATTTGTTAATCTAAAGGCTCTCAGGAGAGGAAGAAAAATGTGACAGCAGGTATTAGACAGATTGCAGGCAAACACACCACAAATAGAGACACAGGTTTTGTGTGGAGTTATAGAAGCTATTTTAAGTAGATCTGGCTGAGTCATTACCTTCATTACTCACACAAAGAAGAGGAAGTCCAAACTGAAAGAATTTGGGCAATGTACCTCTCTGGAGGAGGTTTGCCTTCAGACTTCCCATGTTATCTATAATACACATTTTCTGTAAACAGAGAAGACTGGTGTAGCCAAAGCAGAGGACTGTGACAATTTCAAACTAAAAATTCATTAGTCAGGTAAAAAAAAAAAAAAAAAAAAGTTATCTGGCCTTGACCCCAGATAAAAAAACCCAAAAAAAGGATTCTATGCATTTAGGTTTCTTTCACCTCTATATATTGCAAACAGTTTAAAATAATTTTATCTGTGGTGCTGTTTCAAAATTACCTGAAGCCAATTAAAATCTGCTCTTTTTACTCACACAGGCTTAGGTTCAGTCTCTATACAGGAATTAACCCTTGCCATCTTACAAGAAATGGCAAAAAATTAGTTGGACCATGAAAATGGATGAGCCTCTTGACTTTTTACCTGGTGGAAAAGTATATTTTCTTTATTTAAAAATTCCAGTTTAATTGTTTCTTGTTTTCTCTGTTCATTCTCCACGGAGACAAAACACACACTCATCACCTGTATTTATCAGCTGGCAAAACTGTGCTTTCTTTTAGCACATTGGCTATGGTCATAAAGTACCTTTATAAATATACATCAATGTACGTGTTCACCAGCTGGGTTATGCACTGTCTTTTCACTGACCAGATACTGTTTCATTAACAATATCTGCAATCTATGTTTTATTTTAAAATGTATAACAAAAGTCTGACAGTAACACATCACTGCATTGGAAAAAACATCCATTTTTCTTTTGTTCATTGACCATCTTTAAATTTGACCAGGTAAATCAATCAGAGATATCTCTTTTTCCTATTTGAATATTTGACTCCCTGTTCAATTTCTCTTTCTGTAGGTGTCTGATTCAAGTATCAGCTGAGTGTCAGTGATTTAGAAGCTCAATGACTTGATATACAAAGAAGATTAAAGTTTCCCTTTGAGTAGCCAGCAGAATTTACAGAAGTAGCTTAATAAATTGTTGTTACAGTCCTGCTGAGAATCAGCAAACTTCCTGGAGAGACAATGCTGATCACATGAAACCTGAAGGGGAAAAAAAAAAGAAATCCATCCATTCAAGGGACAAGTCACTGCAATTTTTACTCTTATTGCCATTCTGACAATATCTCCAGTGACATGCAAGTGTGATGCATTTGCACACCTTGGTGGAAGCAGGTTATGGCTATGTGCTCTTTTTTATGAAATTTCTTTATGAGGGAATGGTGTTATGTACTGTATGCAGTGTTTCTGAGTATATAAAAGGAGAAAACATAATGTATTTTCCTCGGAGAATAGAATTTATGTGCTGCAAATGCCTGATATGAAGGAAAGGCTTTGTGAGGGATTACTGTCAATACTGCCTGTTTATGAATCAAAACCTATTCAGCAATCGTAAGCAGCTGGAAGCTGAACATCTGGGCCAAGAGTCAGCAGAAAATTTTGCTACCTCTAGATATTGTCTTTGTGGGGGATCAGTTTATCTAGGTTGAAATACGGGCCAGCTGTGAAAAGCCAAATGGAGAAATAAACTTCCCTCAACGGAGCAAGGACAGCAAAGCTGGCACGAATGGAAGCACAGAATCTGCTCCTCAAGAACTATTCCCTTCCCTAAAACGGTATGCATAGGTAGAGAGACAGAGACTTGCATTTCTCCTCTGTGTGAGAGGAGAAAATGTGTCCATATGTGTCTCCAGTGTCTCATAGGCATGAAGAAAGGGAAAACAACTTCCTCATGCAGTGGTTATAGCTGTGGGTTTTATCCTCCCCCAGTCCAGACTCAAACTGGGATTTTAGGAAATTGCAGAGGAAACATCCAGCTTTGCCTGTAAAAGGAGGATGCGACTGAGTGGGTTTGGTCAGGAGATTATTTTACCATGAATACAAAGTAATTTCTCCCCTAATTTCTAATATGTATGCTAAGGAGTTCTAGGTTCTCTCGAGGCTGTACACGGATGTGCCTCTTTTCTCTCTGTAAACATCTGCAACAAAGTAATTTCAAGCTTTTCTGTTGAATTTTCTTTTAAAGGGAGTATAACAGAGCTCTTAGGCAGTAATTAAGCCTTCCTTTTACTTTTAAGAAATGAATGTGACAAAAGGCTGCAATTTTAATGACTGCCGAACATGGGTAGGGAAGGGGGATGTCTCCAGGACCAGGACTAACTTCTGGAATCTGACCTGTTCTCCATCATCACAACCATGGTATGATCAAGGTTATCTACTGAAACCAAGGTCTTGATTTCGGCAAGCAGAACTTCATTTGACAAGACTAAAACTCTAAAACTGACATTTTTGCATGCTAAATGTCCAAGCTAGGCTAAAAATATTTTGGAAGATTTCAGCCAAGACAGCCCATCTTGCCACTAATCATTTGAAAGCTATGCTATCAAAGCACGTTTCATCCTCAGGATATCAGGTAGAGAATAAAAAAGCACATGGATCTACACAGTGAAGGCAAATCTCCCTACTGACCCTTCTTGAGGGCATGAGTGTTTCTCCACATAATGCAATTTTTATTTTCAGTTTACTTAGTGGAAAATGGCTCTAGGAAAAATATAGGAACAAAAGACAACATAAATTTTAATGTTCCTTAGCTTTTGTGTACTCAGCTTTGCAACCTTGTTTCAGGAAATTAATGGGATTGTTCTTCGGTGTGATTATTTATTTGTAATAAGGTTGTGCAAGAGTTTATAAATTGTAATGTTAGTAAACAAGACTTACATTCCTGGCCTGGGAAAAACAGGCTTTTATATTAACAGCTAGTGTTGCAACATTTTGTTGTTCCTTCATGTTCATGAAGTCATTTTTCTTTACAGCCACTACAACAGCAAATGGTTCTGTCATTAAGCTCTTCACAGAAATTTACTGTGATTTTATTGAAATGGAAAAGACACAGTGCTTTGAGACTTTAAAGGATTTCTTAATGCACTTCACTAATTTCTGCTTTATTTGAAAACTGCTCTTCAATATTAACACAGCTTCCCCTGCCTGAAATAATTCCTGTTATTGCCACCTCTCTATCCCCAGCCATAGAATGGGTCTGCTGGCTTGTCAGATTTAATCTCTGAAAAGCAGCAAAGTAATCAAAATCTGTCAAAAATATATGTGCATTAACATCTGATTTAGCCCACGAAGACAAGGAATGGAGTGTGAAGAGTATGGCTGAATAGCCTAATGAAATTTTAATGGAACTTCAGTTCTATTTATTGGATCTGTATTTGTCACAAAGTTTATTTCTTTCGTTATTTCAAAAATTGTCAGCGCTTAACAGAATTCTGACCATGCTATCATACTACCCAGAGCAATTCAACTGCACAGGCCACAGCCTCTGCAATTTTGCCTCTCTCCAACGGAAAAAAAAAAAAAAGAATAAAACTGCCACATAATATGTGATGAGGGGAAAAACACGAACTAGAATTATACATACTACTAATACTGGAATTTCATGTTCTGGGAAGACACTGGGATGACCACAGTGAAGGAAAAAGATTAGCTTACTGAGTTCAATCTATTTTTGTTGTTATTTCCAGTTGTATTTCTATTACATAGAAAGTTTTCAGCCATGGCTCATTATTTCATACCAGGCCTGGATATTTCTGCTTCAAGTAACTTCTTGTCTAAATCCATGAAGAGCTCACAGGAAAGGTAATAAAAACTGAAAACAGAAGGCACAGAATATCAACAGCTAACGATCAAAAGAGTCTAGATTAGTTCTGCACCAGACCACAGGAGGAAAACATTGCTCTACCAAAAATCCAATGTGGTTTGGTGCCTTGAATAAGATAGACAAGATCAACATCAGTTCCCACAATGAATCACTAAAACTTGTTCTATAAATATGTCTGTTTAAAACTAAAGCCTAAATAGTCACCTGCTTTGTTTCATGTTTTACAGCATCTTTACAATAAAATAGTACCTCTGTGCTATAATCTTACAGATAAAGGGCAGAAAGACTGAGATTTTGCAATATTTCATGTAAGGATAGAATTAAACACCTTTTTGTATTGACACAAATTCTTGAAAGTTTGGCTGTAGTATTTTTCTGAAAGCAGGCAAAAGAACAAAATCTGCAGATTTGCTAACATCTTGACTCTTAAGTCTACTTAGAAATATGAATATTGAGATACTGTAATGCTTCTGGATCTAATCCTCATTTGGAGAACTTTTTAAAATGTTTCTAAATGTCTTTCCAAACTCTGGGATAGAAATTCACACACAGGGTCATATGCTTTGTATTTCAGGTCCTTTTGCCATCCTCTGATCTTAGTTTAGTGGAAAGGAAAAAAATTATAACAAAAGATTATTTGGATGCTTTGTTCATACAACTTCTATCTGTAATCCACTTTGCTTTTATTTGATTTATTCTGTCATATAAAAGGAAACAATTTCAAAGACAAAAAATAACCAAAACCCACATAACCAATCAACCAAAAAAAAAAAAAAAAAAAAAAAAAAAGGGGTTGAAAGAACTGAGATTCTAATGAATCTATTCCAAGTGAGCAGAAGTCCAAAGAAAAAATGTTGTCTTGTCAGGTAAAAAGAAGAGGAGAGATTCAGATTGTTCTTCACAGGAAGGAGTTTTGGATTAGACCACTGTAATTAGTAACCTTACTGTAGTTCAATAATCAATACCAGAAATAGCAATTAAATAGAGAATAATGACAATGGTTAAAGAAAGTTTTTGTGACAAAAATTATATTGGACTTGTCTTTTGTTGCTGAACCTGGAGAGTTGCATCAGGTTTCCCAAAAGCTTCTTCTGCTGGCACGCCCTGAGTGGATATGGATCAGCAGCTTCCATGTCCATGGGGTGATTATGACTGTCAGGAGAAGGAGGATAAATTATTCCTGCCCCAGGCACAGGTGTGTGTGATTTTCATCCATGACTGGAGGAATCTGAGGAGCTTTTCCAAATGACAAGGGCACATCCAGGTGGAACAGGCCAGACTTTCTAACAGAATTTATTTTGCGAGAATAGTAATTTAGATCCAACAAACAGCTCAGTCATAGGACCTCTAAAATATCTTCACTTGCAGTGAGAGTGCTTCCCTCACCTTTGTGGCCCTGGTCTCAGCTTGATAACCCACTTCTGACACTGCTAATGACAAGGAACAAAGCACAGATTGGTGTGCTTGCAGTTCAATTTCCTCCTAGGCAATCTCAGAAATAACACATGAAAATGTCTGTAGGGTTTTCAAGAAATCCTAATATATAAAAATATTACATGTTTGGGGGAAGCTGAGGTTTGCTCTGCTCTTTCTTTGCCTTCTTCACACAACTGGTTTGGGAAGCAAACAACCCAACATTGGCCAATTCTGTCCTACCCTAACACAAATCACCCTGTAGATTCATTAGAGCAGCTGTAAGGGAGAGGGACTGAGTGACTTCTCCTAAGCCTCAAAAGCAAAATATTCCAAGCTTTTATAAAAGGAGAACTGTCTTTCTGTGTCAGAACACTCAGGGTTCCATCCCTCCTGCCTGACATCAGAGGAGTTCAAGGGGATGCAGTATTTTGGCAGGATCTGTGTATTCAGCACAGGCATATGTCTGAAAAAGTCTTTTCCAAACTGGCTTTGGACATTCTCCAAAGGCAGCTCCAGCAGAGATCAAGGTCTGACAGAGTCCAGAGCTTGTCTCAGAGACAACTGTTAGAAAAGCATGAGGTCCAGGGACAAATAGCTAAGGAGTGTGCCCATGATCAGTGTCCTTTATTGCTTCCACCAGGCTCAGCTGCCTCAGTCCTTGGGCAGACAGCCCTCATTCCTAGCCAACACCAAAACTGGACAAAAAAAAATTGAGTGGGATTCTTTCTTGGCTAAGGACAAGTGCTGACAGGGTGTCAGTAGTTTGGAAGACAAGAAAAATGTTTTTTTCAGCACTACCACTATTTGGTCTCAGTACACCAGCACCCTACCTGTGGCTCCTCACTAGGGATCCTGCAAAGCAGGAGGGGACAAAAGTCCTCTCAGGAAAGGCTTTTAGGTGGCCACAGACTGCTAAACACAGGACATTGTGAGGGGACACAGCCAGGACAGGTGACCAAGGGACATCCCAAACATAAGGCCTCATGCTCAGCATATAAAGCCAGGGGAAGAAGGAAAGAGGCACATTGAGAGTGACAGCTGAACACCTGCCTGCCCATGGGAATTAGGGAATGAATTTGCTTTGCTTTGCTTGTGGGCACGACTTTTGCTTTATCTATTAAATTGTCCTCATCCCAACCCATGAGTTTCTCACTTTTCTGATTCTCTCCCCCATCCCGTGTGGGAGAGTGATTGAGTGCCTGCATGGGGCTTCCTTGCCAGCTGAGGTTAGACCACAACACCCCTGTAGATATTATTTTGTTATGGTGATATGTTTTAATAGTCCAGACAAGAAGCAAGAAAAGCTATCTTGGTGCTATAAATTGGACAGATTAGCTGTAATGTTATATTTAGTATAGCACAAAATAGATGTGCTGGCTGCTTCACTCAGACAAGGAACATTTTCTCTTTCTGTTTAGTGGGCAACAGATCGTCAGCCTAGATCTGTGCTTTGTGTTCTTAAAATCCTTCTTTAATTTCTTTTAAACTTTCTTTTTGTGGACTCCTTTTTGCAGACATCACACATACTCTTGTGATGACTTAACCATGATTAAGGACCAAATTCCCACTCAGCTTCTCACATAGAAGCTAATCATCAGAACAGGGGAGAAAAAAGGATGAGAAAGCTCAGGAGTTGAGATAAACAGAGGTTTGAGAAAGTTATCAGCATTTGAATGCTCTGCCCAGGGAAGTGGCTGAGTCCTTGTCCCTGGAGGAATTTAAAAGATGTGTAAATTGTGAACGTGGTTTAGTGATGGGCTTGGTTAAAGTTGGTCATAATGATCTTAAAGGTCTTTTCCAACCCAAATGATTCTGTGATTCTGATTTGTTGCAAATTAAACTAGATTTGGGTGGTGAGGAAAAAAAAGCTACTGCCTTTTCTCTCCCAAGTGTAACTTCACTCTCTTGCTCCCTGACTGATAGCAAATGATATGTATTTAATAACTTTATTGAGTCTTTGAAATCATAGGATGGTTTGGCTTGGGAGGGACTTTAAAGGGCACCAAATTCCAACCCTCTGCCATGGGCAGGGACATTTTCCCCTAGGCCAGCTCACTGAGAGCCCATCCAGCCTGGTCCTGAACACTGGCAAGGGTGTTCCATAGGGAAAACAAAACTGTTTGGGGCTCTTCTGCTGTTTTTTTGGCGGCCTTTGGCATTTGTTTTGTTGTTGTTTGGTGTGGTTTTTGTTTGTTTGTTTTTGGTTTTGTGGGGTTTTTTTGGTTTGCTTTTAGAATTTGGTGGTTTGGTTGGGGTTTTTTTTGTTGTTCTTTGGGGGGTTTTTTGTTTGGCTGGTGTTTTTTTTGGTTGGTTGGTTGGTTGGTTAGTTTGGATTGGATTGGTTTGGTTGGTTTTGTTGGGGGTTGGTTAGTTTCTGGTATTTTTTCTTGTTTTGATTTGTTTTGGGTTCCTTGAATCTTGTTTTGGGTTTTTGGTTTGGGTTTCTGTTTTTCTTGATTAGTTGGTGCAATTGCTTCCACTGACCACTTCTGAAGCAGCCTGTGTTGTAGAAGTGGAGAGCTGCTATCCCTGTGCTTCTTCAACAGCGCCTTAAATTATAATTTCGGATTTATTAGTGGAACAATGAGAATTGTTGGATGTCACAAGGGCTAACCTCTGTGTTCCTGCCTGATTTAGGGTCTTTGCTATGATACAAAATGGGAAAAAAAAAGTGCTGTAATTTTGGTTATGAGGTCTGACTTGGGCATTTGTGATGTGGGGCTGCTTTAGGTGATTTTGATTTTCCAGTCTGACATGGTGATTTGAGATTAAAACTAAATTAGTGCTGGGTTTTTAAAACAGGAAAAAATCATTGCTAGACAGTTAAATTTAACATCCTGAAGCCTTATGTTTCAAACTTATTGATTATCCTGCATTACTTTATTATTTTTTCCTGCAAGTTCTTTTATACCTTATTGAGTCAATTATCTTCCAGGTGGGAAACTGAACTGTCTGGGATATAATAAATCTCCAGGTTGTCATTCTGATCAGTGTAAAATTAATTTATAATGTACACCGGATAGAAGAGGCTCAAAGAGGTTTGCAGCAATGTTGTTTCTGTATCTTGTGCTAAATCCTTTTCCTGCCCTGTGTAATACCTGAAAGAATTTGGCCCTTGAGGTTCTGTATTTAGAGGCTGTGTCTGGGCTGGGTCAGGTAGAATGTGTGCATTTGCAAATTTTTGTGCAACATCATTATTTGTAATGTTAAAAATGTCATTTTCTACCAAAAAGGTAATGAAATCTGTTTTATGGTGTACAGAGTCAAAGGGTAGCAAGGGAAAAATTGTTCTGTTTCTTTTTCACTTCATAATTATGAATGTAATAAATAGAAGTTAAACTTTGTGTGGTATTCTGTGAAGTCTGGATTTCCTGAAATGCATGAGTAGAATTTTTAGATTTTTGCTTCTTCACTTTCCATTTAATATATGTATATATGTGTGTTAACTGGAAGTAATTCTTAATTTTCTGAAAGCCATAGAACTGTCAGGAGGTAAAAAAAGATGCATTATTAAAAAAAAAAATAACCCAAGTCCAACTTGGGTTAAAAAAAATAAGACAAGCCTAATATTTTACATTAAAAACTAAGGGATTTGTTGCTCAGTCTCACAAAAATAATGCATGTCAGTAGTGTTTGGTTTTCTAATACTGGTTTGTTAGAAAACTCGTTATTTTTCGGTTCTGGATTCCAGAATGGATCCAGATTGCAAGCTCCAATGTACCAATATAAAACAAGTTCTGCAACATTTTCATTTTTGGCTTGGGACAGGGGGCGGATACATGGGAAGTAATTTTTCAAGTGAAATACAGAGTTCTTTTCAAATTTTGCAGGTTTGTGTTTTGGTAAGGCATTCAGCCAGGAGTAGAAAACTGAAGCAAACCTGTTGTGTATCTTAAGTTTCATAATTACCTAATATTTACCTTTATGCTTTCAAAAGGATTTGTTTGCTGAGTTATCAGTAATCTGAATTTTGCTAAATAATGCAACAAAAGGGCAGATTTCTTGAGTTGACTTCCAAAACCTCAGGAAGATAATTCACAATTGTCAAATCTTCTGCAACTGTAGTTAAAATTAAGGCTGGATCAAGGGCATTGCCTTTGTTGGGACAAATGTTTTATTACAAACCCAGTTTGGACAAAAAGACTTTTACTTGTGGAAACCTGTTAAAAAAATGGAGGTTAAGTACAATTTTCTTTGAATAAAAACATTTTAAATATTTGAACTTTGGTATTTTTAATTTAAGCAGATGCATCAAGTATGCACTATGATTATAAATCTTCCCCATTAATATATTTAATACTGAAATTCCACTACTTATTGTTCATATAGGACCATATTTGGATCTCAGATTTCTACAACCACTGCCTCAAATTTCTTTTTTTTTTTTTTTTTTTGGTTTGGGTACATGGAAAGTGATATTTTAATACAGCTTAATAGCCTGGAATCTTTGCATATACTCTGTGCAAATGTCTTCCTCATCACTCAAAAGTGATGTGTAGCAGGCAGATTTCTTCAACAAACATTCCTATGGCAAAAGGTTCAATCCTGCTGTAAATCTCTCATCTGAAATATTTTGTGTGCAATTTTTCATCTCCCTCCCTTTGTTTTGCATCCATACCAAGCTAATGTGGATTTACAGAGAAGTATTGTTTTTCTAAATCTTTAACATGCTCAGGACATTGTGAGGCTATTTTTGGAAATTTAAGCTAACATTCTGCCTAAATGGTAAAGTAGATGCTGCCTTTTTGCTCATTCTGCAGAATTAACTGGGTTTTTTATGTGTGTGTACATGCCTACAGGGATGAAGTGTGAGTATTCCTGAAGGGAAAGGAAAGGTTTTTTTTGCTCCCACAGCCTTGCTGTCGTGCTGTCACCTGCACAGTGTCAAACTCAGCCACGACCTCATTTCTTCAAAACCACTGCATTTCTTAAGCTGTCAAAACCCACCGTATATCTGGATATTCAAATGCCATTTCCAGAGCTGGTGTGGTGTGGATTGGGGCATTCTCAGCTCTCAGACCTGCTGTGTTGTCAGCACAGTGACTGCAGTGGCTGAAAGCCACACCATGACATAAATACAGTATTCATGCATGGAGCATAATGGAGAAAAGCTGGGAAAAACTTTGGCTTCAAGTGGAAGAACAGCAGTTAGGAAATGGATATTTGAGTATTATTGCTGCTGTTTTTAATGAAGGGATGGGTCTATTGTTGGATTAACAATGATTTATTGTTCAGATAAACATTAACTGTAGACATTAGTTGAGATTTTAAAGGAGCAAGTACTTGGTTATAGCTTAAATTAGTTACAAGTTCTTTGTTATAAGACAATAAATAACTTTCTAACTTAATAGACAGATGCAACAAAGTTTATTTTGCTTTTTAAACTTATTAGCTTTATTTAATTTTGCTGTACTTGGATACTTTTGTCTTCCAGGGTGTTGTTGTAGGTACACACATGTTCTTATTATACCTTCTAATCTCTTAACTTACTCTATACAATCACATTACTATACTATAAACTTTTCACCATCTTACTCAAGATACTTTTTTACTGACTTAAGGTATATCCTTACTTATTCCTATAGAAACAAAAGTTTATGATTTTTCTCCTTAATGTCTGTGTACTTTATTTTTGCATCAATCTAAGCTCCTTCCAAGGCTGCAGATCAAATCCTCTTGAATCTGTGAAAGTTTCTACCTTTCCATTTCCCACATTTGAGGTTCAGATTCAAGGATGTGCTCCATGAGCTAGAGTTTCTCCTTTAGGCTTTTATGCAAAGTAATGCAGATATTGTTGAATTGCCTGTGCTCAAAATGTGTCTGTGGAGGGGTACATAATTTGTCCTCTAAGCTTTTAACTGATAAAAGTCTCTCAAGGGGAAAAATTTTACAGCTGAATGTTTCAGTGAGGAAGCATAGATGCAATAGAACTTGGGGCTTTAATCCAATATCTATTGAAGTTGATGGAGAATTATTGTGTTTCTGAGTGGGTATGGAATTACTGATGTGTACTCTGGAAGTTCAGCTGGTTTGCTGTTGATGTTACACATCAGTGTGTTCTGGGCCAGGATTTAGCAGGAGTAAATTGCAGTTCTGTCTGGTGGAAAAGAGTGGCTCAGATGCACCACAGTTGGTTTTTTAAACAAACACTGGTTGTTGCATTTCATATACTTGTTGATTTCTTTTTCCTTTCCCTTTCCCCTCTTCCCTCCTGCAGAAGACCATATTTCTGTCCAGATTTCAGATTTCTTTTTAACTAATATTGCTACAACACTATTTCTTTCTGTGTTTTTCTAAAATATTATTTCCACTAAAATATATATGTTTGTCTCAGTAATAATTTTCATTTTTCACAAGAAAATGTGGCACACTCATCACTGAAATGTCTAATGGTGGGCAGGTTTCAGTGAAAAATAGTCCAAAACTTGGCAACAGTGCAAGTTTTAGAGTTACTCTGCTGTTCCAAAAGATGTATGGGCACTCGTGGAAGCCTTCAAGTATGTTGAGCTCTATTAAATGTTTGATGACTTAATTACTGACTTGCTATTTCTTATTTTCTCATGTAATTTTTGGTGGATGGTAGTTTCATTAATTATACCAGTTTACTTTGCAGGAGTCCTAAACTGCAGATTTCCTGCGTGGATGTGGCACTTGGGGACAAGGTTTTGTGGTGGCCTTGGCAGTCCTGGGTGAATGGTTGGGCTTGATCTTAAAGGTCTTTCCAAAACCTAAACAGTTCAGTGACTCTGAGACCATGCTGCATTGGGAATGAGGGATGGAAATTCTGTAATTATTTATTTTCTTAACAATGGCTCTGCTGTGGATGATGGGTCAATGGGTCAGGACTGACAGGCAATCAATCAATCAAACAATCAATCATTCAATCCATCCATCCACCTTCATGCCCTGATCACTGGAGTGCCTGAACCTACCCCACAATGCCAACAATGCCCATGGTCTCTCTCCCTCCCTTCCTGCTGTATCCAGTCTCCCAGCTGGGGGGATTGCTCTGCCCTTTCTCAACAAAAGGATTGGAGGGAACTGCTGAACTTTCAGGAAATCCATGGTCAGGCTTTTCATTTGGTTCTTAATGGTGTGAGCTGAGAGTTTGCTTTTATTTCTTTTGGCTTAGACTTTTTTTGTTTGATCTACTTACAGCAGAGGTTCCCACTCCCACCAGCATGACCTGCCCTACACCAGGCAACAACACTGTAATTTCAGAAAAGCCCAGCGTCCAAATAGTCAAAATTGTTCCTTTCAAAAGTTCTGAAAATCAGAGCAGGATTCTGGCCAAGGTTCAGGAAGGAAGTGGCTGCACAGGGCAGCATCACATACCTGGTCATCTGTGTTTCTCCACTGAAAAAGTAAAATCTGGTGAAAAAATTCCCAGTAGCTCCAGGATGTGTGATTTTTCTCTAGATAGATTAAGTGGAACTGCCAAAAGGATTTGAAAGTGGCTTCATTGGTGTTTGCTTTGTCTGAAGGGGAATGACATCCAGATCCTGGAGCTGGCTGGAAATGAGATGGGACTGCACGGATCTCAGTGCTAAAAATAAGGCATTTGTGACCAAATTAGACCAAGATGGGCTAAAGGGCAGATGGAGGTGACAAATGTCAGCAGAATTGTGTAATGGGAAAAGGGATAGCTTGACCTGACATAATGGCTGGTGGAGAATTCAGAGCACATATGTCACTGCAGTCCCTGAGATGTAACGAATTCAGATTTCTTAAAGATTGTTTGGACAGAATGTGAATAACTGAGGCCTAAAAGGGCTTATGCTAACCTGGTTTAGTTCCACATAGTGAAATCAGGAGAATGGGAAGGAAAGCATGAATTCCCCAGAATGAACTGAAGTTATTAGAATTATTAGAGTTTGAATGTACCTTTTAATTTCAAAAGTCAAATTTGTTGTTAAATAGTTCTTAATAATCCTTCTTCCTGTAAAATGCTTCCTATTTCCAGAGAGGGACAGTTAAAAATGGATGGTGCAAAGACAAACGTCAGTATTGCAGTATTTGTCCACCGTATCTGGAACTTGTTTGAGGTTCAGCCACAACTCTGAAAAAAGTAAAAGAAGAGCAAAGTGTCACCAATAGAGCAGAATAATTTATTCGATGCACTGCACAGTGACTAGAAAAGTTTGATATTGCATTCAGGTCTGTGTCTGATCTCTCACTTTAACAACCATCAATATAAAATAAAAACCTAAGAATGTTGAGCTGCAAGGGTTTACTCTTCCTGGTATTCAGTGTAAGCAGTTGGCATTACTTCTTGTCATCAATCATCCTTTTGGTGGGCTAAGCATGCCTAACAAATTAGTTGCTTGTTGCTTATTTGGCTGATATTTTGTTGCTGTGTCAGACTCCATTTGGCTGTTAAAACTGCAGTCTTTTTCCAGGTACTGTGTCTTTCTCTCTGGATGGTGCTAGTAATAGAATGTTCCTTTTGTTATTTGTAGTTCTTATAATTGCCTTAAGCTCATAGCTTGAGTTTATTCACCTTGTTTGAGTTTTATGTTGTCTGGCTGAAGCATCTTGCACATGGAATTTGTGTTTCAGAAAAGCACAGACCAAGTTATTGGTACCTAGAGCAGACCAGCATCTTAATCTCTTAAAATTTGATGTAAAGTGAGGTATAGACTCAGAAGTGTGAAATCTAAAGAGACAAGATGAGACACGAAGACTCAGAGCAGAAGTGACTGGAGTGAGAATAGAGCAAGCATAGTACAATTACTGACCTTTGTGTGAGAGGAGAAAGGGAATGAAAGCAGCCTCTGAGAAATTTAAAAAAAAATAAATTTAAAAAACCCCAGGGGCTATATATGAGGGATACTTGAATGCATATGCATGGGCATGGCAGTAATGAGAGGTTCTAAAGAATATAGTTTTCTTAGTGGATATTTAGCACCAAGAACTCCTAAATCATGTTTTAGTCATGAAATGACAAACGTACTCAAGGAATAGGCTTTTGCTGAAGTGGATATCAGCAAAGGGTTTAGTTTTCTCACATTCTGTGAATGCAGAAAGTTTCACAATGCTGCAACAGACTTTAGTATAGAAGTAATCTGCCAGCATGAAGTCTTTATGAGAGTGTTTTTTCCAGAGGGGAAAATGGAAATTTTTTGGACTTGATTGAAACATTATGGTAGGAGCAGGTAGAGGTGACTCTTAAGTATCCCTTTTCTTACTATAATTCTATCACTCAGAAAAAAATTTTTAAAAAAATTGAAATGCTTCACTTCTGGGAGTTTGAAGAGGTTCACTCCAATGTGTTTAGATGACACCTGGTTGTATTTTAAAAGAAACTTTTGCTGAAATTAGCACTAATTTGGAATGTCCTTGTTTAGTAGCAGAGCTTTGTGACAAAAAGTGATTCACTCATGTCTTTTATTTTCCCCCAAGCCAGCTTTACCTGAAAGTTTCTTGATGTTGGATCAGGTGCACGGATCCTTTCTAGAGTATGTGTAAACTGTGAGAACACCTGGCAGTTGCATTTCAGCTGCAGTGTGGTAGAAGATGTGTGAAGCAAACAGAACAAGGCAGACCTACCCCAAGAGCCTGAATTCAAGACAAGGTAAAAGACATGAGCACATTGAAGTTATATATAAATCTGTTACCAGAATCTGTTACCAGAATATTGACATCTGCTGCTGTGTGACCCTTGCTCATAGATACTGTCTGCAGAAGTAAGTTGGGTTTTGGTAAGTTTGTTTGTTCGTTTTGTTGTGGAATTTTTTTTTCAGTACAGGGAGATGAGAACAGAAAGAAAATCCATCCAGCCTGCATGACTCTATAGCCTTGAATTTCCCTTTAAAAACAAACCAAAACAACTCCCTAAACCAACTTGAAGTAACTTTTGACTTTTATTAAAGAAAAACCCCAGAAGTGGCCCGGTCCAATCTGTAGACATTTTTAAATAGCAGCTCAAGCTTTATGAAATGGATTTGCATTTGTAAATACCATTATTAAGAATTTAAGCAGTTCAGACAATAATTATTTAAAGTATTAAAGATGCTCTCATGTTAAAACAAAATATGTTTATACCTGCCTTCTATTTACTTGTCTTTAAAGTGAGATTTACAATGTGTATAAGTCCTTACTCAGTTGAGGGGGAAATTCCTGTGTGTCTAAAATGAGCTTCATAACACCACAGCAAATGAGTAGAAGTGGAGACAGAGCAACATAGTTTCTTCAGTGAGAGTCAGAAGATAGTGTGTTAATTATTGAAAACACAAACACGAATCAAATTGTACAACATGCATGTCTAAAAAAACCAAACCAACCAACCAACCAAAAACAAAAAACCCAGAGAGACTCAGGTTCTTAACAGAGGTAGAAATTGAAGTAATCTAGTTGTTGTAGCTGACTGATACTCCTGTTTCAGAGTAGAAAATATTAATTTTCTTGCTCATCTTTTGAATAGTTTTTAAATAGTTCCAGGAAGGTGGCAGAGTAACATGTTAGAGAGCACACTGGTTCGGAATAGCTACCCAACCAGTTTTTTTATTAAAACTGGATCACAGTGCAGCCAGGAATTAAAGGATCATGGCTTGAATAGTTTTTAAATAGTTCCAGCAAGGTGGCAGAGTAACATGTTAGAGAACACACTGCTTGGGAATAGCTTCCACAGTTTTTATTAAAACTGGATCACAGTGCAGCCAGGAATTCAAGGATCATGGTGACATAGAAGTACCAGAAAGCAGGAAAATTATTCAGTGGAATAGGAATTAAAGTTTCCATTTGTGAGGGTGACAATGTGCTCTCTGGCATCTGTTCAGTGTCATCTCAAGGCTGTCTAAGAGCTGTTAAATGCTCTGGGGGAGGAACAGATGAGATTTGAAATCTGTAACATTTTCTTCTGGGGAAAGCGTATGGACCAAAAGAAATGTAGAGCTGCTGAGGTTGGTAGAAGCCTCTTGAGGTTGTGTGGTTCCACCCTGCTGCCCAGTGCAAGGGCTTGCTCAGGGCCATGAGAAGCTGACCTTGAAGCATCTCAAAGGATAAAAACTCCATAAAATCTGGGCAAACACGTTCCAGTCACTCTCAGCACAAAGTGTGTGTGGCATTTTTCTCGTGTTTGAACTTTCAGCCAGGTCTTCCAGTGGCACATGAGGAAACTATTCTGCATTGACATTAAAAGCCCAAAATTTTCCTTGTGACATACTCAGAAATGTCTTTTCTTTCCTCTTGGATACCATGATGTATTCAGAGAGGAGCCGACTGTACTGTGCATGTATCAGAGAGATTGTCTATTTGTCACAGTGCACAAGGCAACTGAGCAATTAGTCAAGATATGTCAGGCATTTCTCATTACTAAATTAACCAATTATTAGAGCTGGGCTGAACTTTTCAGCCAAAAAATGCTAAGCAGAAAGCTGCAAATTCAAATTGATGAAGAAATAACACAAGTTCTATGTCAGCATTGACAAGTACTTTCCATTAGAAAATGTGACCTTAAGAAAATCTGAGATAAATTGAAATATTTAATTTAATCTCATCTTGACTGCAAGGTTTTCATCTTTATTAATCAAACTTTTTTAATGATACAAAACCTCCCTCTTGGTTGTCAAACTTCCAGAACAACAAATATTAGTACAACAAAAGAATCATTTTTTGCAGCTACTTGAACTTTTCTTTAGTTCCATTGTAAAATATGTATTTTGTTTGCCTTAAAATCCTATTCTAATACTGATCATTTTAATGAACCACTTGATATTTTGGACAAATTAGTCACCATTATTGACCAGTTCTGTGGCAATGTCTGTTGATCTCCAGCCAACAAGGGATGGAAAGGTCTGTAATGACCTTTGGGGGGGGGGGAAAAAAAAGCATTAACAATATGTTGCTAACTAATGAATAATAATTTAGATAGTAGACATACAAAATTTTAGCAGGCAGCTAAGCACAGCACAGCTGCTCACTCACTCCCCCCCAGTGGGGTGAGAATGGGAGAAAGGTAAAACTGTGGCTTGTGATAAAGATAATTTAATAGAAAAGAAAGGAAAAATAATGATAACATAAAATGAATGATAGGATCACAAAACTAGTGATAGGACAAGGGGTAATGGCTTTAAATGAAAAAAAAAAAAAAAAAAAGTAGGTTTAGGCTAGATCTTAGGAAGGAATTCTTCCCTCTTGAGCTGCCCCATCCCTGGAAGTGTTCAAGGCCAGGCTGGGTGGGGCTCTGAGCAACCTGATCTTGTGAAAAGTATCCCTGCCCTTGTCAGAGGGTTGGAACTTGATGATCTTTAAGGTCCCTTCCAACCCAAACCATTCTGTGGGGCACAAGGCACTGGCCCCACACCCACTGACCAAAGCCCGGCCACACCCTGGGCAGTGACTGCCACACCCAGCCAGCTTTGCACATCTGCTCTGTCGCCTGTCCATGCAGTTCAATCCTATTTCAGCTATTTGTTGATTAGCTAGAAACTGCAATTACCAGAATTCCTGAACAAATGGAATCAGTTTGTTTACCCTGTCTTGGCTACCTTAGTTTCCTGATAAATTTTTGTGACACAAACCTCATCCTTTCCTTGGCTCCTGGCTCACTGGCAAAATATTGCACTTCACTGTAGGCTCAAAATAAATATTACAATCCCAATTGCTAAGTGGAACTTTCACCACACAAGTTATTTCTCTCACATGGGTTGATACAAGGATTTTTAGCAACCTGAACATTACCCTGATCTTCATATTCTCTCTATTCAGACATCTCCTGCTTAGGGTCTTCTGTACAGCAATCCCTGATATCTAATAAAGCCATAGCCAGTCCAATTTTTGATACCCAAAACTTGCCATTTGATAATAAAATAAGCAAGTCTCCTATGAAATGCCTGTCCCTGAGATACAGCCCCTGAGACAGCTGAGTATAAGCTGCTTTCACAAGGAAGCACAAGAAAACCTTTGGAAAGATGCTGTAAACTACCTGTTCACAGAGGGGGATTCTGCTAAATCCCCATTAAATTTAGCTTAAGCCCCAAAGCATGTAATTTTAATCTTCTCAAAGTCCTGCCATCTCTTTTTAATAGTTATAAATGGGTAACAGGAATACTCAATCATTTTTAATCTAGTTAAACCTAACAATATCTTGTGGTAAAGAGTTGCACAACTGAGATTCTATTGCAAAGTATTTGCTTTTAATCAATTCCAAAATTGCCCATATGAGACCCTTTTTGTTTGCAAAGGTTTTGGCTTAAAGATTAACTTGGAGCAAAGTCTGATGTGAGAAAAATTGAGCAAGTTGAGTTCTGAATCAAGATCTACAACATTGTGGCTACCCTTTTTTGCATCAGCATTTGGTGGTTTTGAATGCTTATTTCAGCTCATGTTTTCAGTCTCTCTTAGCTCATTCATCACCAAGAAAAATCTTTCAAGGACAAAAAAAAAAAAAAAAAAAGGTATGAGGGAAATAATAGAAGGGAATTTATGTATGGGCAAGGGTGGAGAGGGGTTAAAAGTTATCCACCCACTTCTCGCTATGAAGAGGAAAGGTCAAACAAAAGAATATATCTTATTTTGTCTGTTTATACCTGTCTTGTTCCTCAGGGTGTTGTTACCTTGCAATGCTGTCACCTCTGTGCTACAGAAGGAAAAGGTAACTGCAGTTAATGTGCTAAATCCAGCCAAAGTGCCTGAAAGAAGCTGCATTTTCAATAGTGTCAAGAGACTTTGGGGAAAACTACTTTATTTCATTAAGTCTTGTGTAGGGCTGCAGAAGGGAGGCAGAGCAGTAGGGGCAGTGCATCCTTTTGTTGTGGCAGTGTTGAACATAATTCTGCAGAGGAAGAACAGTGTGAACAAAGAGCACTAAGGCAGCAGTGGGTGTCCTTTTCCTTAGAACACCATTATACCTGATTCAAGGTTAGACTTACATTAATGCCAAATATGCTTTTTAAGATTTATAGAATATAAAGAACACAGTTTGAAGCTGCAGTGACTGCACTGCTGTGAAAATTAGTTCTGTCTTCAGATACTACTTCAGTAGGGACATTCCTGAGGGTATACGTGGGTGTGATACCCCTCTCTTGCTGGTACTGCATTGTGGCATGCTTGTATTTGAATGCATATGTTTAATTTTTAAGTGCAAAACTAAGCCTCTGCCTGTGGTTCTGTGTATCCACTTTTCTCAGAGGCCACTTTCTGGTTGCTTTTCAGATAACTTTTTGTGTCCATAGACTGTATTCCCTAAATAGGGACTTAATTGAGCTTGCTTGCTTCGGTTCCTGACCAAGATCTTCCAATGTGTAGAAGTCTGGAGGAAGGATGTCACTGAGGGATGGGTGGTTGTGTATAGGTAGATATGTAAAATATGCATATGTGTGCAAATCCCTTAGCTATCCTAGAATGCCATCCCCACTGGAAATGAAGGCATGACATAATTACTGGTTGCATGAAGTCTAATTCTTCATACATGAGAGGATGATAGAAACCTTCTGCTGCATAAGTGACAGTTGTGGATGTAAATCATTACTTTTAAGCTTAGGTTTTCTTTTGCCTAAGTTTGCATACTGTGCTGGTACGTCTTGTATCCAAGTGTCTTATAGTTCAAGCAACACAACTGTTGCTGTTATGTACCTGTTGTCCTCTGTTCCCTTATGGAACAACATGCTGGAAATGGAGTGTCATGGAACAGGTTTAAATGAGCAGGTTTGATGATAGGCACCTGTACCTGGAGGAAAGGGTGGTGAGAAAGGGTGCTTGGGGATAACATGGGATGTTTTGGTTGATTTAGGTCAACCTGTGATCACTAGCAAAAAATTGTTAGGTGCTTTGGCCTTGCAGAATAGGTGGAACAGCGATTGCAGCTGACAAATAAAAAAATCTGTCAATCAAAATGGTTAAAACAGTGTGATTCCCCTCAAGTTATGCAAAATAGAAAAGAGATAAAGCTATACAAACTACCTCCACTTACAAAGAAATTGGCAATTATCAGCGGATGTCCCTGCATGCATTTTGAGAAACTTGAGAAATAATTTTTATTGAAACAAATAATATTTCTAAGTTTTTGAATCTTTCCATTTTCATTGTAGTTTCTTCTGTGTTACTTCAGATATCTTCTCTGCAGCATTTTATTGCACATACATCTGATATAGTTGGCATGGAGACATTTTTTAAAAGCTGACTTTAATTTACTGGTGCTGCATTGCCCAGATCAATATTATTGCATTTGGAAAGTCTATCCTGCCATTAGATTTACCAGCCAGAAAATGGAGACCACTAAAAGGCTTGACTTCAATTCAGATTTCTAATAAATCTTCTACAAATGTGGATTATGAGGCAGCATTTTTTTGTTCCTTTGAAATACTAAGGAGATTCTCCAGCATTTCACAGGGACTGCTGTATCACTGTCACACATGATCCTTCAGCATAGGATTAAGTAATTATGTATGTCTTGCAGTGATTTAAAGCTAATGCTTTGCACTTTACTCATGGAAAGAGATGCAAGAGCTGTAACAGAACTGCCCAGGACTGAAGCAATCAGAACGTAACATATAACATCAATTTATAAATTTTGTTTTCTTCTCTTTGTATACTTAATTTTTTGAATAACATTAGCCAGTAAACATGTTAAGAAAATGGCCATCCTCTATTTACATGTTTAAACATATCATTTCAGTCACAGAGGTACATTCCCTGGTTGATGCTCAGTTCTCAGATGTGGTTTTTGGCACTGCTTGTTTTAATTCAACTATTAATACTGTCTCTGATTTTCCTTTATTAATCCAGGATAACTACTTGTACTTTCCTTCTTTGCCTGCATTCTCAAGTCCTGTTTCCCTCTGTCATGTCCTTTTTTTGTTGATTTCCTTTGGCTGTAAAATCACTCAACTTCATTCGGTGAAGGAGCAGGACTGAGAGGAGAAAATCAAGGAAGTTTGATGCCTGTGTTACCATAGTGGTAATTCTGATCACTCTTCACTCTGCAGATCTGTATATGATGAACAAGCAGATTGTGGAGCTGTATAACAAAGTGAAGGAATCCTATTTCTCCCTGCTAAAAATACATTTTTGTTTTGACGTTACCCTATTGAACAAATGTTTTAGAGTTACATGAACCCTTTTCATTATAATTTTATATATTCATCTTGATACAAGCAGAAATTGGTTTTTGTGCTGGTAGCTAACAATTTCCTGTGCTTAATGTACTTGTATTTGCAAAGAATACCTGCAGTTCTCTTCATTCCTTTTATTGGCTTCTAAATATATTGGGGTGAGTTTTTTTGCTGGAGAGGGGAGATAATACTTGATGATCAATTTCTAAGCATCAAAACATGGCTGTGAATTGCTAGCTTCTAATGCATATTCCCCATCTGCAGAGCTGAAAGGAATCATCAAGATCTAAAAAGCAAATCTTTGTTGCATTCAAGTCCAATGACCATCCATCTGATACTGATACTGCCTTTGAATTTATATCCTGGATTTTCCCAACAGATCTGTAAATGTCTATATATCTTCTGCAAACAGAAATACATAGCTCTGTGGTTAAAGGAATGTAATTTTTAATCATGCCCTTTAGAGCATTTATCATTCCTTTCCAAGAGTTATTGGACTCCAGACATTCATGTGCCATATGGATATATATTCCCTTCAATATGAAAATTTCTATATAAATACCACCATCTCCTTTTCTTTGGATCATTTAGCCTGAAAGTTTTAGATCTTCTGTCCAATATTAAGTTGCATAGCAGTAAAATGTCTTGCAAATTATCTCTCTGCTTGAATGGGGTAATTCTGCTTTCCATTTAACTTGAATGGGTATGTCTTTTAATTTTTATTAAATTTATTAATTATTTCATTGACATACCAATGGAATGATAGTATCATTAAAATTATTAATCCTTCATTTTTAGTTTTGTTTGGGGTGAGGATTTGAGTCTGTTTGCTTGCTTTTGTCTTGTTGGTTTTTATTTACCTGGAATTCCAAGCTAAAATAGTTCAGAAACAACAAACTTATCTGGATCAGAAAAAATGCTGCTGGGGCCTTGAGAGGTTTCTTTCTTTGCAGTCAGTGTTTTGCTACATGTCACAGTGATTCATCAGCTGCAATGACTAACAGAAGGGATAAATTACAGGGTTTTTATCACTGCCTTTGACAGACACACATATAGAACTTATTTCTGTGTAGAAGAGGTGCTGGGAAAAACTCTGTTGTTCATGTTAAATACTTGATTAGGAAGACGCTCAGTGGAGTAGCAAGACTGATTTTGACTTCTTGGTTTCTGGTTCTTAGGATGGTTATTCAAACCAAGGTTCTGCTGTGGGCTCCTCTTGGTTCACACCAGAGTTCTGCATCTAAATGGCTTCAGGGAATGTGATCAGAGCTTGAGTGATGGAACACATCTCATGGAGTGATAACTGAGAAGAGAATTTATCAACTTCCATGTTGGTTATTTAGCTTCCCTCTGTGCTCAGTAAATCTTACTGAGATGTGTGTGTACAGTGAGTGTTTAGCTCATTTCAAAATTATGTTAGTTCCAAGTTCTGGAAGGTCTGGGGCCACCCAGACTTAAGAATAAATTGCAGCCTGGTGAGCCAAATGAGGCTCAGATCCACTTGCTCCTGGGGTTCCTCTCAAGAACAGCTGTCTTCCTCAACAAATTATCTTGCCTCAGCTGATTTGTGGTACCTGATGTTTGCATATTCTTACCTGCTGTTTGTAATTCAGGACTTTCCACTCAATCTTCCTCGGAGTGCTACAACACTGGGTACTGACCTTGGTGTACATTTGATTGGTACAAGAAGCTCAGGGAGCTGCTCTGTCAGATACAAATTCTACCTGAACACTAGAAAAAGTGATGAAACACGGAGCTCTTTGTTGCCTGTAGATGATCTATGTGTTTCACACTTGATACTCTTTTAATTTTGTCCTGATTAATTAGGGGTTTTGTCCTTATTATTTATTTGTTCCTGAAGATGGTGTGGGGTTTTTTTGTGTCTGGTGGAAAATGAGGACACAGCATTCATTTAACTTCTCTGTAAAGTTCTAATTGGAGGAATAACTTGATCTTTTTTAATGCATACCATTTCTCCCCTTTGAATGGTGTTTGTGAGTTGTTTAAATTTCCATGTTATTGATCTACCAATAAAGGGTGTTGTTTTGTCCAGTAAAGAGAATCACTGTCAACAGAAGCTGTAGGGGTTTAGTGTAAGCAATGGCTTCTGACTTTTGCCTTTTAAGTCTTAAAACTTACTTTTGGTCAGGATGACAACCACTCACTCCTAAGTTGGACAGAAAGTACTAGTTTTATTTTCTTTTATTTCTCAACCCCTAGTGGCTTCTACCTATTTTCTTCGACTTTTACAAGAAGTTATCAAGATTCCCATCCTAAGTCCTTGCAGGAAGGGCACGCTGATGGAGAATTTGATAAATTACTTCTTGTAACATGATTTAACTTTCCGAGTATTCTTCATTCCTCCAGTGTTTTTCTCCTCACTTGCTCCATATGTTCACTTTCTGTCACCAACAGCTGTAATAAATGTTTCTGACTCTTGACTCCAAGATATGTCCAGTTACAGCCACTGTCTTCTAGGCTGAACACTTTTTAAAATACAGCCTTGATTTTTACTTTTCCTTTGCCAGTCATGCTGTTCACTTACAGGAAGTTGAATGTTACTGAAATAAATTCTGTGTATAGAGGAGTATTTTTCTCTGGGAAAATGATAAGAAAATGGAATAATGGCACACAATAGAAAGAGGCAGCCTGTGAGAATGAGCAAAAAGGGACTGAGAAATTTAAGGAAAAAACAAAACAGAGCTATTTGAAAAGTGATGGACTAAAAAAGAGGTGGTCATAATGAAAAGAAAATTTTTTTTTAATTTTTACATGTCCATGGGAAAAAAGTCAACTCTCCAGTGAAACTTTTTGATTTCTGAAGACTTACAGCAGTTGCTTAGTGTTCCACCTTGGTTTTGTTGTTATTGGGTTCTTAGTTAATCTTAAAACCAAAAGTCTCTATGTTTGTTTCTTTTTTTTTTCCTCTGATACTCTGTAAATCCTTCCTCTGAAGTGATTATGAGAAAATGGTATTACCTTTATTTTTTTTTTTTATTTTTTTCTCCTTGGTAAATTAAAAAAAAAAAAGTTTAATATTTGTTTTGTCATTTTGTCATAGTACTGCCACAGGTGAGTGATTAGGCACTGTCTCTTCAGTCTCTTTTGTCTAAGGTTACTTTATGGGGATTTTCTAAATCCCAGTCTAAAGATTCTTAGCTCTCTTACTACTATATATTTCCCATCAGTTTAAATGCTATTAGCTGGTGTGTGCTCTGGTTGTGAGCACAATTCTGAGCAAGAAAATTAGAGTAATTGTATGATTTAAGTATTATACCTGTGTTTTTATACATGCTGTCCAGCTGATTTGGTTCACACAAACAAGACACAAAAGAACTATATCAGATCTTTGGAAATCAAAGAAATTTGGAAATCAGCAGTACTGTCTCTTCAAAGTGCAGAGGAAGTGTTCTCTACTCATCAGCTCTTCTGTAGTGGCTGCCACACACTTGGCTATGGACACTGATCTGTAGGTGTTTATGTGTCTACATTAAAAGTTGAAAATCTTCCAGTGAATTGCATTTTTTTTTTTTCAAAAAGCTGGGGAGCTGGAATAGACAACCTATGAAGAAAAAGAGAGATATTAGGTATTGGAATAAAGAGCTGGTTTGAAATGCAGATATTTGCTCAGACTGAAGAGTCTTCTGTAGCTGATTTGGACCAGAGACTATATATTCAATTCTGAAAATTCAATGAGCATCCTTATCACTAAGCTGCTGAGTGCTCTGAAATATAGGCCATAAACAGAACAAGTGTAAATGCTCCTTCAGACAGCTTCAGATAAATCGCTGAATTGGATACCTTTCTTCTTGTTTGGACAAGAAATCTCACTCTCAAATACTCCCCATCTCTGCTCTTAAGGGTTTTCTCTGCATGCCATGAAAGATTTGCTGGTGTTCCAGCGGTTACAGCATTCACCTGGGCCAGGGCTGTCTGGTTCAAGCCTCTGCACTCTATGAGGCTGAAATTGGGCATTAATCTCAACCCAAACTTGGTCCCCCACTTTGTGGTAAGTGTTTTAAGTGCCTGCTCTGAAATAGGAATTTATTTCAACCTTAGAAGACCTTAAATTTCTCTCTCTGCAGTCTATGAAAATGTTCACAGCCCAGGGAAATCATTTATCACCCTACTAGGCAGCTGAACAATCTGCCTCTGAGTTCTGACCTGAAAAACTTGATCTGAAGAGATGCTGTGGGTTGGAGTTTCCAAGGAGAGTGAGCAAGGCTAATCCAAATGCCTTAACCTTTCAGTTTAGGAATTTACTGCTCTTCATCTGGCAGGAGTCCAGTTAACCCTGCCCCATTAGAATTTACAATGTTAATAGAATTAATTCAGCTGTTCACAGTCAGTGCCACAGGTGCTGTCTTGTTTACCCTAACTCAACCTAGAACAGAAAGATTCAAAGGAGTGAGCTCTTGTGCCAGAAAGGGCAATTCATTTACTGTTGAATTCATATCTTTTATAAGAGAAGTTTTCCTGAAGTGGGGTTGAAACAGGAAGATTGTAAGGTTGGCAAGAAGCAGACAATGAAACAGCAAGTCAATTCTTTTAGTCACTACTGCAGAGTTTAATTTTCTTCTGCAGTACTGAAAATGTCAAGTGGCAGGCTTTCTCCAGCTTCCATTAGCTGGTTTAAATGGTGTTATTAGCTGAAGTGGAGGTCAGGGGGGAAAAAAACACAACTGGAAGATATGTTAGCTCAAAGCTCCAGGTAAAAGCATGTTACAGATGAGAAACTATATATAGTGTCCCAGATTACTGAGCAAAGAACTGAGCCAGGACAGAAGGAAGGACCCTCACAGTTCCATTCAGTCAATTTCTGTTTCAGTAACCAAATCTTTCTCCATCTCTGTGTGGGATGGCTGAGTTTACTCTCATTGTAAAATGTCAAAAGTTTGATAACCCAGTTTTTTTTTGAGAATAAGTGAATCTCTTAATTCTGTACAGAATTCTGACACTCCTTTAATTAAAGCAAAGCGGCAAAGACTAGGGGAAGAAAAAATTGTTGTTTTTCAAGGAACTTCTATAAAGCTGTGTAGCATTTTCTGCCCATGACTCGTGTTTGTTAAACAGCCTGTGGTACCAGAGAGCTGGAACTCTCCAAAGAGGTGTGGCAGTTCTGATGGAAACCTCCCTAGATGACCTCATCATACTGGAACAACCCATTTTGCAGTTGTGGTGGTGGCACTCACAGATTCAGCTGCAAATTTGTCAAGAGTTAAGTGCAGGGATGGATAAATTCCAAACTGAATGAATGAATCAGAGAGACTTGGAGCCCACATTTATGTAAATACAGCCCTATATGAAAATATTTTAAAGTATAGGAAAATATTTTAAGAACTTGATTAAATCTTCAGACTATTAGATGATGTATGTTGAAATAAATATTTAAAGAAGTTTATTTCTTCAACATGCACTCAAGTATTGTGTAATAGCCAAATTTGGATTGTTAAAGGCATAATGAAATTTTCTTGTGCCAAAATTAATACTAACTAAGTTGAAAAAGTAAGTTTTCCTAACAAATTTCTTTTCATTTTACACATGGGAAATGAGTCAGAGATTAAATCCAAAAAATTATGCAAGAATAGCATTGGTGTTTGTTGAACTGAAATGTGAAAGCACCAACTCTGAAGGAGGATCATCCTTAGCTCAGTATTTTTCTAAATTAGAAGGTGGTAAGAGACAGTGCTCCCATTCCATCCTTCTGTGTTCAGTGTATTTTGTGGAGAGGAAAAAATCCACATTTCACATATCTGCATGGAAGCAGATTGAAAATAATTATTTCACGTGAATCTTTCCTATAAAGTTTTGAAGAGCATTCAGTGTTGATCTCAATTTCTTATATTTATTTCAAAACAAAACTTAGAACAAACTGAAGATACTCTCTTCTCATCCCTCTTTGAAAATAACTGAAATGGAAAATATTCTGAATGTTTGAGTCTTCTCAGTCTGGTTTTTAAATGAAATACACAACACTGACACCCAATAATTTCAGTTCTGTTGAGAAATTTTTTGGGAGGGAAGAATATCAAGCTGCTGGCACAGATGTCCTAATCAAACAATTTGTAATAATAAACCTTAGTCTGAGAGAACCTCAAGTTTTGCCCATCATGTGTAGTCAACCAACGTGTTGTACCTTTCTCAGTTTTATATACAGTGAGGAAAATCAAATACCTTCTGTTTCAAGAGTAAGGGTGAGAGACATTCAGCATGATAATTTTAATCTGTTGATAGGTCTTGAGATACAAAATTCAAGAATTTCTTAAGCACTAAAAATCAGAAACAATGGTGTAGTAAATATATATTTAAGAAGACCTGAAATACTTCTTTCTTCTCCAGGGCTACTGGAATTCTTTCCAGTGAGAGCAGCCAGGTGGTAACCTAAAGAAGAAAACTAATTTAGATTGCAGAACTTTACTTGAAGATGCCAGAATTAATTTATAAAATGTAGAATAGGAGCTGAAAGGGTTAATTTATGAATGCACTTTGTAAACATCTCCATCAAAACGGTTTTCAGGAATTCTGGGAAGGAAGTAAGAGTTAGCCATATTCCAGTTAAAGTAATTCAGTGGGTGAGTTATTTACTTACAAAAGAGGAAAGAATAAGAGAAAAAAAGAAGTTTGGAAACTGCCTTATTGATGGGATGGATTAGAATCTGAAAGTACCAGTCTTCATAGGATAGAACAAATATAGCCTAAAGCCAACAGGGACCTAAATTAAAAGCGCTTTCAAACTTGTCATGTTATTCAGTTGAAATCCAGCAAAATCAGGCTCTTAATGACAGGATAAGAAATAAATATTGTTGTATGTTTTCCAGATCAAAACATTTTAAAGCAAAAGATCAGAAGACAAGTAACTCAAAGCTGCTTTTTAAATCGATCTAAGTCCAATTAAGTTTGCCTGGATTAGTCAGGGAAGAGGGAGGGGAAAAAGAAATCCCTATTGATGTACTGCTAAGCAAATGCAAATATGGTACTTTCTAGTTCAGTGTTTTTAAATCCTTAAAGGTTTTTTTCAGATAATCACTTAATGTTCTTGTGTGTTCCAGAGCTGTTGGTTTGCATTCTCCATTAGGTTGTTAGTGGTGGTTTTGTCAGTAGTGTGTGTGGATGTGCTAAGTGTGTGCCCAGGTTCCTTCTCCTTGACCATCATTCCTGAATTGATTGGCTTGTTTCTGCCTGTGGTGGGAGAGTGGGAATAAAAAAATAATTTAAAAAAAATAGTCTACTTGGAAATTTTTTTTTTTCCTAAGTGATTAAATAGTGGGGATCACTCAATATCTCTATTACAGTACCTGAGCCTTTTCCCTGTGTATTAGTACAGATCCTGCACTGGGGAGGGAAGGCGAGTGAGGAAGATTTGGGTAGAGATATGGTGATTATCAACAGCAAACAGAATTTCTGTCAGCTCTTTCACAAGGTTGATTCACTAGGGACTCATTCACAGACAAAGAAATAAAAGCTTTACCATGCTCACAGCTTGTGAAACTTTCTTCTGTGGTGACACGAGGTGGAAGTGCTGTATCCTCAGCATGTGTCATTTGATTCAAGGCATGCTAGGGTGCTACAATACATCTTAAAATATTTTCCTGTTGCTAATTTGAGACTCACCTTTCACCTTGAATCATGCTGGGCAGTGATTAGTTATGTATTTTCCCAATAATGTTCATGTGTACCATTGCAGCATAGTTGTACATATGGCATAAATTCTAATTCTTAATGAGCAATAATGGGGAGATGACCTAGAAAGGAAGGTGGAAGAGAAGGACTTTCTCTTTTTAGAGAAAATGTTCAGTTTATCCTTACTATTTTAATTCCTGCTTCTGTAAATAGGAAATGTCTATTAAGATTGGAAAAACAAGAATTTGAGGTTGTGATAAATAATACAAGTAGAAGGGAACTCTGCTGATGTAGGTCAGCCTGTGGCTTTCTTGCTGTGCATGCAAAGCTGTGCGATCTGATGTCTATTTTGAAGTCCTATCTCTAATAATCTGTTCCACTACAGTTATCACAAAAAAAAAGGCAAAAAAATATTCCCCAATCCCACAAAAAATCCAGTAAATGCTCTTTATCTATTGCTTTGCACTGGAGCATATTAATGGAAGAGTATGTCATGTAGATTTTGGTGGGGGAGTGATTAAAAGAGCAAGGATTCTTTTACTGGCTATGAGGAGACACAAAAGGCAAATGGGATGTTTTAATTATTCTCCTTATAAACATCTTCCTGTAAAAGTAAGAGGCTGTTGGATAGAAAATTTGTCTTTGCAATGGATTTTAGCAGTGCAAGGAATTTTCTCGTTGTGTTGGTCCAACTTGAGATCTAAAGCTTTTGAAAATGCTGGAGGCGTGAAAATAAAACTGTATTTATTAGTTCTGGTGTTCCAGTTTTATTGGGACAAAAACAGGGAATTTGTAGCAAGATGAAGTTATGCAGAAATTATTTTCTCATTGACACAAACATCTATATACTTCAATAATGAAAAAAAAAGCTATTAAATAATAAATTAAAAAACCAATTCCCTAGCAAAATTTTCACTCTAGTGCACTGAATGTAGTACTGGGTATTTTTATGAAAGAAGCATAAACTCTTTCCGTTTCACTTTTAGCCAATTACCCAGCATTGAAGATAAAACTTGCTTTGTACTGCAGCTAATTAATGTGGAGTGTGGGGTTGCTTTTACATACCTACGAGCTTCCTTTGCACTAATCACTTCTAGATTCTCCCTATTTCAACCAAATTTAGTAAAGGAGTTCAAGAAAAGATGTTCCTAATGGGCTTTAAGTAACTAGGCAACTATGTGGCAGAGATCTCAGACCATATTCATGGCATTCACTTCACTGCAAGAGCTGTCATAAATTTATCTAAAAACTTTCTCAGAAATTAGGAAATACAGTAGTGAGAAAGAAATTACTGTCCTAATGAGAAAAGTTTAAATTAGAGTTTACAGACTACTAATCATATGAAAATCTATTGCTGGAATACAAAATCAGGAAAACAAGCTTCACAAACGCACCTTGATATGAATATGTTTGGAAGAATGGGGAAAATAGCACCAACTCTAGTGGCTTAAAAAGGAGGTTGTCAAATGCAAGCAAGAAGTGAAATGCAGGAGATAAAATGTTATAAAGTAGGTGCTGAAGAAAACTGTGTGTTTAGAGGAAAAAAGAATCTTGAAATTTGTATGATATTTGGATACCTACCTCAGCATCATGTTTTGGCCAAAAATTGGTGGTTTAGATGAAGCAGAGGAATTAAGCTGTCATATTTAGTGCTCTCTGCTTGCAGCCGTATTTTAAGTCAAATTCTTCCAGGGAACACAATGGTTTCTCTGTTTGTTGCAATCCTCACCAAGCTTTTTCTTCAAAACCTTGTACAATCCCTGCTGGAGTCTTTGTAAGCTTCCAGCATCTACATTCTTCTTTGGAAGGGATTCCCCAGCTCAGGTGAAAGCACAAAAAGCAGCTTACTCTCTTGTTTTTCCTGCTTTGCCATTAACCTGGATTGGTCTATCTATGGTCAGTAGCTCTTCTGTGGAAGGAGCCAAGATCAGTTTTTCCCTACTCATCTTCTCTTTCTCATGTTTTTATGCTTTTTTATCATTTCCTGCCTCAGTTATCTTGTTCCAGTATGAGATGGTATAATAATGCCACCACACCTCTGACATATCCTCACTGTGATTCTTTGTCCTTACTTTGAAACTCTGTGGGGCAGGAAGGGACAGGAGATATTTTTATCCTCCAAGGGTACATTTACTACCAATGTAGTAATTATGGCTTAAAAAAGACCTAAAAAAACCTCAAACCCTAATTGGTCTGATGCTGTCAAAATATTTTGCTTAAGCATTTAATATTACATTAAATGGCTAAGTTGTATCTCATTCTGTAGCAGAAAGCTGGGAATAGAATCCAAATGGATTTAAACAGTAAGATCTGAAAATTAGTTCTTCCAGCCTGAGGTATCAAAGGAAAAATACAATTAACTGCTATTTTGAATCTGAAAGAGCTGAATCTTGGGTTTATTATGTTGTTTAGGCGATTTTGTTTTTAAATTGGCAAAGCAGCTTCTGTCCAGCTAAACAATTTTACTCTGTGGAGTAAAATACACCAGTGTATTGCATGTGTGCATGCACAGTCACTTTGAGAAGTGACAGGAGAAGGCATAAAAATAACCAGTGAGAAAAGGCAAAGCACAAAAGGATACACAGTCACTGAGGGACATTGAGAATTACAAGTAGTAGAATTACAAATTACAATTACTGAGAATTAGTAGTAATAAAAAGGTTGGTAAAGTATCCAGCTGATATTCAGAAGAGAGGCACAAATAGCAGATCCATGTGCTGGTGTGGCTAAAGCATTTTCACCTTTTTTCCTAAATTTAGGGGCAAAAAACCACAAGGCATAACTGGGCTGTTATACAGAGGCAGCCACTGAAAAACACACAAGCCTTCAGCACAGAATACATTAACATTTTCTAATTATAATTTAGAGGCTTTTAAACATCTGCACCCAGTAAACTTCATTCTGGGTACTTAAGAGGTGCCAATGATCTCTAAAAGCAGTTTGGGGAATAAATGAGTAACCAGAGGATTGGCAAAGGGAGAATTTGTGTTTGAACTTTGAAAAGAGCTGGGGAGGGGGGGAAATCTTGGGAGTTGTGGGTTGATTAGCTTCATGTTATTTCTAAAAAAAAAAAAAAAAAAAAAAAAAGGTTGAAAAATAAGTTATCATTACCAGATTACCAGAGAACAAGGAGGTTAATAATTGTTATGGATTTAGGTCAATTGATCCAGTTTTCCCTCTACAACACATTAACAAGTGCTGTAGACAAAGGAGAGTGTCAAAACAGCAGTGCTGTTTGCATGAATTTTTACCCTTTAGTAAGTAATGATAACAATTTTAGTAAATCTTCTTACCTGACATTCTCATAAAGCACCCAGGGATCCATAGTCTAAATATAATTTGAAATATGCCAAGATGGATACAAAACTGTCTTGAAAAACATATGGAGAGTAGTTCCCAGAGATTTATTATCAAAACAGAAGAATGTATTAGGAGAAGTTTCTTGGAGTTCCTGGATTTCAGACCAATCAATACTGTAGTCAGTTTTTAACTTGTGGTCATTTGATTTCAGGGCTGCAGGTACATTGGGAGAGAGAGAGCAAAAGTTCAAATTAACTTTGCCAATTTTAAAATAAAGTCTGAAAACATTTAAAGGAGGTTAATAACTGCAGAAAAATGCAAGGTTTTACTCTGAAACACAAATAATGTGTCAAAAATGAGCCAGCAGCCCTGCACCACTTAGTCCTTTGTGCCAGCATTATGGTTTGGGATGCAGCATTTCAAGAAGGACAGAGAACACTTGAGTCTGGGGAAGAATAATGGTCTGGAAACCACTAATTATGAGGAGTGACAGAATGACCTGAGGCTGGTGTAATTAAAATGTGATAGAGAATATGAAATCTTCAGTGGTACAGAAAAGGTGATTATGGGATGTTTATTCAACTTTTATATTTTTTTTTTTTTGTGCAACGAGTAACTAAGCTGCAGACCTTCCAAAGGATGTTTTGCAAACCAAAAACATTATCAGGTTGGAAAAATGTAAAAATCTTGAAATGAATGTCAGGAATCTCTGGGCTGCAGTTGCTGAAATTTTGGAGACTTCTACAAGGGAGGTCTCTCTTCCCATACAAGTTTTTCCATGATTTTTCTAACCCATTTGTCACTGATTGCTATTGGAAAGAAAAATATTGTGGTATTTGGCTGTTTGGTCTGACAGTCTGGTTTTCTGGGTGTTTCTCTGCTCTAAAAACAAAGTTAGTGGGGAGGAGTGCAGTAAGTACAGTACCTTCTGTATGTGGACATGTAAAAGAAGAATGTTTTCCCTACTCGTCAGGTGTTGCTTGCAAAGCAGTGACTTCAGCTGGTGGCTGGGAAAACTCATATTAGGCAATTGCAAGGGGAAGAACCAATAAAATGAAAGTTTTGTATAAAGACCTGCTAGAAAATATGCAGCCTTGCTGCCAGCTTTTGAGAACAGGTTAGAAGAATAACTGTCATGAAGAACTGCAAGTATAGCTGGTGCTGCTTTGGAGGAGGATAAGCAGCAAGATCTTGAGTGCCTTCAGTCCTCTGTCTGTGATGAATTTCTCCCTCAGTCTCAGTGAGAGTAGATCACTGACAGTGTAATCAAAACCTCAAAATTTTGGGGATTTTCAGTGAGCTGGTAGCTGAATGTTGACTTGTCAAACCTGTCTCTGACCAGTCTCAATTGGCAGCAGCACTGGCAAAGAGCTCAGTTCCCCTTCTAACACCAAAGTGGATATCTGCATTATTCCAAAGCATGGAGTTGTTTCAGGCAAAGCTGTGTTCAGTGATCTTAGTCTGAGGATGAGAAGTGTTTGGGGTGAGCAGTTCTACACTCAGATGTGATGCTGATGTACAACATCTTTATATTCTCCTTGAATTGCAAAAATAATTAGGAGTTCTGCATTATCCATATAATAAAATGATACAGGTAGTAAGACTCTGCTCATAAACTCCCATTTTCTCCCAAAATGTGCATCACGCATAGACTAAATATGTAAAAAGGACTCCAATTATATTTCCTTCCCTTTTTCTGAGGATTTCTTTTCTGCCTATACTTACTTTTCATGGGAGTCAAATGCAAAAAATAACTAAGGTTGAAGATGGATGTCAATGGCTCACACCTATGTTAACAATTAGAGTACAAAAATACACCCTTTAGTTAATTATGGAATCTCATGGCATAGGAGTGTCAGCAGGAGAATACTTCAGATTAGTTCTGTAGATTCTTAACTGTGCAAATGTGAATTTGCTGTTTGCTTTGAATTTTAATACCCTCAAAAGATTAAATAATATTTCTTCCTTTTGGAAAGCAGAGATTTTATTATAAAACCTGAAGAGGAAATAAACATAGAAATACTCACCTAGGGCCTGCTTTAATTCACATGAAAGCTGAGACAAAAGCTTTTGTTGTCTCTGCTAGAAGTTGGCTCATTTCATACAGTTTAGTAATTTTCTAAGTCAGTTAATGTGGGACTACTGTGATGCTTTGGGGGGCTTGCTGTAAAGATGAAGTTCAGGAGAATGTCTTGCTCTTGGATTTCCACTTGCTCTGCTGAGTTTGGCTGTGTGGAACAGCTAGTGATGTAGCTTCATGTCAGGTTTTACCTCTGCCCTAAATCATGCTTCGTCATTTGTTTGGGTTTATTTCAATTTTTGTGAATGTGAATCTTTCCTACTGCTGGTAACACCATCATAGACCGGAAGGGTATTGGGGTTGCTCAGTCTATTGCAAGATATCTACAGCTGGATCTGTGATCTTAAAAAAAAAAAAACAACAAACAACAACAACAAAACAACCTAGAACCAACCAAAAAACCCCCCAAGCAAGCAAACCCCAAAACTCCACAAAGCCAAGCACCTCTACACATACACACATAAAACAGTAAAACCCCATTGTTGTACGCATCATTCTATAGCATTTGCAAATATTTAGATTTCTAATGCTCAATCCATCTGTATAGATAAAGTTTTGGAATAAATGTGCTCACATAACAAATCCAGCACATCTTTCTCTTTTTACCACTACATGTCAGGGGAGTCCTAAGTAAAAAAGTGAAATTTTTGAGGAAAACATTGCACTGGGACCAATTCTGTATGTACTAGATAATTAATTTGATATTTGAATGCTGTGGTCAATTCATTACTATAATGTATTACCAGAAATACATATTTATTTATTATTTATACATATTTATCACACACGCTCAACAGCAGCTCACAGTCACAGCTCAGCTAATAATTGCACACATGGTCACTGTGTGATCAGCTTTATGTTCCATCAGACTGTGCTTCATAGCCTGTTTCATTTAGGATTCAGCCTGTCAATCATATCTCAGCTGCACAGGAATGATCACCAGATACAGTTCTTATTGATGGCCAAAATAATTAGGAGTGACCACTTCGGTGTGAACACTGCAAAAAAATAATGTCTCCAAGGAAGTACATCAGAGCACAGCACACCCAGGAGCTCAGGAGAAGGTACCCTGATGCTGAATTTAAAATACAGATATAATCTGTAAAATTATATGACAGGAAAAATATTGGAGTACAAAATGTTGTAACACTTGAGAGAGCAAATGGCTGGCCTATCTCTGGGTAGAATATTTCATAAGTTCCTGAATTTCTCATGCCTTCAAAGAGCTAGACTAAGCTATTCCTCTGCTAAAATGAGCTGTCTGTACAATATTGAAAATACTTGGGAAAAGTTTTGCAAAAGCAGAGACTGGCTTTAAAAAATACCAGCAGTTCTTATATTTCCTCAAAAATTTGAATTCTGCAGACTCTAAATTTTCCTAAGTCCTTGTCTCATCTGAGAGGGACAAACATGTTTGGGTCACTAATGTGAGCTGCACTGCATTTGAAGGTGCAGGTGGTTTTCCTCTAGTAAATTAACCTGGATTAATGCAATGAATACACACAGGTGCTCTGGTCCTTTACCTGACCCTTGAAAAAGTCAGTTCTTAATCAGCTGAGGAGACAGACCAGGTAGATTTACATTTAAACAAAACTAATGACAAATTAGTGTTTTACCTAATGTTCATGTAGCTCACTGCATCTGACCATGCATTTGTATTGTGGAGCTCCTGTGGCTTGTGCTGGAGGTTTATATGTCACATTCATATTTTCTAGAAAAATGTCTTTGCCCAGGATTCTTTTTATGGGAAGCTGAGAAGCCTCAGAGAAAAATGAAAGCAAAAATTATCTCATTTACTTCTCCTGTGTTTTGCTGCTTTGCAATATGTTTGGACATTGCTTACCAACAGGTGATTGTTTCATTGGTTTCATGTGAATTGTTTTTACTTATTGGCCAATTATGCCCAAGCTGTGTCAATGCTCTAGAAAGAGTCACGAGTTTTCATTATTATCTTTCTAGCCTTCTGTCTGTATCCTTTCTGTAATCTTTAGTATAGTTTAGTATAGTATTCTTAATATATTCAAGTATCATAAAATAATAAATTAGCCTTCTAAGAACATGGAGTCAGATTCGTCTTTCCTTTCTTCATCTGGGAACCCTGCAAATGTGAGAGTTTGTAGACTAAATGAGAAAGGATACTCTATTAAAAATCAGTCACCAATGGTCTTTGTAAATAGGTTCTCATAAGAATAAAAGTTGTGTAGTCTCTGCTTATGTTCCCACTATTTGCTGAACACCTTGGAGTTATTTTTTGTTTGTCCCTGCAATATCCTTCACCTAAGGAAAAAGAAAATCCTTTTACAAACTAGCATGTCAGGCACAGAGCATGCCCACATGACTTGGATATACCTGAGCCTGTTGACAGGTTCAAGCAGAACAATTCATTAACAAGGAGCTCCAATCTGTCATTTCTCAGCTGTGATAGAGGGTTTGAACCATCCATGTAGGGCAGTGTGCTCATATTTGAGCCTGTTCACAGTTTTGCAGACTGCTGCAGAGGGTCATGGTGGCATTCACCATGTGACTTGCCAGAACCTTTAGTAAAGGAGAAATTCAAATGCAGGTCCCTCCTGCCCACTTTTTTTCACTACACATTAATAAGCAGTCATTTGGGGTGCAAACACTTTTTCTTTTCTGAGGATTTCTGTGAAAGAACAAGCTTTCTGAAGGGAATGACTAATGATGGCAATTTGGAGACAGTTATGTGATTGCTTTTTTTGAAATATTTTTCACATTGTTTTTTTGTGAGCATGGAATTACTATTGGCATATTTTCTGCTTAATAAGTAATTTTTCAAGACATTGCCTAAGCAATTAGACAATCAATTATGCATCTCTTGAGGACAATAGTAGTATAACTAATGGAAACCTCCAGGTATGATGCTGAAAATGGACTGCTAACTATTCCTTAATGCTCCTTCAAAATTGCTCGGGGTGGTGGATGCCTTTTTGCTTGCTAACAAAGGACAAAATTATTTGATTTTTCTTTTTTTTTTCCCCCTAACCATTGCTAGTGAACATTCTTCTGTAGGGACAAGACATGGGCACAACACAGGAGAAGCAAATGAGATAAGAATCGTTTTCTTTTTCTCTGAGGCCTCTCAGCTTCCCAGGAGAAAAATCCTGGGCAAAAGGATTTTTCAGAAAATATGAATGTGACATCTTCATCCTCTTTGTTGCTCCTCACTGGACTCTCTCCAGTGTGTCCATGTCTCTGTTCTACTGGGGAGCCCAGAACTGGACAGTCCTTTCCTCATGGCCTCACCAGTGTTGAGAAGAAGGAGAGGGATGATGTCCCTCAACCTACTGATGAATGTGTTAAAGAAAATGATACTACTGTAATATTTTCGTATTTTAGGTAATATTTTCAGATTTTATTTATTGGTTACTTAAAATGTGTCATTTGTTTTTATTCAAGGTTGGATCATTTTGACTTGCACAGCTTTCACTGAAACACATCTGATGATTATCTTGCAACTAAAAAGACTAATAATGGACAAATGATTAAATCCGCAACGTAATGAGTCCTGAGAGTTAAAACAGGTGTATTATGGATACTACCATATGTTTTGGTCAGCATTTCTGTCAGAATTCCTATAAATTTCTTCTGGTATTAAAAAGTAAACTGTCTCTCATCTGTAACAATCTGACATGCTCAGATAACAGATGGCTTGGAAGCCCTTACAGGTTCTTCTCCCCTCTCTAAAGAAGAGCTAAAAATGAAGTGTATCATCTATTATTTTTCTGCGCCCTTTTTATCACTTTCTGACTAAACAGCAAAGTGATGTATTACAGGGCAGTTGCCCACACTGTGGCATTTCAGATGTGATTATCAACATGCAGCACACTGGGGGCTGAGGTTTCTCAAAGGAATGTGACAGGAGTCAGCACTTCACAAGTGCACGCTCCATAATCTCAGCACTCAGGAACTCCTGGGTCCTCTGTGTGCCACAGTGGAGTTCCTGCAACTCCATGGCACAAGTTTTTAATTTCTTAATCTGTATTAACCTACAGGCTGCTCTGGAGGACTTTCTCAAATTATTCTTAGAAAGTGTATTTTAAAGGCAGCAGAGTTGGCAGATTGAAGCTTTTGTGTAAGCTGAAGTTCACTCAGCTCCTTGTACAGTGCCCCTCAGCTGCTGCTCTCATCCTTAAGCACAGCATCTTTAAACTCTGCAAACTTTTATCCAAAGCTGGGTGATTTTGTAAGCTTTTATTTGTGTATTGGTCAGGCAACAAGGCAGAAGGAATTGTGATGACTATCAAGAGATGCTGGCTATCAAGAGAAGAGCCTGGAGAGACCAGAAAGCAGTAGGATCACCAAAAATCACTCAGGCTGTACACCAGAAAGTAGAAAAAGCCACTCACTTTGAGCGCTGTTCAAAAGAAACTTCTGTTGCTGTTACCTCCCATCTCTTCTTGAGGGAAGTTAAACTATGGGGGGAAAAAATTCCTTGCTTCTTGGATTATTCCTCTGCCTGAGGAATAATTGGTATCTGACCTCCAGGTTATACAGACATTCCTAGCACAGATCTAATGCATCATCAGGGGAAAATAAAAGGACTGTCTTGTGTGTTTATTCAAGTGAGCTCCTTACAGGGTAGAGCACAGGCTGGCTGTGCACATTCCTGCAGTGGGAATCGTGTGAGACCTCCTTGCAGAGACCTGGGTCTCCTACTGATGTATCACTCCCTGAGTTTCTTTGCTTATTCTTTTTTCTCAAACTGTCTGCAGCTTGGCATTCCCAAATAATTTCCAGCTGTTTAATGGAGTGGAGGAGTTGGAGCATGTGGGGGATGAAAGTACCAAAAACTCACCAAGATCAGGTGTGACTATGAGGTAAAGTCACCTGTGGGCTACTTTAATCTTTCATTTGTCTCCATTTGTTTCTTACAGGATGAGGGCTTCTGCACTGAACTAACAGTGTGTCATGGTTTGACACTGGTGCAATGCTAGTGCTTTTATGAAAATGCTTTTTTTTTAGTGGCAGTTGTGAGATGTGATTAGAAATAAAGTAGGTTTTAGTTTAGGAATAAAGGAAAAAAAACTTTATGAACTTACAATATGTTAAAAGGAACACATACAGAACTTAGAATGAAAAGTTTTTAAAACATTCCTTTTCTTCAATTTTTATTACAGCACGAGATGAAGCTTTATATTTTTAATTTAGTTACTACTTTTTAGATAATTAGCTTTTAGTTTATTGCTAATTAATAATTAATAATAACTTTTTAGATAATTTACTTTTAGTTTATTAAGTAGAGAGGAGTTGGTTTTGTACTATAGGCTTTTTTAGGAAACACAGTTGAAATGTTTTGTGTTTTCTTTCTTCATCTGGGAACCCTGCAAATGTGAGAGTTTGTAGACTAAATGAGAAAGGATACTCTATTAAAAATCAGTCACCAATGGTCTTTGTAAATAGGTTCTCATAAGAATAAAAGTTGTGTAGTCTCTTCTTATGTTCCCACTATTTGCTGAACACCTTGGAGTTATTTTTTTGTTTGTCCCTGCAATATCCTTCACCTAAGGAAAAAGAAAATCCTTTTACAAACTAGCATGTCAGGCACAGAGCATGCCCACATGACTTGGATATACCTGAGCCTGTTGACAGGTTCAAGCAGAACAATTCATTAACAAGGAGCTCCAATCTGTCATTTCTCAGCTGTGATAGAGGGTTTGAACCATCCATGTAGGGCAGTGTGCTCATATTTGAGCCTGTTCACAGTTTTGCAGACTGCTGCAGAGGGTCATGGTGGCATTCACCATGTGACTTGCCAGAACCTTTAGTAAAGGAGAAATTCAAATGCAGGTCCCTCCTGCCCACTTTTTTTCACTACACATTAATAAGCAGTCATTTGGGGTGCAAACACTTTTTCTTTTCTGAGGATTTCTGTGAAAGAACAAGCTTTCTGAAGGGAATGACTAATGATGGCAATTTGGAGACAGTTATGTGATTGCTTTTTTTGAAATATTTTTCACATTGTTTTTTTGTGAGCATGGAATTACTATTGGCATATTTTCTGCTTAATAAGTAATTTTTCAAGACATTGCCTAAGCAATTAGACAATCAATTATGCATCTCTTGAGGACAATAGTAGTATAACTAATGGAAACCTCCAGGTATGATGCTGAAAATGGACTGCTAACTATTCCTTAATGCTCCTTCAAAATTGCTCGGGGTGGTGGATGCCTTTTTGCTTGCTAACAAAGGACAAAATTATTTGATTTTTCTTTTTTTTTTCTTTTTCCCTAACCATTGCTAGTGAACATTCTTCTGTAGGGACACCATGGTTAAAAGACAATATTGTGGTATGCAACTGTGTGCCTGTCTGCCTGTTTCATGCAGCTCTAACAAATTCTCCCCTGTTTTTATACAAAATTTTAATATTTTTAAGTTTCCATCTAGAGCAAAAAGGAAATTTGGTAGAGCATTTTCTTCCACAATATAAATTAAGGACAGAAAGTTTGCCTGGTGATGTTGGAATTTTAACCTTAAATATTCATGAAAATGGGTACCTGCTTGCCTAGTTGCAGGCCATGCTCCCATATGTGGGGATGAAAAGTCATAGAATTGGTCACTGTCTAGGGCAGTTAAAAGGAACATTTCCTACAATACCCCAGAATCTGGAGAAGATTAATCTGTGCAACTGCTGAATTAGTGGTTTACACCCACTGGCAGCAATTACTGTAGATGCTAAAACACCACTTTGCCAGAAGAATTACTGCTGGCTGGAGGGGCTGGGAACCCTAAATTCATGGTGCTATAAAGGGGTTCTGCTAGTCTGTGGGAGCTGTTTCTTGTGAATGATCACCTCCTAAACCCTCTCTAACTCCTCACTGCCTCATTTGAATGAGGACTTGGACCAGATGCCCTCCAGAGATCTCTTCCAACCCACACTTCTTTAAGCTTTTATGATTTCTAAGTGCGTGCCTATGCTTAAAGCACTTGGAGACTTGACAAGTGTAAATGGATTTCTGGGCTGAGTGAGTTTACAGGAGGAAATGACACCTCCAGTATCTTATGTGAGATGATGCAGAGGGGTTTACTGGTGAGGAACAAGTTCAGCAGTGGTTTCTGTCAGAAAGGCACTTGAGAAGATAATTATGGGTGAGGAGCAGGAAAATGCTTGAAGGAGAGGAGGATATGACTTGACAATGCACAAGGCAACTTTCTATTCTAAGGACAGAAGAAATCTCACCACATGTTACAGTAGCTATCTAAAGGTGAAATTAAGATAGTTTTCTAGACTCCCTCTTTAATCAATAGATATTACACATTATAGTCACATTTTAGAGTACAACTTGTCCTGTGTTAAAGCAGGGGTAAGTAGGGATTGTCACTAATTTTAAGATCTGTTAGCATCGCAGTAATATTTTCAATTACGATTTTTTTTTCCTTAACAGTGATATCCATGCCAAATGTTGCATTTAATTTAAAATATTTTATAAAATTAACCTGATTTCAATTTAATTGCATTTAAATATCCCACTAATCTAAGCTGTAGAAACAAATTGCTCAATGACAGATTTGAAGGTGGAAATCATTGGAAGTATTCTACTCAATGAACAAATCTCACATTTCTTTTTCTGTTGCTCAGGTAGTATTGGGAAGAGATGATAAATTAATTTCTAGTAGTATATTACCCCTTTTCAGCCTCCCCTCAGCTGTTTAGAGACAGGGATAAGATCACCCTGAGCCTGAGTGCACAGAGGCTCCAGTGCCTTCATATTGTATTTGTGGGGTGCCCCGATGAAAGAAGGAATGATGAATCTGACTCCATGTTCTCAGAAGGCTAATTTATTATTTTATGATACTATATTATATTAAAGAATCTTAACATTTGTTTCCATGACCACTTCTTTATTGAAGACAGAGGGTACTACTACACCTTCTTTATTTGTCTCTGTTTATGCTACTCTTTTACATAACATTACTGCATTTTTTTGGCTTCTTGTTTCTCAAACTGTCTGTTGCTTGGCATTCCCAAATAACTATTTTCCAGCTGTTTAATGGAGTGGAGGAGTTGGAGCACACAGGGGATGAAAGTGCCAAAAACTCTTCAAGATAGCTGGGACTGTAAGTTAAAGTCACCTGTAGGCTACTTCAATCTTTCATTTGTCTCCATTTGTTTCTTACAGGATGAAGGTTTTTGCACTGAACTAACAGTGTTATTATTTTAATTGTTTTTGTCAGCAGGGTAGGTCATTCTAAGAAGAGTCAGATATGAGTTGGTGCCAATTTCTTTTGTCAAACTGAGTAGCTTTTATCTTTCAAGCTTTGATTAAAATATAAAAGCACAAAAGTAATTTCCCTATTTTAAGCTAGAACTGAGTCAAGTTATATATAAAGATTATCTATTGCTTCCAAGTGTCCGGTATTTCCGTGGTAAAAGATGATTTCATAGATCTTCTGTCTGGGCTGTTTGCTTCTAAGAATAAAACAAACTCTGGCAGCCAAAGAAGTCAGAAAAACACATTCTGTTATAATTAAATAAACTTTAGCAAAGTAATGCTATAGATTTATATTTAAATGGCAATATCTTCTTTAATGAATTAAAAGACGACAATAGAACTGTTTGAGTCACATGAAAATGTGTTGTAAAACTCAGAGGAGGAGAAAGCAGTGAGGGGAGCTCTGTGAATATTCAGCTGTATCATAAGTAGCAGACAGGTTCCTGTTAGAGCTACAACCCAACACCAGTTTTATGGGGACACTGAGCTTTCTGATAATGGTTTGGATAAACTGATCTGTGGCATTGAGGAAATCCTGACTACAACCAAAAAAAGAAGTATTTGAGGACGATGTTGACCTACTAAAGCATAAAATAAGAGTAAGATTAGAGAAATGGTTCATGTGTCCTCCCTTACCTCAGGAATAAGTGGGCACCTAATTCATTTTCTGTATTTTAACAGCCTGACGAAATACAGTCTTTAACCTTCTGTTTTATTCCTGATGCTCCGTGTACTCTACAGCTACTTTGACAATAAAATTATAGTTCTGCTTAGATGATGAAATCTTACAGAAATAGCAATTTTTTCAACTCTTAAACATAAAGGTTACCTCTGGAAGTAGAATTATGGAGGGTGTATATGCTGTCGAAAGATTTTAAAGGAACTGAGATTTTCATTGGGAGAGAAAGAGAAAGGCATTAAGGGATCTTTCCTGCCCCTTTTCTCCTATAATAATTCTTTTAATTAAATATATCCCCAACTGCTATGAATTGCCTTTTCCAAAACCAGTGCTTTGAAATGAATGTGTGAGATTGGGTTTTTCTGAACGTTTTTTGTTTGTTTTCAGAGGGATTTTTTTGTGGTGATTTTTTTGGCAGGATTTTTGGGTTTTTGGTTTTGTGGGTTTTTTTTGAGGGAGGGGAGTTTGAAGAAAAGTGTTGTGTTAAAGAATTCAAAATTTTGCAGCCATAGGAGAATTCTTTAACAACCCTAGTTTCTCGGTATAATGACACAATACATTGTCTACTAAAACCTCTTAAGATGCTGCAGTGCATATGTAAAAATCCAAATTTTGGTATCTCTAATTTTTCACATGGACACATCATAATCGGTTTGATTTTACAGTTCAGCAAACTGAGAGCATCCATTCTACCCCACTGTGAGAAAGGCATTAGCAGCTGGGGAACCCAGACTCCAAACATCAGTGTTGTAAATTATTAAAGGAGGGTTGTGTGTGCATTGTGATGGACTGGCAAGGTGTGCTTGAACCCATAAATCAATAAGTTCTGTCAGAATGACTTATTCATGAACACAAGGCCAATTTCTGCCTGGAATCCTTATTTCATCTGGAATCCTATGGCAAGCAAAATGATTTCCACTATTTGGATAGCATTAAACTGGGGATTTTAGGCTGCATCATGTTTTCTCTGTGTGCGTGTGGCTGAAAAAAAAACCAAAACAATCAAACTTACAAGACAATCTTCGCACGTTATAGCAGTTTTGCTCCAACATGAAGAATGGATAATCATGAATTTCATGTTTGCTCATGAGGATTTTTGTAACTCCTGTGTTGATTCCCATTTTGGTTTGGATGCTGGCTGTGTGCATGCCAGCTGAGAACTGAGCTCCTGTTCTTATGTTATTATTCAGGTGGGTGTTTTGCTATTTCCACCATCAGGCTCTGCATTTGTAGTGTCCCCCTGTAAGCACCAGTAGTATCCCAGTAACTGAGCACACTGATACGTGGTTTGGCTACCTTATTTTTTAAAATGTGTTATCTTTCAGCAATGAAAGAGGCATGGTTTTATTGCAGTTTTTAAATTTTTTTCTGTCCTTTTATTAACCCTCTATTTCAGAAGCATCTTTTTGCAAAATCTTTACTGTTGCATAAAGGAAAGAAAAAAGCATTGAATGTGCACAGATTTCTGGTTTCTAGTACACTTTCAGAAGCAAATACAATGACCACAATCACCACTGGTGCTGTTGCTGTTCACTGCATTGCAACAAGGTAAAGGCACTAGGTGATGCTGATACGTGTGCAGCGCATGAATGGGAGCTGAGACAGGGAGCAGAATTCTCTTTGCAGGTTGGCATTATAGCCAGCAGAATCCCAGTCAGTGATGCCAATAAATACAGTTCAGAGAGGACAAACCCTGGAGATAAATCAACTCCCAGGTGATTGAGTAGCCCACCGTAGGAGTCCTGCTGCTCCCAGGGTCTGATGATAATGGCAGCTTTGGCACTGCAGTGTAGATTACTGAATTTCAGGGAATTTTTTCCATGGTCTATAACAATAAGGCCTTGCTCTTCATTCACCTGAGAGCTGGTGCCTCCAGTTATGCCACCTTTTTTTCTTGGATTTTGGCAGATGGGAAATGGTGAGGAGTTAAGGGGAATACTCGTGCCAAAGGGGGGAGCCAGGCTGAAGTACCACGTGGCAAAGTGAATAAACAAAACCCTTTAAAAGGTTAAAATTATCCAGTAACCTCATGGCATTTTCCTTCGTCTGGTCCAAAATTTAAGTCCTAGGGGGCAAGCTCCAGTGCAGAATTTGGAGAAATTACACTAAAGGTTTGGGAGTTGAGGCAGAATTCACACTAGTATAAATGGTAGTGTTCTTTATAAAAGTTTTGTTTATCTGTCCTTATTCTCTTGTGATGTGGCATTCCCTCCCTGTAATTCTTACCCATGATTCACTGAATTGATCCTTTACAGTGGGAACTGAAAAATGCACATTAGCGAAGTGAACGTGCAGCAGGTTACTTTATGAAATTAATTATTCAAGGGAATGTGAGGCACCAAGCCAACCTAGTAAAACAATCAGGTAGATGAGCAATTTATTTCCTGGGAGAAGGTTTAAAGTTTGGCTCTAAGAAAGTAAGCTCTTCCCACAACAGCAAAAAGTAAGAAATTTTATGCTTTCTGCGCTAACTTTGAATATAAGAGCAGAAGTTAATGCATGGGAGCTAGTGTTCATCACAGAGTGGTTTATTATATGCTTCTTTATTGCTGTAAATGAAAATATAAATGGGCTAGGAACTGAAGTGTAGATGTAGACCTGTCATTTTCATCTCTGGAAGAAGGGGAATTTCTTCTGTAATGCTTTCACCCTCATTAGAAAATAGTTTTAAGTGCATATGTTAATGTATATGTGTATGATTATCTGTTGTGGAAGTGTTTGTAAATTACTGACTCCATGCTCTGTGGGAGGAGAGCCACAAACACTGGCAACAGAGAATACAAATTCCTTCTGATGGAATTGCTCCTTCCACACCGAGGGCCTGCTCCCTGCAGAGGAGCTCTCAGGGCTTTGCTGGCAATGCTCTTGATTCCTCTCAACATGCAGACACTCAGGCCCATTGTCAGCACAGCTTCTGCAGAGGATCAGTGGCCAAAATTACCCCCTTCCTTTTGCTTTTGATAGACAACTGAACACAGGTTGAGCTTCCTCTGTACTTATGGAGTTCAGCATTTCCCTATGAATGTTATCCTTCCCTGGCAAAGGCTGTGAAAAATCCTTTAAGTGGGGGATTACAGGGTTTGCCTGCCTTTGCTGTAAAAAGAGCTGGCAGGATTCAGGCCCAAAGGACAGGCAGTGTATAAATGTCATGTATAAAGATGAAAGAAGGAAAAAAGCTCTGGATGACATTGAGAGGGAAACTGGTCTCTTCACACTAATGCTGGCCTGGATCAGGAGGTTTGATGTTCTGAAGCACTTGTCTCAGGTTAACAGTACTCTGTTTGGAAGGATTGACACTTAGTCCTGCTGCTCACAAACCTAAGCTCTGCTACTGCTGAGACTTGTTTCAGAGCTGTCACTTTGGAGGCAACAAGCAGCACAAAAGTCCCACTAATCCAAACCCTAAGCAGGTAAAATATTTTTCCTCTACTTTTCCAGTTGTGTAAGTGTTTGGGATCACTAAACTGGCCCTGATCAGCAGTGTGAAGTCCAGCTTAATATTAAGTGAACCTTTGTGTTCAAGGGTCAGTGTGGTATCAGGGAATCAGCCTTGTGCTCACAGCCACCCAGCCCACATCCCTACACAGGGCAGTGACAGTCTCAGGTCTGGTATGACGCCAGAATGAAAAGTGCTGGAGCAAATCCTGTCAGATCCCGTTAGGTCAAATAGTGACAAAGGTTTTGCAGGGCTGTGTCATGTTCTGTTTGACAAAATGCCATTAGCATGACTGTTACTCCATTATTTTGTGAGCTGTCCAGTTCAGGCCGTGTGCTGAGCAGTACAAACAGCAGTGGCACACGTTGTTACTCCCAGTTAGGTTGTTGGTTACCTGGATGAACTCAGAAAAAAGTTGCATTTTTAATTTTGTTAAAACTTGACAAGGAGCCTGAAGGAACCTGGAGTCTTTTTATACATTTGTATCTTATGTGATGTTTAGCAATCATTTTCTAACTGGAAGGCTAGATTTGCTGAGATTCCAATATCATTTCCTCTTCCCATTTTAGAAGAGTGACAAATTTGTGAATACATAGACTGTCTTTTATTCCTTGCTATTTTTTTTGGCAAAATAAATTTTAAAGGACAAAATTCAATGAAATTCCTAACCTTGTCTTCAGTTGTATTTATTAGCACCACTTTCTGTCTTCCAAACTTAAAATAGTTTCAAACTGATGTCATGTTGTCCAGACCCATCTAACACATGACATTGGGAACAAGAAAAACTAAAGAGCTTTGGTAACCAGAGGCTGCTCTTGGGTGTGTGAAAAGTACTCTCTTGCACATGGGATGATTTAAAATAAAAAGTGTGTTCTGGGGCAGCATTTTCTGGAAGGTTTGCACTCTGAACCAGCACTAGGATGTTTCAACTGCAGAAGGGATTCTTCTCAAAGGGGGAACCTTTAGACATCAGTGTCTAATCACATTATTTATTATTAGTTTACAAATGTCTTTCAGCCATGATGTAATAGAATATGAAGTTTTTCATGTGGAAAAGTAGAAAAATTGTGACATCATAGTTGGAGTGTTCCAAAGTTGCATGAAAGGACAGACAAATAGGGGTCAGCTCCTGGGAGCAGTCTCTGCTGGAAAAATACGAGCAGTTTTGTATTTCAAAGGAACTGAAAAAATCGGGAGGGAGATGAAAGTTAAATTTGTTCCTTCTCACTGGGATCATGTAAGTGAAAATTTGTAGCAATAGTGCCTTTATAGTGCCTCCACCTTTTTAATTGTAATGCTGGAGCAGCATTGATTAGCTCCTCGCTGCTTAAGAGCTGACCTGACACTGAGCCAGCAGTTGCCGCGGAATATTTTGTCACTTCCCCCGTTGAGAACATTTTAATAAATGTCAGTTGAATCCCACATAAAAAGCCACAATTTGAAGAGGAAAATGAGAAAACATTGTTTGAAGACTTGTTCTCCTGTGTCAGATCAGTTTCCATGAGCCTTAATGGTGTAATCTCATGTCTCTCCCCTGACACAGCTTCAGGCCATTCCCTTGGGTCCTGTCACTGTCACCACAGAGAAGAGATCAGTGCCTGCCCCTCCTCTTCCATCAGGAGGCATCTGTAAATACAGTGAGGGCTTCCCTCAGTCTCCTCCAGGCTGAAGAGGCCCAGCGACCTCAGCTGCTGCTCACACAACTTCCCCTCAAGGCCTGGTATAGATATGTGTCCTTATAGAAATATACCCTTAGATACAGACTCAGTGTATTTATTTCCCAGCTACAGGAATTCCTCCTTTGACTTGATAGATGGGCATCTGCCAGAGAGTTTGGATTTGGTGTTCATTGGCACTGCCTGAAGTGCCTGGAAATCTGATAATAATACTGACCTTGTCTAAGCTTTTGTTTGTAAGGTGATGGTTCTTTCTGTCTGTTCCCATCAGTAAGAACTCTCAGTAACAATCTGGCAAAAAAAACCCTCTTTTTTTGCCTTCCCCCTCTGCCTACCACCCACAACTAAAAAATAAAACTTGACTATCCATGGCTGACATATAAAATTAAGAGAGTGACTGCCACTTAATGATTTTATGAATAGTTGTCTACCAGGGTAATAAATAATTAGCACTGTTGCTTTTTAGTGAAATTCATTATGTATGTCAGCTTAACCCAGTGCACTTCCATAGCTACAGGTTGAGAAACAATGATGGTTAAAAGGGCAGGGATATCACATCCTTCTCCTGTGACTTACAGATGGAATGAGCACATTTAAATTGCACTCACCTCTCCTTTCCTGGAATAGCTGTTCACTTAAAAAACATCCCTTACAACATCTAGAGGCATTGAATATGAAAAACTCAATGCTGAAAATGTTGGCAACTAACATTCTAGTGGAGAAAACCCATAAAATTTGACCAAGTGCTCTGGGAATAATGGATGATTTAGATTCCTTCAAGCTTGTGACATAATCACACAGAAAGATGTGGCACTGCCGACGTTTCAGGCATTTAATATCAAATACTCATAAACCTGTTAAAACTGAAATTACATCCCTAATTACCAAATACATCTCATCAGTTTCTGTCACTGCCAGCACAAATGTGGGAAGTTGGCAGAGTTACTGCCCTGTTTGCTGATAGGCAGTCTTTATGAATTTACCTCTGGAGAGTAAAAGACTTCTGACTTTCCCAGTGCTTCATCAGCTTCTACCTTCTACTGCATACAAATACCTTTCCTGATGCTTTATTGTGAGGTGAACTGCTTTAGAAGTCACCATCACTTTCATATGGGTAACAGTGCTGAATTATTAAATCCTATTGTCTGCACTTTCTATAAAAATCATTAAAGTGGAAAAGAGCTATCTCCAAATTGAAATTCTGTCTTCAAGGTCAATGCCATTTTACCTCTTCTGCTTTGTTGGACACATGTTGGTGGATACTCTAATGGTAGAAAAATATATCCAATTTTCAATTAAAAAAACAAAGCAATATAATCTCTGTCAAGTCAGAAAATGGGAAAATATCCATCAGCACATTGCTTTCACAGCCTTTAGCTTTTGTGTCAATGACCCATAAAGCTATTCTCGAAGATCAGTCTGATTCTGTATCCTTCAGCTGAATAATCCCAAAACCAGAATATCAGATGCAGGGAGGCATAGGTTACTCTAAGCTCTAATTGTTCACCTGTTCCTTATTCTCATTACTGATCCTGAGTGCTGATTATAGTGATACCAGTGAGATTTTAATAGTTTTTGATGGATAATACCTGATTCAGCACTTAAATGGATCCTGTATATGAACTGGCGTGCACCAGCAGCTGATTTTGTCCAGTATTAAATATGGATTTATTAAAGTAAAGAAAAATAAAAAAATACAATGGCCTTACTCACCAGCTCTGTTTCTGCAAAAAAATTGCTGGTGCATGTTCAGTGGAACTGGTCTGTCTAAGGTGAGAATTACCCTTTGTCAGTCTGGCAGAGTAATCAGTCAAGACTTGAAGTGTCCTGTGCAGATGCTCCACACCACAGCCCTGGCTGAATGTAATTAGAGAAACCATATACCCAGTTTGCTTGTACCTAAAGGAACAGCCTGAGGGAACTCACTGTCACAAGGCCTTTATAATCTTTCTCTATGTCTTAAAATCAAAGAAATAGCACAAGGAGAAGCTGAACTATCCAAATGATAATACTAAATAAAATTTAAAAAAACAATGAAGGCCATCTTTAAATTTATCCCAAGGCTTAGCTTGTATATATGCATACATTCAAATGAAATAAAATTCTATATGCTTGCTACAGTCACTGTTTTTTGCAAAGAAAAATTCTAATCTCTGGTATCTCAACAGGTATAAAAGAAAGCATAACCCTTGGAGTGAATTACAGCTGTTGTAAAAGCCAAGTAATTGATGAATAGCAAATGGTTACAGAGAACATTGAAGATGTACTTCAGATCTCTAAAAACTTGAGAAAATATAACACAGAATTATTGCTGATGTGACTCTCTTGCCCTAGCATGACTCTTTATTTTTCAAGTAACAGTCTCTAGGTGTTTAGACTCTTCCTGTAAACAGCAAAATGTCCTTACCTGCATGATCATATGCTTAAAAAATAATCCAAAAATGGTGCAAAGCTTGCTAAAATATAGGGGTCCTTTCAAACGTGCAGTTTGACGTACCTGTTCTCCATCCAAGTTCTTGGGAATTTTGCCATGATTTCAACAGCAAACGTCTTGTACTTTCTGTCAAAGGGAGGGAGAATCAGACCAGGGCTGGTAGCTCAGAAATACTCCAGTTGTGAATACATACACATTCCTCACAACTGAGTTTCTAATCAACAGAAGGAATTCATGGCTTATATTGGCCAGTGAATGGAGCTCATGGTCCAGAGTGATTGGTGCATCCTATGCCCAATTCCACTTCACCTTTCTGAGCAGCCTTGGGCATGATCAGGTCATGAACTCTGGAACAGGTGAGTTTGTCCTTTAATCCAGTCCTTTCTGCCTCACATATCATGGCTATAGGAAGAAAATATATGTTTTCTCATACACAAAAAGTCTCTATGATCTACTTCAATCAACATAGATTATCTCTCACTATCAGTTGTTGTGAGTTTAATCATCTGGAATGGACTTAGTGTTGTGAGGAATGTTTGAATTTAAATTACTCCACAGACATCTCTACAAGTAGTATGACAGCAGCAAAGATAATTTCAGCTCCGGCTGTTTTGGTTCCCCTAATCTGACCAAAAACCTAATAATGCTGATGTGCCCCACAGAGATACTCTTTGGCTTGCAAGAATAAGTTTTTAGAAGCTTTATTGTGTACAGATGAGAGAGTAACTAGACTGGTAGTTGAGTGGTATGTTATTTATTCTTATTGAATTTCAATCCCACATGGCACAAGTATGTGAGAAAATGGAACCTGACTTTATAATAGTACAATTATAATACAGCTTCTTAAACTTCAGCATTTGATTCAGACTAAAGTGATTATTTCCGATGGGCTACATTTTAATGTGGGTTTGTCTGGGGTTTTTTTGTTTGTTTTGGTTTTTGTTTGTTTGATTCTTTTCTAAGTAATTTATTAATTTGTCTTGTAAGTGGGATTCAACATTTTTTTGTTGGAATGGGGAGATGGTTGGGTTGATTTTCATACTTGGATTTCTTCTGTAAGGTTTGCTACTTTTGATATTCTATGAAAAAATGGCGCACAACAAGTCTGCTGCAATGGCTTTCACGTATTCAAAATGCAACAAGAACTTTATAACAGTTTTAACCACCTGGTTATTTAAAATGCTATTTCACATTCAGCTACCACAGTTAAAACAGAGATGAACAGGGTTATTTCTGGAGTGGTTGCAGAGCAGCTGAGATCACACCTGGCCCAATCTGCAGAGGAGTCTAAATATTCCCAGACATCAACCAGCTGTGTCTTCTTTCTGGCATTATGGCTTTTTACAGATCTACTGCTCATAGCAGGACCTGTTTCTGCTTAAATCAAGGCCTGACTGACCTGTTGACAGTATTGAATTGGAACCATTGTGATCTTCATAGAATGCTTGAGTTCTTTGAACTCTATGCACATGGAAGGATTTTCTCCTTCCTTTTTTTTTTTATTTTTTTTTTTTCCCCAGACCAGTATATCGGTACTTGTTTATTGTCAGATTTATCTTTGGATTTTTACAGTCTCCCTTCCCAACTGCATACTTTTATCACCTCTTTATGCTAATGCTCTCCCTGGCTGCCTGTACTATCACCTCTCCATTAATCTTCTTAGCCTGTGTGATCTACGGTGCTCATTAGCTTCCTGTTCTCAGATCCCTTTTTGCCTCCTCAGCATGCCAGATGACCCTTTTATCACCCAGCTATGTTTCACAATCAGCCCAGGCAATGCTTCATGCTTCCTCACTTTTTCTTCGCTTTTTTTTTGTTTTGTTTTGTTTTGTTTTGTTTTGTTTTGTTTTGTTTTGTTTGTTTTTTGGTGCTGCTTGCTACCTCTTGCCATTCATTTCTCCCCAACAAGGCTTGTATTAATGCTCACCCAATTAAACCAGGTTTTCTGCTTAGCACTGTACCAGTTGTCTTCATTGCCTGGGTAGTACTTCATTGATTTCCATGGTTCAATATATCAGAGTATATAATTCCTAGCAAATTTCTTTCTCCATCAAGTTTATTTGATCCACCCTCTTCCCAGTCTCCCCTTCAGAGCAGACTTCATATTCATGAGGCCAACAGTACATTAATTCCTTAACTCATTGATTCTTGCACCTTAGAAAGTGCTTCATCCATAACCTTACACATTCTGCCTGAATTCAACCAACTTGTAATCCTGCTCTGGATATGGCTACTTAGAGCATTTCTTTAATGTGTATTTTAGACTATTTATACGCCTCAATTGATACTTTTGCATCCACCACATAAAATGTTCTCAGCTTATTTGCTCCCAGGTACTTAAACTTGTATTTTCCAAAGCTCCTCTCAGGTTTTATGATTGCTCGTGTTAAATAATAAATTTTAAGAAAAGAGGAGGGTTGTTGTTGTTGCTGTTGTTTTATCCTAAAGATCTTTTCATTAACAACATGACTTTGAGGAGGTGGGAGACTTGTAGACTTGTAGACTTTCATACATGAATCCTTTTCAAAAAGAAGCCTTCCTTGGTCCTATGTAAAAACCCCCTTCAGTCTGATGTGGATTTTGATAAGGTAACAGATATCTGTAAAGTTATCATATAAAGTTCATAACAGTTATCATATAAAGTTCCAACTGTCAAGTGCAAAAAAGAAAACCAAAGTGTATATTACACAAAACCCCATAATTTATATCATATAATTACAGAATAAATGGAAAAGAAGGTAAATTAAAGACATTTTTGGATAAGCAGATCAGTTATTGACCATGAAGTTTACATACTTCATGGGGTATAATACTACAAAGGACAATCCCAGGAGCAGATAGTGTGGCTTCAGTTTTCTTGTTGTTTTAAAATATTCCCAAAGCAGTTGAAGTTTTCCCAGTTCTGGACAATGCAGAAATGTGGTAATGGCCACAGACTCTTCTTAGGGGCTTATAATTTTATAGTTACCCTAAAATATATTTTCAATCCTTTTGTTTTAAGAATTTTTCTATGTTTGATCAACCTCCTGGGTTTGGCAACTACTGTGATGATAGAAAAGACATGGTTGAGCCAATTCATAATTTTACTGAAGAAATAAAGAAGTTCTACAGCAAAAGAGATTTCAACAATGGGAAAAAGTGCTGACTAAATGGCTCCAAGCTGAAGATAATTCTTTTCAATTTCAAACTTTTTACTCTGTGCGCAAACAAAACAGTCCAGTCACAAATCAATTTCAGTGTGTCTCATTCCTCTCACAAAGCACAATCGGAATAGATGGAAAATTTTTGCTACAAACTATATATGAGGATAAACCCTGCATAGTTAGGGCTGGACTACGTGTTTGTAGATATTTTTATGGTGTTCTATATTCTCTACTGTGCTTTATTCATAGGCAAACTAACAGGGGTCAAGGGGGTGTAAGAGAAGTTTAATAGTTATTTGTTCATCATTCCTTCCTGCCAGACAGGCGACACGTGGGGTTTTCTGGCAATCTTTATCATTAGTCACCTGGAATATATTGCAGATTTTCTAATACAGAATAATTTGATTCTGTGATTGTGATGATTAGGAAGAGAGGTTTAAAAATCTTAGTTTACCAAAGGGGATAAATAGTTTGAAGCCCTTGTTTTGATGTCAGCAATGGAGCATACCCATGATGACTGCAGAGAGCTGTTGCAATCCAGAGGTGTTTTACCACTGAGGAAGAAGGAATCAGAATATTTCAAAATTCTATAAGTATTGCACTGACTCTATGCTTAGAAACAGTCTTGGCACTCTCACAGGATGTGTTTACAGGCTGCCCTCCATGGTAAAAACCAGCCTAACCTTGAAGCTATTTTAGTTTCAAGTTAGACTTATCCTGGAGATTTCTGTTTAAGGGTAACAGAGAGGTAAATTAAACCTGGTTTAGAAATTGGGAGTATTTTTATAATCCAGGGAGGCAACCCCCTACATCTGAGGAAAGAACTAAATCATCTTTTGTCATTACATTTATTACTGCCATAGATGATCTTCCAGACATTGTAGATGACCTCATGGGCATTGCTGTCCAAAGGAAGGATAAAAGCAAACCTCATGTTTTTAAAAGCATACCTCATTTTTGCAAAGAAAATAGAGGAGAGGACATCTGCTGTTGTAAACCTGTGTTTTTTTCCCATCAGCCACAGTCTTTCTGAAATTAAAGGTGAAAGTTGCAGAAGGGAGGTGTTTTGCATCAATTGGGGTTTTTTCCCCCCCTTGAAATGAATGCAGGTCATGGTTAATGAAGTGCATATTTCTATATGGCTGAAAATCACTGCAAATTCCCATTTCACTCATATGTATTATTTGATTTCTCACATTAGCTATGGATTAGCACGTACTTGTGGGACTGCTCTTGTAGACAAAGGTTCATAAATCAAAACAGAAATTCAAATGTGTTTTGATGCCTTTAGCTTCTCCCAGTACATACATATATTTCCTTCAGAAGTGTCACATGTACAACAGCATTAAAGAATTTCAGTTAATGTTACATATTTGAGCATCAAATGTGTGTATAACAGGTCTAGTTCTTATCACCATGTAAAATATATAAAGGATCAGATGTAAATAAATGCAAATTTATCTTGACAGAAACTTTTATTTTTTATACAGCTACTTGTAATAAAGACTGGAAGGGATCTGTGGGATAATTCACAGGCTAATATACAGGTCATGCAGTATTAGAACCTGCTCCAGAGCTTTGCTCTCATACTCTTATTGAATATTCAGTATTGTTGAATATTGTTGTTCATTAATGCTGAGATTCACAGCTCAGTTAGAGGACATGCAGCTGTATTATAGACCTATGGAGCTCTGACAACATAGGTCATGGGAGTGAGGGAAAACCCAGCTTATTCATGTGCCATTCAGCCTTTAACCTCATTTGAACTTTCCAACTTAGAGATCAGCATTTGGTACCTGTTGCCATGCTGGTGTTACTGATAGGAATCAATCTTCTGGGTGTGGAGGGATGCTGGAGCTCGCTGTCTCACCTGTGGGCAGTGTTCTCAGACCTGGGGGTAAATGAACAGCAGTGTGCTGCACCAACACCACTGTCAAAAGCAGAGAAAATAAAGTTATTTGTTTCCAAGCACACGGGCATGCAGATGAATTGCCACTCTGCCAAAGGTCTCTCAAAATGTTGTGACTCCATTTGAACCTTTTCCCTGTCTTTTTGTTCTGCTGACTTTGCTAAACCTTTTCTTTGCCCCAAGTTATATCACAGGTGACCCCATTGTACATGGAGGTTGTATAATTCATGTTGTACACAAGATAAATCCATTTGGTATGTGACAAAGATATTGTAGAACAACACCCAAATGGAGTGGAATTTTTTCCAGTGTGCTCTTCTGCATTTTAACTCTGCTCCCATGGAAGCACAGGGAACATTTGCCTTCAGCATTAAGAGAGGTTAGAATAGATAAAAACAAGTGAGTTGCTTTAATAATTAGGCAGCTGATTTTTCCCAGTGTTCTAAATTCAGTTTAGACTGCTATGTGGAGGAAAAGAAAATATATGAATAACCAGAAACCTTAAGGAAGGGTATCCATTAAAAAAATCAAAAGCTAAGCATGGATGAATACATTCTACAAACCAAAATTTTAAAGAGTAACATTGTGTAATGGTGCAACACATGTGCATAAAATTATACCACTTCATCATGCCCACAATTTTTAAATTAAATAAATCAGTGCTGTATTTGAAAAGCCTATAGCACAACTAAACACAGGTAATTTAGGTTCTTGTATTCAAATAGTACCTCTTATTGGGACCTGTGCACAAGAGGTGATACATAAAACATCCCAGGGGGTAGAGAAATATTTTCATCCTTTTTCTACAGAAAACTGCTTGAGTTGGAAAAACTCCTGGTTGGAAAAACCAGGAGCCAGCTCTGGAGCACTGTAACAGAAAGTCCAAAAATGCAGACTGGGTGTGTTTAACTTCAAACAAGTTTTCTATTTCTGAGACCTGAAAATTCAGATACCTGATAAAGGTTTTCTGTTTGTTTCCAAAACTGCCTGTCCTGAGAAGTTAGTTGTTAAATCTCACTAGATTTCTAGGAGAGATGGCACCTCAGTGCTATGAAGTACTGGTACAGCTTCACACAGCATCACAGCAAACTCTTTATAAAAAGGAAACCTGTTCTGGCAGCCATCTCTGAGACAGAAAACCAAAAAAAGCTCCCATTGTGCTTAGTATTTCCTGTTGGTTATTTCTGGCTGACTTTTGTAACTGCTAGAATATTTTTTATTCTTATTTCTAAGGGGACTGATTTTGATTTTCCTCATACAATATTTAGAGAGTCATGGCCCTGCAACCTGCTTTTTAGTTACCTCTTCCACCTGGAACCAAACTACTGAAATGTAGATATTAATACACATGACAGATAGAAAATTAATCTAACCCCATGAGACACAAGCAATCTGTGGCAAATGAGGAAGGTGAGCTTTAGTCATTTCTCCTTACCTGTCCTCTTTCTTCTCTTCCCCATGCTAGGGAGGCCTCTGAACACATTTCATCCAGGTAACCAGGAGCTGTCTTCAATGCCTGATACCAAATTGACATTTTTCAGCTTACAGGCAGATCAGTGCAGCAGAGCCATGCAATGTGCAATTAGATTTAGAAATAGAAATGTGGCCATGTTTCACAAAAGTGCAGCAGGTGCAAGTATGTTTTTCATCCTTTACATTTTTCAAGTATCCTGAAGCTCTGTGAAGTTGATCACATGTAAGTCTTTAAAATAAACCTTCTTACTCTTCCTCTGACAAGCTTGATTTGTTTTTCAGAAAGAGGATTTACCCCTTGCTATTCATTCCCCCTCCATCAATGGGATTGTTTGCAGTACATTCAGCAGGGATTAACTAATACCTGTTCCAGCCCAGAACAGAAGGAATTCAAGAGTTGGCTGAATTTCATTCATGGTTATTTTCATTTCATACACAAATGAAAATAACCAGGATCTTGTTGGCACTGCTCACTTATTTGACCCTTTAAGCTAATAGGCATTTAGTTTCACTGGGACTTGAAAACAGACATTGAATGGGATTCCCAGTGAGTTTTGCATTCCTTGGCAGGTAACCAGATGATATGCTCGTTCTGTGTCTGGTAAACCCATTTCCACACTGCATTAGGAATTTATCAAAGCAAGTCAAATCACTTCTCTAAGAAAATGAAGGAATCTTGTGAGAATTTTGTGTCTGCTCCTTTAGGAGTTCTTCTGTCTCTCGTTAGGATTTATAATTTGGCAGGGTATTTCCTTGAACTGATATTAAATTCATGATCTGACCTCATCCATCATAAAAAAATACATATAGTTCTTTTTTTTTCTTAGAAACAATAACTATGGAATCACTGTACTATGGAGCTCAAATAAATTGAAGCACTAAATTGCCACATATGTAATTCACAGCTATATGTCACATCTCTGCAAACTAATCTCAAAATACCCTCAGATCATTGTCAGAAACAGAACTTTATGACTTCACATTTTCTTCTGAAACCAGCTCTATTCTGTATAACAGAAAATGGTGACTAAGATTTATTATTCATATCTTAATAGATTTTCAGCTTTTTCAAAGTCTTGTAAATTACATTATTTTAATATAGTAATTTCAGAAAGAGCAGAAAGGTAACCTACACATGGGTTAGTGAATGAGCTGCTTTTAAAGCAGTGTTTGCCAGCATTAATTGCAGCTTCAAATACTTGGCTGTTTCCATAGCATTTTGCTGACTAGAAAATTCCCACATTCATTTTAAGTATGTCTGTAAATCTTGCTTGGAAAAGGTGTTTCTGGCTTACCGTTTTTTAGTTTTCAAAATTTTCCAGAGGATGAGCAAATATTTGAAGAAGTGTTTGGTTGTTTTGTTTTTATCTGTCTGTGTGGAAGCATATTTGTGTGTGAAGCTGTGTGTTTTATTTCGTTTTGAGGAAAACAATCTTATCAGACAGGAAGGAATTTCATCTTTGAATCACTCAGGGACTGACAGAGGGCAGGTATAGAATAGAAATTCTTCCCTGTGAGGGTGGGCAGGCCCTAGTACAGGGTGCCCAGAGAAGCTGTGGCTGCCCCTGGATCCCTGGAAGTGTCCAAGGCCAGGCTGGACAGGGCTTGGAGCCACCTGGGATAATGGAAGGTGTCCCTGCCCATGGCAGGGCGTTGGAACAAGATGGACTTTAAGGTCCCTTCCAACCCAAACCATTCTGTGATTCCTTGAACAATAAAATTATCAAAACCAATGCAAGCATCCTCCAGATCTCCAGCAGAGCAGCCTAGTTTTCTCATTTCTGTGAGGAAGGAAAAAGGGTTTTGAAAGGACAGATGGAAGATTGGGAAGGAAAAAGGGCACAGCTTTACAAGATGAGGCTTGTAGATCCCAGCACTGCAATGAATCCTTCAGATTTTGCATTACCTCACCCCATCCTGCCCTGCCCCAGTAGTGGCTTCCATTCCACACATTCAATTTTTTTTTTAGTGTTTTGGGTTGGTTTTTTTTAAGGATCTGAAATTGCTGCACAAGAAATGCTGTGTTTGCATTGTTGTCCTAAGGAAATGCTTGTTTTACCTAAAGCTTGATAATATTTTATAAGGAGTTTCCAAACAGTTAATCCATAATGAATAGATGAGAGAAGTTTGCTAAATGAATTACTGCCATCTCAGCAGGTCTCATGCAGTCTGGATTCTGCTCCATAGCAATTAAAGGTTTTTATACATTAGAGAAGGCTGTTTTCTGTTTGAACCTCTATCAATTACGTGAAATTACAAAATAGTGTGAATGTATGAAAAGGTGTTTATTACACAGTTGTTTGGGCTATGGTGGGGTTTCTGTGACAGAAGTAGAGGATGCTAACAGAAGCACTTTGTGGCAAGGAGCTGATCAGCACTGCTTTGAAATGCTCTGAAATGTAGGGCCTTAATTCCTCCATCTTTCCCTTCCTTTTCTCCCCTGGCTTTGACAATCTGTCTCTGCTTCAGGCAAAGAGCAGGTTTCTGGCAGAGGCAAATGCTGTATGAAGAACCACTGCAAGGTTTGCCTTTTCTGTCTTAAAATCTATTTCTATTCTATCAAATCAGGCTCTTTTCGTTTTCCTAAATCCTTGCAGTTCCGAAATCTCTTCATGCTTTTACTGCTTTACTTCAGCTTTAAGCCATGTTTTACCCATTTTCTTCTTTTGAGCTGTATCTCTTTTTTTCTCTTCTCTCTCTTTTTTTTTATCTCTACCTTGTCTTCTTGCCTTGATGGCTTTTTTTGGTGGCTTAAACCTTCTCAGTGACCTTCCTTCATAACTCAGCTTTTTCTAAAAAGGCTGATTTGTTATTGGTAGAATGAAAACGTGCTCAGTCCTCAGTGTTAAAACAGCAAATCTCAGAAGACAACCATGATTTTGAATTGGCAATGCTGCCAAGTACCTCCCCTATGCACTATTACTCAATTGGCAAGCATTATACAGCTAAAAGGGATGGAGAAGTAAAAATTACTTTGTACAGCACAATTTCTCATTGCTTCTTTCAACATTGCTTGTATGAGATCTTGAAAACTATGGAAGCTCCAAAGTCTGTTGCAGAGGAATCTGCCTGCCCTTAATGATCATCTTGCAGGAGGGAGACTCCACAACCTCCACCATGTACTTGGATATCTTCATCCTTACCTAGTGACTACTACATGTGAGGTCTTTAAATATGTCTACACATTAGAAAATAAACAAAAAAAATCATTTTATTAAATGTTACTGATTTCATACAGTTCTCCAGTATTTTCTTTCTAGTTCCCCGTAAAGGAAACCCTCAGATCAATGTGTTTCAAGCACAGCATTCATTATTGTAAGTACATTTTTTAGACCTGAATTTAGTTCTGATTTATCCTGTCTGCTGTTTGTTTTCTTTGTTGCCCAGGATATTGCCTGTACAAGTAAATGTGTCACTGTACTTCCTTGCAGAAAATCTGTGATGAGATGCTAAAAATGTCCTTTCCAGACTGAGTGTTAGACACAATAAGTATTGCATATATTGTGACTTATTCTTCCACAGTTAATGAGCAGGCTATCCTTCCTTTTGTATGTAATGTAGATAACAGGGTACTTCATATTAAACTTCTCTTTTCCTGTAGAGAAGTATCTATTTGTGCTTTGAATTTGGAAAAGATCCTGCCTCTCATAAGCTGCTGCACTTTTTTAGTTGGCAGCAAAACTGGCCTCAATTTTAAACCTTTTCTGTGCAAAACAGGTTAAGATTTTCTTTACATCCAAATGCTCCATTCCTGGAGGAGAGCAGGCATTGTTGTGTATTACCTCGGCCAGTTAGCTAACATCAACTCTGTCACCTTTCCTCATCTCCTTGCTTTAAATTCAGCAGGGTTAAGAAATGTCTTACCTCCTTTAAGGATTTACCTCTGAGAAGATATCGCAGTGTAGGCACACATTTTGTAGAAAAGAGTTCTATTGTCAAGCACGGGGTGAGTTTCTTAGGTTTTCTTATTTATTAGCTTTTCCTGTTTCTTATACACTCTTTCAGCTTGAAGTTTTTATTTTCAGACTCTTCCAGTAAACATTAAGTTATCTCTGTCTGTCTTTACATAACATTCTTCCATCTCATAATTCTTACTTACTACTCTCAAAAACTGCATCCTGGATTGCAGATTCAGTGTTTGAGATGAGGAAAATAAGTCTTATTTCATAGAAAATAAGTCAGGGCTTGTTTTTTTTTTTTTTTTTTTTTTTTTTTGGTTGGTTGGTTGGGGTTTTTTTCTAATTTAAATCCATCTGGTCAGTACAGACTGAAAATTAAACTCAAGCTTTAATGCTGGGTTTCTGCTCTGTACAGCAGAACTATAAATAATGGAACAAACGAGACAGAAGGAGAGGGAAAAAAAAAACTTCCCAGCGTTTTTATAGATATATCACTATTAATTTTTTTCTAAATTAAGAACTATAATTAATACAATATTAACAAAAATAAATCTAAGAGAAATCAAGAACTCATTGAGTTCTGTGCCAGGGAGAAAAGAAGGGAAGAAAAGGAAAAAGAGAGAAAAGAAAGAGCACAAACTCTCATGTCACTCAGTCCATTTAACCTGTTCTAGAAAACCTCCAGGTTTGGGGGCTTGAATTCTGCAGGTTTGGCTTCAGTCACTGTGTCCTGAGGCAGAGACCAGCCCGTGCTGCTGATCCTCCGGCCTGTGGCTCCTTCTCCAGGCTGATGCAGCAACAGAGAGGCCCAGGAGGAAATAATTTACAGAGTATTTCCTTCAAGGACTCTCCATCACAAAGAAGCAGTTTTTGTAGTGTTATCAAGTGTTTGAAAGCCAAATATAAAAGGGGATGGCTGCCTTACAAATTCCAGCTTACTCAGAGGGACCTTAGAGTCACTCCTAAACCGCTTCATGCACACGTGAATCTCTCTTAACAGACTGTTTATGCTGTTAACAGTTTCAGCTAATTGCAGAAAAACATCACCTTTCAGCACCATCATCTTAAGAGATCATTTCAATTTAGATTTAAAAAAAAAAAAATAAAATCTAGGAGGATTGAAACTAAGAATTGAGCCCACAAGAGCAACTTTCCTCTTATTTTTACTGCCCTGCTTAAGCATTTGGGATTCCAAGCAAAAAAATGCAGGCAAAGATGTAATTTCTTAATTTGGACTTACCTTTTTTCATGCCAACACTGTTGTCCCTATACTCTGTGCTAGTAAAATGCAAGTACATATAACCCAGACAACAATCTCTCATTACAAAATTGATTTAAAAAAATAAAGTTTGATCATGATCTATTTCTAGAAAAAGCAGTGTTTTCATACAGTATTTTTTCTACTTTACCAGCTAGGCTATGTTCCAGTCAGAGTGTTTGGAGGAATTTTGTTGGCTATTAGCTCACTTGCTCTCTCTTCTATACTGAGGAGAAGCTGTGTGAACAATTTGTCAGGTGAAATTAAACACCAGTTGGAAAGTCTTGTCTGTAGAGGCACTCAGATGAAAGGTGAACAGCTGTCATTTAATTCTGTATTTTGTAGTCCATTTCACTTGAATTGGTGTCCATCTCTTTTGGGACTGCTGCCTTCAGGATCTCAGAAGGTGTTGTCATGATTCTCCACTTAGTTTAGACCCCAAAACTATCAGTGAGCTTAGCAAAACATTAATGACATAAGTGATCTATCTGAAAGCAGCATGGTGGTTTGAACAGACCCATCCTAAAGCATTTTTGTTTCTGTCCAGTGAAGCATGTGAAGTTCAGATGGAGCTGGATTGAACTGTAACATCTGTTCTGAAACCACCTATTCTTGCCACTACCCTCACACTGTCCTCTCTGAGAACATAAAAACATATTGCACCATCCAGACTATCCTGCATTACTTACAATTTTCCAGAACGTGTTTTATTGTGTTTGGGTTTTGTTTTGTTTTGTTTTTTTTTTTTTCTTTTTTCCTACATTGTTCCTCTGAATACAAATTTTAAATGTCCAATTGTGTGTTATGACACTTCACTTAAGGGCTTTATTTTGTAATCCCGAAAAGAACTTAAATTTATCATCTGTTTAAGAGGACTGATAAAGAGACAATAGAGAGCAACATTTTATTCTCTCCTTTTCTGCAGAGTTGCTCCCTGGTCATGGCCCTCTCATTTGCTTTGCTCATAACTATCTGAAACTGGTCATCCGAATTTGAGTCGGTTTTTAATGCTTTTTGTCTCTCCTACTGGAAAGGCAATAAAGAGATATGGAGCAGGCTAAAAAGTACTGGGTATTGACTATTTTAAATATGAATATCCACAGAAGACTGTATTTATTTAATAGCACTATTGCTGCTGTGGCAGTAATAAAGGCTATTTAAGACTTTTTTAGGTGGAGATTTTGTTTGTTCATCCCTTCACTTTGCCTCACAATGATTGTTTCTTCTCTTCAACCCATTTTGCAAGAGCTATTAAATAGCTTCAAGCATATTCCAGCAGAATCACTGAGGCTTTGATTCTTACATCCTTGATTTATCCTTTAGAATTCCCTGAGACCACTGGGATGTAGCAAACCATTTGTAATTTTGTTTTCAGCCCTGTTAATGAGTTTGTGTTATTCAGTTAAACTAATGGCAAATTTTTGCCTTTTATCATCTTCTTCCATCAAGTCTACCTGCTGAATGTGATGCCATGTTGTGAGTTTAATCATGTGAGAAGAGAAACAAAGAGAAATTTACGTGTGTATAAATAAATGAATAAATAAATATGAATGAACTAAATAGACTCATCTGATTCTGTTCCTGCAAGTCTGGATTCAGGTTGGGAGTGACATTTTTTGCTCTCTACATCCAAAAACATGGATCCTCATTACTCTGGATTCATGCTACTTTCAAACTTCAGATCTCAGTTGTCTGGTTTGGACTTAGCAATTTTTTAATTCATATTTCAGCCTTTTCACTTTCTTTGAAGACACAAGTTGAAGTAAATCCTAGACTTTGAAGAAGGAGTAAAACCTGTAATGCTGTTACACTATTTCTCATGTATAGATGCTGCCCAATTGCTTGCCAGTACTTATATTTGTTTAGATTTCCTGTGATGAAATTTATTTTTAATTTAAGGTAATTTTCTTCTACGGGAAGGGCGAAAAGGGGCACTGTGTGCTACTCCATGATGTCTTACACCTCTATGCATAATTTTTACAGTTGCAAAATGAAGGTAGGAAACTTTTGTTCTGAGCTTTTGTGGTTTCACTCCCCCTGTAAAGATGTAGAATCACCTTCAGAGTAGAAGTCAGCTGGCAACGCAGACCCCTGCTGAGTTAACCATAATATGGATACCAATCCTTGGAAAACTCAGAAGTTTGTGTTTGGCTTCTCGAGGACAAGTTTTATCAAAACAAAAGCCATGCTGATATAGCTTGAGATGAATATTCTATTAACAATAAATATATTCTGTCTTCCTAAGCTCCCTGCATAATAAATGGAGATGCACTTACCCTGTTCAACATCATTTGTGTTTGCAAGCAGTTCAAATATTCATCTTGCTTTGGGTTGCTAGAACTGGTGATATGAATAGTCAGTATCCAAATTGACAGTGAGCTCTTTTACCCCTTTTTCCTACCCCTTTACCTGCCACTGCAGATGGGACTGAAATATTTGATACTCATAATAAAATCTTTGCCCTTGTTCGTATCTTGGATTAAGTCAGCCCTAACAAGTAATGCTGAGATCTGACTAAAAGTGTTGCTCAAGTGCACAGGAAATAGCTTTCTGCTGGAATTATTTGCCTGACTTAGGGTGAAAATAAAGCAGCAGACATGTTCTGGAGTGACTGGAACACCTGGAAGAAGAGCAGAGATGGACATAAAGAATTCCTTACTCCTGTTCTGGCCCCCAGTGCACAGATGGATGCCATTGGTGTGTGACACCTGCATGAACAGGTACACAGCTATTCTTTCTCAGGTAGTTTTTATCCCTTTTAATTTTCACCATTTCTGTCTTACTGTACTTTAGAAGATTGCAGGCAGGAGGCAGGAGGAAAAAGTGGGATTTTTTTCTTTAAGAGAAATGAGACAGTTGTGTAAGAAGTCTTAGAGGAATGAAGTAAAACTTTAAAATAAAGTCCATTGAACAGGTGTCAGGAACCTGAATGTTTATTCTAATTTTTTTACACCCATGCAAAGAATTTAAATTACAATAACAATTCACCTGATCTCATTTTTTTTTAATGGAAGGCACCATGTCCATGTAAAATTAGAGGGAATTAACTTTTTAATTCAGTGAGTGCTGAAGTAGTTTCATAAGTCTAAGTAGTTTTGATGTTTGACTTGCACAGAGACTCAAATTCCTTTTGGGCTGGACTTAATTTTCTTCTCCTACTTTTGTGTGGACCAGCTGCCCTTAAACAGCACTTGCACTGATCAAAGCCCTTGATCTGTCCCATAGGGAAGGAGGTGGCAAATGGGATGAATACAGCTCTTTGTCTAATGTTTATGTTTCTTGTTCTCAGGCCTGTAGGCCCAAAGCTGCAAACCAGAGAATAAATCAGGGAATTCTTTAAACAGGGTTTAAAAGCTGCATGAAATGAGGGAAACTGTTCTGAGTACTTTCATTGTTCCTGCCTCCATTTGCAATCTAATGCCTAGTACTTAAATCTGTCTTAATTAAGGATGGCTTCATCTGTATTTCTGTTAATCACAGCATCGTTAACCATTACAAAGATGTTTGCCTCAAACATATTAGTGGGGTGGTTTTTTTTTTTGTTCTGGAGGGGGTTGTTTCCCCTACCCATAGTGAGCAAATCACTAAGCGTGAAAGAATTAACATTTAGAAAAGTTATTTGGGATCAACTGTTACCTCTTTTAAAAATTTTAAGCCTTTTACATGCTGTCAAGGGACCAAGAATCAGGAAGCAGTTTAATAAAAGAACATGGCCAGTGGAAAATTAAAATAAATAAACAAAATGGATAGATTATTAGTTAGAGCTATTATGACATGCTGCATAAAGTAGGCCATAGGGCTTCTCCTGAAATAACTCCTTTGTCTTGGTAATTAGCTAAAACTGAATTTGGCAGTTATTGTATATTTCTGTATTCAGTCTTATTTTAGAAATTGTTTGAATTAATAGAGAATCAACCATATCACAATTTTTTCATTATTACCTTCCCTATTAAAAATACAGATTTTATCTATCACCTGCATGAAATTAGCTACAACTTTCATTCATTAAGCCTTGTCATTAAGGAAATGCCTTAAAAAGGATTGCAAGAGGCTTTCTGCTCCATCCTTTCTCTTCCTGGCAGAAGCAAACCCCAGAAGTTTTCCTTGCCTCAGGGCAGGATTGACTCTATCTAAAGCATTCTTAACTAGAGTTTGTCTAAACTGTTCTTGAAAGACAAAAATGATTCTGTGATGTATAATCTCCCCAGTAAATCTATGCCAGTACTTCAGTTATCTCCAGAAAGCTTTTTCCTGAGGCCCAACTGAAGCTCTCTTTCAGGAGTATAAGCCTCTTACTGCTTGTCCTATCCATAATGAAGAAGGAAAACAGATTAGTTCCTTTTTTCTCTTCCAGGTGTCTGGTGCAGTTAAAGACCATGTGCCTGCTCTTCCCCCCACAGTGATCATGTCTCGTGCTAGAGTCAGATTTCCTGTACTGCAAATATTTGCCAAGTTCTTAATTCTGCAGTCATGATTCTGGTCTTCTTGGGAATCTCTCCATATTTCCAATGTATATGGCAAACCAGCAGACTTGATTCTATTATCCGTAAAAGAATATGGACATAATATATATACACACCTATGTTTATTGCTAATTATCCTTTTGAATTATAATAAGATACTTAAATTGACTACATTAGCCAAAGAGACCAAGTTCCTTTTTCTATAAATAAGATTTGTTTTCATTGGGTGTAAGTAAAATCTAGTATTCAGAGAACTGAATTCAAAAATTCCTTCAGAAGAGAGATGTAGCCTTCTATTTTGTCTCAGAACAATCATGAAAAGAAACAAGAACCAAGTTCTTATGAATTATTTCTTTGATGATGTTGCAGGTCTGAAATTTCTTTCTTCCCACACAGTGTAAGAAAAGCTGACACCAAGTTGCCATCAAGTTTTGAGAAGTGAGGGCTACATTTTTCACTGAAAGCACAGTGCAGGTGGGTTTACAGTGGCTGAACAATGCCATAAATATCTGCCAAGTTCATTAAACAGGCCCAGCCTCCAGCCCTTAATGTTTTTGTCATTCAACTTCAGTCATTACCAAGATGTGCTACATTTTCACTTTATGGTCCTACATGAGCTGGCAGAGGATTGACACATCTTTGGGAAGAGCTATTTCTAAGGTGAGATAAACCTTATCTGATACTTTAAATAGTTCTGTAAGAGGTGAAGGAGGGAGAGAGGAGGCTTTGGAAGATCCTTCTTTAGACTGCTCTCCATTTGTGAAGGTAACTGCAGAAGTTCTTGCAAGATTGTGGTCACGATCAAGGATTAGACTGAAGGCAGGGTCACAGAAGGAGCAGGAAGAGCAGAAAAAGAAGGTGTCTGAAGCTATTTGAATAAAGTAGGAGTATTTTTGAGGAAGCATTCAAGTAAAGAAAGATGTGAAGCATAGAAAGGAAAATGAAGTGTCTGTTCTATGAAGCATTTGAATCAAGAACAAGGATAGATGTGATATTTGGAAGTTGCTATGGAAAAGAGCACTTGGATCATCCACAGAAGTTGGTATCTCGGTAACACCTCCAGAAAGAGCTATAAACATATTTCTTCTAACTTCCCCATGATGCCTCGAAGAGATCAGCTTACCTCAGGCCATCAAATATTTTCCCTCCCTTTATAACCCATGACCAATTTCAAACCAGCAGCTCAGTGTACCAACGTGTCAGAAGCTTAAAAGCTGCCTGAGAGGAGATCATGAGAAATCAATGGCAGCTCAAGTTCCTGAAGTAGCAGGAGATTTGTTAGATGAAAATTCACAAGTGAAACATATTTTTTGCTGTGAACACCCCATTTCAGGGTCAGATCCTGACTGTCACATTTTCTGCTCACTGTTTCATCTCTTCCTTCAGCTGAACCTTTCATCTAAACTTCCCTCTTAGGGACAGGCCTTATCTCCCAGCCTGTGTAGTTTGAAATGGAATAAGTTCCTCTTATTTCTATCGTCACCTTGATGATATTTATAGATTAAGACCATGTTGCCCCCCAGTTTTTACTCTTCCAGGTTCCATAAATTTAGCTCTCTCACCTTTATGTCTTATGATTTTCTAGTTTTTACATTGGTTTTGTTTCCTGATTGTGTATTTCCCTACATTTTTTCTGTTCGTTCTGAGCATCTGTTTTTTTTTATTCTTTAACCCAATTTGTTACAAGTAATGATTATTATGTAGTTCTCAGTTATGCAGTTTCCTGAAATCTCTTTGCTGAGAGCTTCTTCACAGCTCCTTTACAGTTCATGTGTCCATATTTGTGTCATGAAGTTTTACAAAAAGATAGGTAAATACAAGTTATTAGGATCTTTGCAAAGGAAGCCATCAAATATTTCATCTGTGTTACACAGAAAACTGCAACCATTATCTGATAGTCTCTTCCAGCTTTAAAGTCAGTGAAAGGTATCAAATCCCTTGTATGAAAACTCCCATAGTGAATTTAACAGTTTAGATATAATTTTTAAGCTTCAAAGTTGTGACAGGAAAGATTGGTCTTCCTCTTGCTTGTTTAATGATGTGTGAGAAGTTGATGAATTCTGGTAGTGAACCAGTTGATGATGCCACTTTAAGGTCTTAAACATTTAGCTCAAAAAGTAATATTCCATTTTTATAATGTTGTTTACCCCTGACTGAAATCTCACTGTCAGACAGAGAAAAATTGACTTGATACAAGAATTGAGAGGTTTTTCCAAACAAGTAAAGAAAACTTTAATGAAAAGAAATTTAATATTGAGCAAGTGTGTAATTAGCATTACATCTAAAAGTTTTAATTTAAAAAATATTCTTCACAAACTTAATAAATTTGTAACAGGAAGTCTCTAAACTCTTATTTATGAGATACATTTGAATCACAACCTGAGATTGAAACTGTGTGAGTTGGGCTACAATTTCATGTTTCTTTTTTTTTTCTGTGACACCTGACTGGCTGTGAACCACCTGAGTGTTTACATTAAAAGATTGTCTCTCTGCTAATAAAGATGATTTTTTTAATGATAAATGTTGAGATATGAAATACATGAAGCACCACCTCACACGGGTAATGCAAAAATGCCATCAGAAATGTCCTGCCCGATGTGAGGAACAGTCCAGCAGGTCCCATGCATAAAATCAATTCTAATACCCATAAAACCAATTTCTAGACTTTGCCTGTCCATCAACAGATTCAAATGAAGTGTATTTTAAAGCATAATGCAGAGACTGTAGTGAGTAGGTGAAAAAAGAGTGTATGGCAGGCTTGGGTTCTCCTATCATACTTCATGTAAGGGATCTTTGAGAGATGTCTGTGTCCTTTTACCTGTGACCTTTACAATACTGGGAGTTAATTTATTAGAGCCAGGAAGTGCTGTTGTCACTATTTGTTCATCTAGATCCGAGACTATTTAACTAGAACAAATAATAGTCAAGAAATTAAAATCATAGAGTAATAGAGTCAATGAGTAGTTTGGTCTGGAAGAGACCTTAAAGATCCTCTCATTCCAATCCTCTGCCATGGTCAGGGACACCTTCCATTGGACCAGGTTACTCAGAACCCAGTCCAACCTGGCTTTGGACATTTCCAGGGATCCAGGGGCAGCCACAGCTTCTCTGGGCACCCTGTGCCAGGGCCTCACCATCCTCACAGAGAAGAATTTCTCTTAAGAAGTTCACTTGCGGTCTTTCAAGAAGTGCCTCAAGTGTGCTATGCAGAAAAATCAGCTCAGGTCATTGCCCAGGAACTCAATAACATATTTTGTGGTTAATCTTGGGCCCCTTTTTCTGTGTAAGGAATTCCCAATATTAGTATTGATGAGAGCAGCACAGCACTGTGGAACAAGGAGTATAAAGCAAACACTGAGGTTGAATAAAAAACCATGATGATTTGATTAAACCAGTCATTTGTTTATGGGATTTAGTTTTATTTGTGTGGTAAATCCTGATAGATGGCCTGTCAGCTTGATAAGGTTATTTTTGTAACTTAATTTTAGCCATAATGTATTCTGTTCTAGGAGTTTAGAATATGATTGAGAACTTCAAAGTGTAAACCCCTTGGAAGACAGTGAAGGGTGAAAGCACATGGAAAGGTGAAAATTGGTTCATGGGTGAAGCCATGGACGAGGAGAGGTGGTACCTTTCTAGTTCCGGCACACTTTGTGACTCTCAGGATGACACTTGTCTGTGCATCAGTGCCCACCTGCAAATGGAAATAATAATCCTCACGTCAGTCAAATCCTTCTTCCTTTCCCTTCCACATTACAAAAATCATTAGAGCAGGACAATATTTGAAGATGTGTTTGTGCCTTACTCATCACAGAGAGTCCTTCAAACACTTCTGTAATGTGAGTGCAAATGGATAAATACATCCACCTCATCTTTCTGGGAGGGATCTTAATTACAACCTTTTTCAGAAACCTGTGTTTTTCATTGGTGTGAGTACAATCAGGCTTTAAGGACAGGAAAAGAGAAAGAAAATAAGGGCACTTTAGAAACAGCCATCGAAAACCGTAAGTGGTGTTAGAGGAAGGGAGCTTTACTTAGGATCTCAAGTGAAAAGAAGCTTTCTAACAAGAAAAGGACTTCAACAGGATACTGTGGTTCTTTTTCCTCTTTTTTGGTAGCACTTTTTCTTAAGAGTTTAATTACCAGGTTGATTAGAAGGAAGGAATTTGTGTTCATAAATGGCACTTATAAAAATCATCTTTTTCTTCTTGGTCTCTGAATGAAACATGGTCTCTGATGCCAGCTTAACTATGAGCAATTGAATAAAAGAGCAAAATATACTACCTGGTAATGGAATCATTATGGTCTACAGAACACACATATAAAATCAGCTGAAATGTATTTCTTCTGCTCAACAAAACCAAAGTTTTTATAATTATACCTTTGCATCTATGGAGGAATATTTTTATTAATTATGAAAATGGCATATTAATACTCTGTAGAGCAGTGTTATAACCAATGTTCAGGAGTCAGCAATTATGTGTAGTTGCTCTTTAGCAATGTGCATTCTCCTGCAAGGGACTCTCTAAGAGTTTCAGTCTTTAAAGCAGCTTTCAGTATTCAAATTGAGAGAGGCCCCTCTACATCAGATGGGATGCACTTACTGCTGAGAGTTGCACACCATTTTTTTGCACTAAACAGAGGCAGCAGGTTAGGAAGCAGCAGAGCAGCTGAAGGGAGGAACACAGGCGCCTCCTTACCCCGGACATGTTCAGCACCTCCAGCAGTCTTGGAACTAACTCTGATTTTGCGAGGTAACACTGACACAACCAGAGCAGCCCAGATCATTGCAAATCCACGAAAGTTGCAGAAAACAGAATCATATAGGTTTTTCTGTATCCATACATTGTTATATTTATACTCAGCTTAAGGCAGAGGAAAAAACATTCCTTTTTCTCTCTGCTGTGGAACTCACACCTACTGTTTCTTTAAATGACTGTGTGACATGGTGACATTTATGAAAATCACCAAATCAGAGTCCAAAACCTAGTTTGGATTGATAAACTGACTTATATTTTTCCTTATGGTCGATGCTTTCTCATTGCCTTGCTGTTTTCTTTCACTAAATGGGTTTTGTGAGTAAGTGTTTTCCCCTGTTGGGAACAATGTGATATTGTTAGAGCCCTTGATCTGTTTTGTTTTCAGCCTCACATTTCTCTGCTTTCTGATTGCTTGGTTTTTTGTGCACTGCTGGGTCTTCTCTCATCATTGCCTGTCTTGGATATTGTCTTATTCTCTCGATTTCTTCATCTTCCTCTTCCCCCTTCTCATATTCAAACAGTGTCTGTAATGTTATTCAGTTAATATCCTGTTCCCCACTGTGCCTGAATTTCCACTTCTTGGGAAAACAATGGCTCCCTTCTGCAGGCAACCATTGGTTTCATGTGCACAAAAGCTAAATTCAGCTTTCAGCACAATACAGATCCTTTCTGCTGCTGCTGTGGGACAGCTGCTGTAATATCACCTTACATATCAGAACCTACCTGAGTCTGTCAAGTGGTGGGCATGCAACAGACATTTTTTATTTCATTCTTTTGAAGTGTCCCCAGGCAGTTCTACCAGCTGGAGTAGGACAAGAATAAGAATATGGACTTTCCAGAGAGTGTTCCTCTTCCCCTTTCACTTATGAGTCTGTGCTGCCTCTCTTGCGCAGCTGTGTTTCCCAGTGGGTTGCTGAGATGAAGAATCACAGTGGTGGCTCATGGGGAGTAGCAGTTTAGAGAAAATATGGATGGGACAGTATTGTGATCCAGAATGTGAAAAAACCACAGAAATTAAATGCCTTATTTTTGCTTAGCTCTTCTAGAAATGCCTACTCCAAGATATCTCTGCATACCAACAGGATTTGGAAAAGAAAAGAGGCAGCAGCAGTGTGAGATTAAGGGCTAACAAGGGAAGCTAAACATGCACAAGACAGTGGGGAGCTGCAAGAGTTGGCCAGTGTGAAAGCTCTCCCTCCTCCATGAAGAAAACAGCAGTCAGAGGAGAAAATATCAATGTTGCACTCACTTCACTCAAACCGTGAAGAAAGAAATGTGAACAAGAAGAAGGTGATTGAAAACAGTAAACACCATTTCCAAGGACAGCTCAGGCTTGTTTATCCTGATCTCCTTGTGTGACTGGAAATATGAACAAAGATTTTCATGCCATGTTTGTATGCACATGTTTTATCACTGTATTTGTAGTCCTGTACAGCTCAGACGACATGTTGGAAAATCAGTTGTGAAAGCTGAATTTAGGTTGCCTTTGAAGGCTTGGTTGCTTTGGGGAATTTATTTTGCTTTTTGTTGCCTTAGACCTGGCTGGAGTTTTGACCTGTATGTTTAGCCTTTGCTAAAATGTTTGTCAAAGTGTACCTGATGGAAACAGTGGCCAACAGCTGAGTGGGCTAAGATATTAATGAAGCAGGAGGAACAGGAGAGGGAGAGAATAAAACAAATGTCTTTATGGGATACCAAGTGTTTCTGTGACCATGGAATACATCTTTGTGAAGGTCCCAGAAAAATTACAGATGTAGCACTGCTACAGAATTGTACTGATGAATGAATGTAAGAGAAGTCAGAGATGTCATACATTCAGTTTTGTGCCGAGGAGTGTCAGCCTCTGTAGAGATGAGTGAGTGACTCTTTCCAGCTGTCCAAGCACTGCATTGGCTCAGTTTCCTGTGGGCTCTCTGTGGTGCCCCATGGACACAAAGGTAGCATGAGAAAATTTAATTCAAAGTGCCCAAGGTATTACAGAATGTGTGTTGCAGTTGAGCAGCCAAGTTCTTTTCTGTGTGACATCAGAGCTGCTCTGGAGCTTGAGGGCACGGGGTTGTTCTATGCATAAAGGTGGCTGAGTGGATTTTGGACACAACCTAAGCTGTTACAGTTGATATCCATACTCTTCTTGGGATAGAATGTGTAGAAAACCATTTTGTCTGCTGTGTCTGGGTTTAATCTTGAAGAAAACTAGCTGGTTTCCAAGGAAATTAGCATGTACCCAGCCAGGTACATCAGGATCAGGAGACCAGAACTCAAGAATGAAATGCAAAGCTCCCCACTCACAGTCAATGCACAGCTCTGAGCATACCTTTTGGAGGAAAACAGATTTGAACTTTGCTCTTTTTTTTTTTTTTTTTATTACATGTGGAAAACACTGCTAATAAAAAATATTTGTCTCAAATTTATTTCCTGAGATCAGCAAATCACCAGAACACTTCAGTTAATACAGGATGAGCTCAGAAATCTTTTTTTCTTTGGGCAAAAAGCACAATGAAATTCTCTTCAATTTTATCAAAAATGTATTTATAGAATCAAAGAATGATTTGTGATGGAAGTGAGTGGAGTATCATCTACCTGCAGGACCCCTTATTACAGCACAACCAGGTATTCTCAGCTGTGTCACAGAACTTGTGCCCTTGCCAAGTCCTCTAAAAGCAGAATGCCACATGTTGTCATGGCAATATCCAGAAGCATGGCTGAATGAAGGAATACAAATCTGGATGTTCATGCAAGACTGAGTTACACATTGTTGCTGAGTTAAATCAGTTGCTAATTTACAGGGGAAGTGCAATAGGTGGGGATCCTTCTCCGCGTGTTGCGAATTATGGATTGACATTTCTCAGAGTTTCACCCCTGCTCATGTTTGTGTTTAATTGGAATTCCCCACAGGTGTGACTGCAGTCAGTGTAGCCTGTGGGACCATGCTGAAGTGCCAAATTTAATTATGGCTTAATGTGACCGTGTTATAAGTTCCTACATCTGTCAGACAACTTGCTTCCTTCCTTACTGCTTCTGCTGTTCTTAAAGCTTTCTAAATTGTCTTTGCTTTGCTGCAGAATATGTTCAGAATTTTTATATCCCTAACAGAGAAAAGAGGTAGCATTTCATTGAAACCAGCAGCGCAATGGCCTATATTGATTCAGTGGCACTTACTATTTAGATAATAATTTAAGAGACCTTGCTGTAGTTTATGAAGGAAATATTTATCAGAATCCTTAATTAATGGCTGACAAAAATTATGTGCCCAAGGCTCATAGCACTTGTTCATAATATAAAAAAAAAAGAAGCCTCATTTAATTTTGCTTGAACCAGATTTGCTGGTCCCTGGGATGTACTGCATGTAATCTAATTATTTTAAACCTTGCTTTATAGTGCAGTGCACTTTACTTAAAACTAAAGCCATATTCATTAATGAATATGAGGTTTTCTTATTCTCTGTCTGAGTATCATCCCCAATTCATTACAAATGTACTTACAAGAGTTTTCCTTGTACAGTTTGACACCCTGTAGTATCAGCACATTACAGTAAAACAGTATAAAATATCATCTGGTGATAAGGATTCTTCCATTTCCTTGTTCATCACAGTCTTTTCCAATAGATGTCATATATTCATTCATTTTACACAAGTTTTCCATGTGCAAGTCAGGTACCAAACTCATAAAAAAGCAATCTAGGCTCTTCTCATAACATTGCCAGAGGTGGGATTATTTGGATTGATAGGGTGGATTTATTCCATTCTAAAATAAATATATGAAGTATGTAGCTCTATAATTTCATGGCTGAAGCTTGATCCAAATAATTCTATATGTTGACTTTGATATTCTAATCACATATATGTGGATGTGATAATAGCATTAGCAACATACCAAACTCAGAGAGGGTGACAGGCCATTGAGAGGAATCTCATGCTGATATCAAACTGGCTGAATTTCTCTCAGGAAGAGCATATATTTTTCCCTGAAATGTAGAAAGAGACTGAGAATACAGCTAAAAGAAAATATTTCAGGTGGTCAGAGGGGAACACTAATGTGAGTGTCTAGAATGAAAAGGGAGACTCTGGAGTAAGGAAATAATATGAAATATTTTCTCACTGTCTTTACATGATTTATTGCATCCTAAGGGTCCTATTAAAACTTTATACACAGGTGCCATCTCACTTTCAATCTTATTTAGAATTTCTGCAGATACATTCTTTTTTTCTCTTCCACAATTTTGTCCAAGGCAGAATTAATGGCTTTTGTACATTTTCTGGGATTTCTGGATGTCCTTCCCATCAGACACTGCGATCAGAGTGAGGGAACTCTGGAAATTGTTGATTTAGCTGCTACAAATGCAGCCCAAAAGAAAGAGAGCATCTCCAAAAATTACCTGCAAAATATTAGCTGAACTGGAAGTGCTGAAGGATTTTCAACTAACCTTGCTCCTTCCCAGGTGGGAACTGGAAAAAGCAAATCTGTTCTAGGCCCAGGCTGACACACCCTCACTTTTTTGTGCTCCTGCAGGAGGCAAGCTGAATTTGTGTCAGAGTAAACCTCTTTCTCCTTTCCTTTCAGCTGTCCATCAGAGATCACCTCCCCAGGCCGCTCCTCCAGCATAAAAAGATGTTCTTCATACAATCATATTAATGGGGAGATTAATAATACTCCTGGAACTCCTGAAAACTGCCTGCCCCAACCCTCCCACCATGGGTCTTTCAGAATCCTCTGCCATGAGAAAATCCTTGGATATCTGATCAGATGTGCAATATCTCCGCCCACCTTAAAATTTCACAAAAACCTCCTTTCTTTTTTCTCTGGATTTTTATTTGGTTGGTTGGTTGGTTGGTTTTGTCTTGTTTTGTTTTGTTCTTGGTGGAGATTTCTGTTTGTTTCTTTCGGGGCTTGGGATTTTGTTTCTTTGGGTTTTTTTTTTTTTTTTTTTTAAGTTTTTTTTTTTTTTTTTTTTTTTGTTTGGTTTTTGTTTTTTTTTTTTTTTTTTTGGTTTTTTTTTTTTTTTTTTGTTTTTGGGTTTTTGTTTTTTTTTTTGTTTTTTTTTTTGGTTCCTTCCCCTTTGTTTTTTGCTAGAACTATTGGGTTTTATTCTATCTCCTATGTTCAGCTGAACAGAAACAGTAATAATAACACTACTACTACTACTACTAATAATAATAATAATACCCCTGGTATCCCTCAGGGTTTAATCTGTTAATTCCTTAAAGTTTGCATTCTCAGAGCCCTTTTCACACTCAGTTTCTGAGTCATCAGTGTTTCTGTTGTGACTTTTGGGTCACAGTGACAGCACAGCAGCTGCCTTCCCAGTCAGTGAAAACATTCCTGGCCAAAATATTTGAGACAATCACTTTGCTCACAAGCAGATGATGCATCACATGCAAACAGTCCCCGTTTTTGTTGGCTTTACTTCCTGTGGGCTGTTCACAGAGATGAAATATCAAGAAGTATGGACATGTAAAGACAAAAATAGATGTCTTCCTCTGTTGGGTTTTGTCTGGTAGTAGTTACAGTGGGTGTAGTTTAGCTGAGGCTGGCCCAAGGCTGTAAGGTCTGTCTGGTTAAGCCTGCATATTTTCCTTTCTCTTAGAAGAAGCTTTAACTGAATTGTAGAATATCTTCTCTTTCTACTCACAGGCTGTGGAATTTAGCCAAGAATGGGCTTTTTTTTTTTTTTTTTTTTTTTAGTTCCTAAAACTAGCTCCTTCCTGAAAGATTATCACAGCTACCCTGAGGAAGCTTACTCTTTACAAAGGGAGCAGAGACATTCAAATCCCTAGTCCTGTGCTAACCCAAGACCAGGTGGCAGGGACAACACGGATGTGCTGCACTGCTCTGGAATCTCTGTATTTGCAACTTTCACCAGATTAAGCAAAGAGATTTAGTGCCAGAGCCAGTGAGTTGTTAATGTGGCTCACAGATGTCAGACCTAACTTGCCTGTTACAGCCATGCACTTGGTTGAAATTGTCTGAGCACTGGGAAGCTTGAGTATTTCTCTGTCAGAAATGTATCCTTTCATACTTTGCATTTCACCTGACAACAGTGTATGTTCTGCATGCATGAGGGCTCCTTTGGAAACTTCTTTCTTGCATGATATATGACATTCTGCTGAGAGCGTAAGGCAAGATTTTTGCCAGTAAAATTTTCTGTCGGTTTCTCTGGGTCTGAATTGAAGTCAATTGAGATGGCAGTTCATGTTTGGATTCAGGTGTTTATTATTTCTTTTCAGTAAAACAGCCTCACAATCGTGAGTTTGGCAGCTTTTCCTTAGCAAGGCACAAAATGGCCAACAATCTCTTGTTACAAGGTCTTTTAAGACTAAACTATCCAATTCAGAACTGACACCTAGATTATTTTCCCTTTTAACCCAATATCGGATCCCAATGTGGACTTTTCTGGCCAATTACAAAACACCACCCAAACCCATAAAGAGGAAGGAAGAAGAAGCACGAAAAAGAAACCCAGGACGACACCCTGTGCCCTCCATCTTGCTTCCATCCACAACATAGCAAAAATCCCAAAACCTCAATTTCTCATCAAGTGATACACCTACACCACTCTCTATGATCTATTTCACACTTTAGTGGATTCCAGTCTATCTTGAAATCTAGGAAACTTTCTCCATGAATGAGGGTGAAAGTCAGTGCTCCCCTGGGGGTCAGAACACCCCAGAGCAGACAGAGAAATATTCCCAGTGCTCTGGGTTTCCACATGCTCCAAGTGGTACTTCTGATTTATATCACAGGTCCAAGCCTCTCCTGCTTAGAGTGTGTTGGATGGAGGAATTAATGTGCATTTTCACTTCCCTCCCCAAAATGTGTTGGCTGGTATATAAAAGGCACTTCCACCCCATTCCAGTTCCTCTCCCATTTTATATGCAACAGTAGTGCACACAATAGCAGTGTAGCTACTTTTTCAGAAATCTTAATGGTTCTGCAGATCCACTGGAGTCCTCAAGTAACAAGTGAAGACCAATAGAGCAGAAGTAGGTGGGAGTACCTTGGACTACATTTGAAATTAAGATTAATTTTTCAGGAGAAATCCCGTTGATGATAGTTCCTACTGTGAAAAATGTTGTTCTATTGGTAAATTGGCTTTGCTTGTTAATACTTTTGGTATATTAATCACCTTTGTTATTAAAAACATTATTTTGTCTCGTTGTACCTTTAGTTAAAATGAGAATTTAAATGGGAGCTATATTCAAATTAAAAGTAAAAGTGTTTAATCCTTGGACAGGCTACCAAGGCAAAGGCATATCCTTTATATCCTGATAGTACTTATATCCAGGAGATCTGGATATAAAAACCATTAAAAACCCATATATAATAAAACAGGACACCAGGTTTCATTGTGTTCAGGAATATATTTTATACACACACAGTGTTTTCTCATTGACTTCACAAGTGGCACAAGGGTAAAGCACAGATGTTGGTAACATAAGCAATAAAACTAAATTTTGAAATTATTTCCTATGGCCTCTATATCCCTTGAGGCACAAGAAATACTGACAGTATTTGTATACCCATTCCAAAAACATTCATACAGAATTATGTGGTTATAAATTGGTAAATAAAACATTCTGGTCTCTAGTTGGTTTTTTGGCCATTTTTTTTGCATAACTCAACTTCATGTTCTGGTTCTTCATGATTCTTCACAGAGCTTCCTTTTGTAACAAAGTGTTAAAAAACTTAATTCTGATATATATTTTAAATGTATTTTAATATTTATCTCATCACATACCCTTGTTAGTACTCATCACACATAATAACACATTTCCACAGTTCAGCATCCTACTCAAGAACGTGTTGCTTTTGAAACACGCCAAGTGTCCCAAAACAGATGAGAATGAAGTTGAATTTCATGCAGAATCAGGATCATAATCATGTTTACATTAAATGAAGTTATGCTTTCACCTCTTCTGCTGCACAGGCATTAATCGTCCATGAAATCTTTCCCTTTCCCTCAGAATGTGATTTTGCGTAAGTGCCTTGCATCAATTCGTGCTCTCGCTGCTTCCTCATAAATTCAGGTAATTTCTTTGATCAGTAATAGCTTCTTCACACAGCTCCTGCCTTCTGTTTAACTAAGATCCATTACCTTTGGAAAGGGGCTGCTTGGTTGACCAATTTATTTTCATTTTCTTTACAGTCTTTTCATGTTTTTAAACTTGAGTCCATCCTTATCACTCATCTGCATTTAAACATTTTCTCCTCATGTATGCTATATCATTTCTGGCTGGAAAATGTTGCGGCACATGCAGCTTGTACGTGTAAAACATAGATACTTGTGAATATTTAAATTTTTGCCACAAATCTGATAACTGAAAGATTATAACTTGTTTTGTAAAAACTTCTCTAGTGTAAAATGTTGGGGTTTTGGTGGTTCCCATGAGTAGCAGTTTGTTTTGATTGCTTTACTTTACATTTACATAGTATTTGAGAAATCAGAATTAAAATTGAGAACGACTAGCTGATGACACCAGATTAACCAGCTGCGATGTGGAAATGCTCTTGATGGCAACGCACATGTGAACATGACCTTTGATGTTTGCTGTAATATATAGATACTTATTTGAAAGCAGCAAGAATTAGAACTATGGTCCTCATTTGGGGAAGCAGTTGAACAGTCCTTCTCTGGACATCTGTCTCTCAAGTATTAATTCCTACACATCATCAAGAGAAGCCATTGAGACAAAAGCATAAATTGGATGGAATATTCCTTTTCCATAAGTGCCATAACTCCAAGTGCCTCCTTGATAGAGTTATTTATAGAGAGCTCCCCACCACTTCTACTTTTGCGTGAACAGAAGAAAAAATAGAAATTAGTAATCACCCTCTTCAGGATGGGGTTAAGAGTTTGCCCACAGAAAATGATTTCTAACAAAATCTGTGCAACTGCAAGTCAGAAGGAATAGAATTTGATGTTACTGCAAAAAAATTACTACAAGCCTTGCTGCTTTCTTTTTCTCTTCAAAGATGTCCTCATTAATGCCACTGTCACTAAGATACATGGCATACAAATCACAGCTTTATATCTATATGAAATATTTATATGCAGAAAGTTTTCCTCCCATTTTAATTAGAGGTGCTTAGCTAATCATCAATATACCTATGCCTGTGTGTAGCACAGTGCCCCTCCCAGCCCCAGGTGGGTGGAGTTTTGATATTGAAAGGATGGCTCCAGTGCTGTTCCAGTAGTTGAGATCTGCCAAAGCACCAGAGTGATTGCACAACCCTCAGAACAACTTTCCTACTGCCTGAGAATTCACTTCTTCATCTCACATTTCCCTCCTGAGGCAGCTCTCAGGAAGGTCATTGTAAAATATTCAATCTCAGCAACACAGGATTTATTCTGGCCACAATGCAAAGACACAGAAATCACTCAGCTAGCCTCAGACCAATTAATTTGACCTGGCTTTCATCTTTCTGCATAACTAAGATTTAAAAGAAAGAATTAATGCATAGGAATGTTAAAGTTAGCTACTGATTATGTGGTAACAGAAAATACCCAGAACTATGAAAATGAAAACTAGCCATCTTCATTATAAATTAAAAGAGCAAAAATTATTGTGTAAGGTTTCATCCAAGAAAGAGGAAAATATGAGAATAGTAATGAGGAACCAACCAACCAACCAAAAAAGAATGGCCAAAAAATGGCAGTCACATATAGGAAGGCCATGGAATGGAGATGACATGATTGAGAGATTGAACTAGAAACAATTTTCAATATGTGGTCTTGCAAAAAGACCAGATGTTTTAGAGAATTAGGACTGTGAAAGATGTATTGTAGCAGAGCCACGTGGGGTAAAAATATAGTTGATTGGTGTTAGAAGTGTTAGCAGCATTGTATAGCAAAAGCTAATAGGCTGGAAAACATTTACCAGTTATTCTAACCAGGAAATAGGTTGGCTTCTGATAGAATGGTACAGAGTTTTACATCTCTTATGTCTCACCTTTCATAGGGACTGATAATGGAATAAAATCTTTTAAAACATCTCTCAGTTGCCTTGTCTCTAAAAAGCTGGGAGAACCAACAAACATGTACTTATATTTCAAAAGGTGGAGGAAAACAAACTTGGTTTAAGAGTGTGGATGTGATGGAGGACCCTAAAAAAATCCCATTTGTTTGACACCATATAAGAATTTTGGCTAGCCAAAATTGGTACCTAAGTGACGTTTCAGTTCAACTTTTAATTTAGTTAAATTTGATCAGCAGACTGAAAAAATATTGCCCATCCACACTCTCAAATCTGATGTCTTCACCATGCAAGGACCGACTGTAGAGTTCATCACTGAAATGTTTTGTCTCTGTGCTGGATGATCACCTGGTAGTGGCTCTTACAGGTTTGCATGTCACAGGCATTTAAAATCTTGGCTCACCTTCGAGAGCCTGAACAAGCAGCTTGGGCTAATCAATAGTGAAACATTTCAAATCCTTGTTTCTGCTCACTGTAATAGCCATGGTAGTTGTAGGAAGAAAGTCAGTCCTGACCTTTTTAATGGATTATTCACTGTAGCAGAAGGAATAGAACAGCCTCGAAATGGGTGACCATAGATTTCACATTTGCAAAATTTCACTAAAATGTATGTATTCATTAACTGAAGGGGAAAATGTGGGGATTAATAGCAATAACATATATTTAAAAAACTATCCAATGTCATCTAAATCCTGGCCAAATTACATTGAAAGTCTAGATTTTAATAGTAAAAATTTCATATGCTGCTACCTAAATTCAAAATACAACAAGATAAAAATTAAGTGAACTCATAAAAGACTGTAATACTAATTAATGTGCACTCTGGTATTTAAATCTCTATGTCTCCATGACTTCATACTATTTGTGCTGAAGATAGTTTGATAATCTCATGGTAGGAATAAAGCAGTATAAAATATAAGCATTTTGAATATGATTGCTAACAAGGCAATAGCAAAACTTCAGGTGAAATATAACATCTGGAAAAATACATAGAAAGATGTGATATAAATACAAGTTTCAGTATAATATTCCTCTGTATCTTGGAGAAAATCATGCTGATAAAACTGGAGATAGTGGATGATGTGGGAGAATTACTCCAGGATGAGATACTAAACAAATTTGAACAACGTATTTAAGCAGAAATATTCTAATTGCTTACTGCAGTTTTATGTTATTGGAAAGTGTCTGGTCATTTCAGCACCAGACTTAGCACATAAAATTTTATTGGAGGTTTTTATACAGCTGGTGTTAAAAAGGAAGAGAATTTATTGAAACCAATGAAGTATGCTCCTCTGGATGGCTTTTTTCCCCCTCATATACACCAGTTTTACATCATTGTAATTCCTCAGGTGTCAGCAGGGTTACTCTTGATTTCCACTGGGATAAAAGAAGGAAGACTCATGAGCCTCCCTTCCTGTGTTTTTATACAGCTGCAGAATTCTTGCTGTTTAAAAGCCATGATGGAAAAGAGCAGTGAAGGGCTTTTGGTTTATTACTTTATTCTCACATTAAAACATTTTCACATTTTATGGACTTTGCTGGGTTTTTTGTTAAGAGCATTGAGTATCTAAACCAGCTGATCTCATTCTTTGACTTTGAGCAGAGTTCCTCCTAGAGTAAGAAAAAAAAATGTAATGTGCATGTTTTAGCACCATGCTGAAAATGCAGAATAGGCCTTTCAAGCTGTGGATGGCTTAGTTGCTTGGAAAAAATTGTTATATATTTAACTGAATTAATTTGTTTGTGCCTTAGTATCAAGCTGTGATATGAATGTAATATTTAACAACAAGCATTCAGAAACCTTGTTGGATGCTGTCATGGATGGAGTGACGCACTTCACTCCCAAGAGAGAAGTAGCAACATGTTTATTGATAGAAAACAGTGATTTAGCAAAGTTTGATAATAAATGAGACAGTGTTTTAGCAAGGTGTAATTGCAAGGTACACTGGATTATTCACTGCATAGGGGACAGGGTGAAACAATACAGTCAGGGAGACCCTGCCATTGAGTCATGAGGTTCAGAAAGGATGTTCTTGCATTCTAAACACCTTCTTAGTGAGGAGTTTAGGTTTAGCTGGATCCAGACTTAGACCCAGACTTGTCCACTTTATGTCTAAAGAATTATATGTCCACAATCAATCCTATATATTACTTAGTTAAGATTTCAAAGTTAACCATGAACAAAAATCTGTTACAGCAAGGAATCTCTCAGCCTCAAGGAGTAACATTGAGAGGTGCCTCAAATCAAGGGCTGATCCTGCTGTGCAGGAGAGATCTCTGAGCACTGCCCATTGTTTATGGAGTGAGATGATTCCTTTGCAGTCATATTTGCATACTAGCCATGTTTCAGTCACTGCTTGCTCAACCAGCCCTCAGCTTTACAGCAACTTTTATGGACCTTAGATGCAGACTCTTCCCAGAGTCCAGCTTAAGCCTGATGCAGCCACCATCACTGCTGGCTGTTGCTTAGGCAGAAAAGGACAGGGGGAAAGCATCTCAGAGACATCAGAGGACAGGGGTTCCACTCCCTTTTAACTCTGTCAGACCAGTGCTTCACTCTGGTAACCAGTGGATTTAAAGTAAGCAAGTACAACATCTTGCTTTTTCCACAAGACTAATGTAGTTCCTTTTATCTTTTCGGTTCTCTGCATACTTCTTATATTTGAAAATCAGTACTATGTGTCCTGAAAGCCTTTTCTTCAGGGGCTCAGTAAAAACTTCCCTAAGTCACGTTTTCTTGTTCTTCAGATACTCTTGTTGAGGCCCTCTGAATTCTCCATCATTCTTGAAGTACAGTCAGCAGAACTGAGTGTCTTATTCTGAGTTTAGCAGTTCTTGAAAGCCAGAATGGATATTCACTCTTCATGCAAATACTCATGATCATAAAACATAAGACCATCCCAAGAGTCACAAGAGGCACTTGTTGAACTCACATGGTTGGTGAGTGCCCAGCCTCTCCTTTGCTGAGGTCTCACTGCAGTGCATCCCTGCCTTTGAGGGAGTCAGCAGCTCCTCCCAGATCTGTATCACCTGTGAACTTGCTCAGTGTCCCATCCAGGTCATTTATGAAGATGATGAAGAGCACAGGGCCAAGGATGGAGTCCTGCAGAACCCCATTAGTGACAGGTGGCCAGTCTGATGTCACCCCACTCACTATAATTACCCCTTTGTGCCCAATCCATGAGCCAGTTGCTCACACATCCCATGATGCATTTATCCAGTAGAATTTTGGTTATTCTGTCCAGAACAATTCTGTAGACAAAGAATTCAAATGCTGGATTCTCAGTACCCAGGGAAAGACAAGACATTTAATTTTCCCACCCTCTGCTCACACAATGTCATGAGAAAGAATAGTGGTATCAGTTTGCATTTATACACATTCCCACAATTCCAGATTATCACATTCATCAGATTAATAATTTATATTTATAGATTTATCAAAGAAACAATCAGCAGTGGGGAAGCCCAAACCTCACCATACTGAGGGCTGCATTAGCAGTTTGCCAAGAGCCCAAGGCATGCACAGAATGAAAATATTATGTGTACACTATTTGTTTAATCAAACAAACATATTTTCTTCAGCTACTGCTTTCCTGACAGCTGAATGTTAACTATTAGGGTTTCCCTGCCTTTTTCCTTTCCTTCCCTGCTTTGCATGTACAAGCTCTCAAAACCAAAGGTACAGTTTGGAGGATGGAAGGAGGCTAATGCTGATGTTCTGAGCACTGTCTGAAATAGAAAACTCAGATCCTATTGCCCAGTATAAGCTTCACTTTGTGACTTTGACAATTCAGCCTGTAAGAATGTGAAAGGTATTTGTTTCCTGTGGCTATCTTGAGCCAAATAAACCCAACAATGTGTGTAGTTTTAAAATTGTATGTATTGATTAAAATGGCAAATTGTGGTGAGCTTGCTAATCCTGGATTTTGTGTCTCCTCATGCTGTCAAATTAATTTCTGCCTTTGATTTTCCTGCTATCCTCATTGAATTTGCTGCCCTTTAAGATGCAATGTGACACCAAAATGCAGCCTCAAGTAACAGAACATTGGAAAGGACGAAAAGTGGAATCCAAGAGCAGTTCATCTAATCTGCCCTGGACACACACTCAGAGTGGATAAATCATTCTGGGGAGGTGTCTGGCTTTCTCTACCATAGTTACAAAGCTGTGTTACAATACTAGATTAGACAGGTGGATTAGATGTGTAGAAACCAATTCTGACTTGGAAAGTCTCTGGGCTAGAAGCAGTTGGCACATGACAACACACTGGTGTATTTCCTTGCAGTGATTCCTTTTAGGAATCCATTTTTGGCTATTGAGAAGAGACAAGTTCCTGCACTAAGCAAAACATCTTTAGTCCTTACTAACTTCTAGAAGGCAGAAATTTGCAGAAACAATCTGGACATTTAGGTGGGAATACCAAAGAAGAGAACTGAAATTTCAGCCAAACTAGTTCTACCAGGAACCAGTCCTTTTTCTTGACTAAGCTTTCACTGGAATGCCTGGGATGAGAAGAGAAAAATAAAATTGAAGACTTGTGTGCCAAAAGACTTGTACTTGCTAAGTTCAAATCTACTTGGAAGTGATTTGCATCTCATAAAATTTTTCTGCACCATGTGAAGGAGATGTACTAAGTGTGCTATGTATAACAGCTCTCGTGTGACTTTGTTTGTACTGCACGCTGAAACAGCAATCCCTGAACTACTATTCCACAAAGTTTCCATCTTTTCCAGGGAAAATTCCATCCTTAACCAGTTTTTTTTTAACTCAAGAAACACTCCTTAATCTCCCATTTAAATAACCAGCAACTATCTAATTATGTGCAAACATCAGCCATCTACAATGACACAATTCACAAATCAGCATCACTGCACAGCATTGTGGTGCTGCTCATTCTGAAGTTGCAGTACACTCTGCAAACCTACCCACACATCTGTCCTCTGTGAAGAGAAAAATATTTCATGAGCTGTGCTTCTGAACATGTTTCCTGATCAAATTTAATCGCAGCCATGACCCCGTGCTCCTGCTCCTGTCTGCTATTAGCACTCCCTCATTTCAGACTGCCGGGACATATTCTTAGTAATGATCTTCCTTGAAAGGTGTACGGTATGCAGCATCATTACTTCCCTAATAATATAATGTTTGGCTGTAACGTGTCTGTCTGAGTGCAAGTCTTTGCCTATTTATTTCTCTTCATGACTGGATTTGCTGTTAGCAGCAACCTTCCTTCTTCCACGCAGCAAATGCTTCCCTCTGCCCTCCACTACATGGTATTAATCCCGGATAGTCTGGCAATGATTGCTTGAAATTTAACTTATAAATGCTGTGTGTGTAAATGTATTCAGACCCCCTATTGCTCTGCCTACAAAACATTAGCTTCCCCTCCTTCCACCCAATGTCCTGCAGTCAAGAGTATCCAACAGAACAAAAATGCAAACGTGGCTTCTGCAGTGCATTTGCATTTTTTGCCCTCTGCTCTGGTCAGCAGAGCTGGGGGCTGTCAGAGAAATCTGGCTGGGTCTGAACAAAACTCAGCTATCATCAATACCCGTGGATATTGATGAACAAGTTATTTTGCTAGTCAAGGGCATTTTTAGAGGAGTTTGTGTGGAAAAAGAAGAGCTTAGCACAATGGGTAAGATCAGAAGTGCAGAACTTAGTGACCATTAAAAGTGCTGAGGCCTGAGGAGCTCAGCAGTAACAGCAGGAAGGAGACCAGAGAACAATCCTGGTTTTCACCCCCCAACATGCAGATTGGCTTAAATGAGATAGATCTGTCAAATCCTGTCATCTGTGTCAGCCACAGCACTAGCAGGGGTGGGAGAGAGGGCAAATGAAGAGTGACCACAGCCCAGGCAGGGCCTTCCCCAGCCCAGGTACACCTGAGCAGCAGGGCAGGGTTCTGATAAGGTCTCCTGGAAGTCTCAGAAAGGCAGGTTGAGGATCCCAGCTGCAGGCAAATTTGGGAGCTCCCCTGCTCAGGAGCAGTGGGAGATGGGCCAAAGGCAGAACTGGAGAAAGGGCTGCAGTTTGGTGGGACTGGTTCATCCAGGAGGAGTGCCACAGATGTGACTGGAGGTGTGTGCACTTCAGATACAGCCAGGGTCCATCCAGGAGACAGAAACAGGACTGCTTAAACCAACAGTGCAGCTCAGACAAGGGTCAGGATGGGGATTAAACAGATCTGCAGAGCCCATGGACAAAGGCTGGGGCTCCCAGGTCAGCGTGGCCCGGAAAATGAAGATCCATAGCCACATTTATGGTACTGACACTGTTACTGCCAACTCCCTGGAGCACAGAAATGCAACAAACAGACCTCAACCAATTTGCTTTTCATTTTTCCTCTTTTCTGGCCTTAGGACACTTCACTCAACTCTTTAGTTTTTGTACTCTGCATGATGTAGCTAATCTGGACACTTCGATTGCTCCCACCACAGTAACACTCCATTAACATAATCCTGTTTTCTTCAGGTTTATGATTCTTCAGAAGAGCATGATAAGGATCCCAGTGCATGTGACACTGTTCCCTTGTTCACTTCAATGTGTGTTACATAAGCAGATTACTTTTGGCAGCAGGTTAGCCTGCTTTCTCGTGCAAAACAAAAACCAGCTTTTTACATAAATCTGTGGAAACTTTTCCTTTCACTGAGCTGTATTTTGGATTTTGTGTCAGAGTCATTCTCTATTCTAAAAAAACTGGTTATGCATGTAGTTATTAAATGGTTCTCCCTCTTTTTTTGCCTCTTGCCTTGAACTGTCAACGTGCAGGAGATGAGTATAAACCCTTCACTTCAACCATTGGTACATTTGTTTTAGAGCAAAGCATTTGTGTAGACAAGGAAAACCACATTCTGTCTCAATGGAACTTGTTCTTGCTTAGAACTAAGGTTAGGTCTATCAGCCTGAATCACCTCAAAGGCTTACTGAGCTGCAAACATACTGGCAACTGAAATGCACATGAGCTCAGAGCACACACTGGCCTGAGATCTGTGTCCATTTTCAGTTGCCATTTTGTCATCTTAATGTTAGTGAGGTGTATTGGATATTTTACCTTGTTGCTTTCTTTATTTACCAGCAGAGACCAGTGCATTGCATCCTTCCCTTGTGGCCCCTGCGGTCGTGCCCTGTCTGTTCTGATCCTGTGCTGAGTTGAAACCACATTACCCACCACTTTACCAGGCAGCTTAGTTTATTGTGGAAGGAATTCAGTTATTCAGTCAAGAAGTGAATTTCCATGTTCCCCCTGTGTGGACTGTCAGGGCACTAGAACTTGTAATTCCCCCAAAAACTCAACACCAAAATACAGACTTCATCTTGTCCTTCTCATAGTGAGGGGAAGAATTCTATTGCAGTTTGTTGGTGTATTTTTCCTAATTTTACACCGATGATGCTTTATTTGCTCAAAGGTACAGAGAATCCTGTTCTGCATAAGATCTGGGGGAAAAGCAAAATTTCATGCAGAGAAATGTAGAAGCTGTAACTGTTTATTTAAAAACCCAAATATATGTTTGCAAAACTGCTTTTTCAGAAAATAAGTGTCCTTGTGGCTGAGGTCAGGAGGTCCCGACCATTGTCTTTTGGCACCAGCTAAAGTTTAATTTTCTTCACCTTTTTCCAGGGTTCTCACTAATGAACGTCTCCTGCAAAGTTCTTTGCAACACATAGCATAATTATTTACATTTTATTTCCTTACTTCTAAAGGAAAAATAGCTGTTAATACAACCATAAACCAGTTGCCAATGCATTTTATTCATTGTTGAATCATAATTCATAGGTCATTTTGCAGTAACTGAGGATGAAGTTCTTGTGAATTCACCTTCTGTCTATCTATCAACATTTAACAATTTTACAAACCAAGTAAATTTTTATAGCCTGAGGGGGAAATATTCCAAGACAAATATTTGTACTTTCTTCACCCTTTAGAGTAATGTGTTACAGTGAAGTTGAAATGTCAGTGACTTGTTTGTGGACAAAAATAAAAGATACTGCATGTTTAAAGGGATAAACTTGCTATTCAGAAGGTAGCTGTGGTCAGCATATCTCCCTGAATATCAAGTCTGACACATCAGCCTAATCTGAATTTTATGTCTAACTCAGTATTAGAAACTGAGCAACTTTGTGAAAAATTGCAAAGTTGGAAAGACAAAAGATATTCTTCTGTATTGTTTATAAAAAGTCAGATTTGTCATTGCTTTGTGTCTTTGGCAGTGTTTTTCACATATAGAAAACAAATTAAGCAGCAGTAGTTTGTAATACTTGTGAGAATAACAAAAAGGTACAACAAAATAGACAGTCAAATTCCAAATGCATATTGAAGAAACCTGGTGATAGATCTCTGCCATCCTTCAGGAATATTAGAGTTTAGGAGGTTTATTGCTTGAAAAAGTCACTAGTTTCTGACATTAGGCCCTCTGGGTTTTCTTTTTCTCACTTTTCTAAGCTGTCTCCCCATCTGTCTTCGCTCTCTCACCCTTCCACACAGAACTCCTGTAAGGCCTTTCAGCTTTGCCCATGGCCAGCCCTGGAGCTCTGTTGAAGCCAGGCCAGGTTTACACCAGTTGGGAATTTGTACTAATGGCCATTCTGGTCACTTTTGGAACCATTCAGTTTCAGCCAATTTGACTGGGAGAGAACTGCTTAACCCTCCCTGTGTGTTGGGCATTTTCTCCCCTTCAAATTCCAGATCCCCCAGCATTCCCTGATGGTGCCAGGGAACAATGCAGTGTATCCAGAGAGGAGATCAAGCCAGCAGTACTAAAATGTTGTAACCAGATGAGGAGCCAGAATTCCAAGAGATTAAATGTAAAATGGGCAATGGTCTGTTTTTCTCAGAGGCAAACATCAAGGATTTCAAGAACCTGTGCTGTTAGAAGATGGAGTCTCAGTAAATAGCAAACACATTGTTCTTCCCCTATCCATAGCAGAGCAGAATAAATAAATTCACTTATCCAATACTAGGCAGGAGGAGTCAGTGGAAACTCAAATAATCCACACGACAAAATCTCAGGGAACAGGAATTTTAAAGGAAGTCAAAACAACAACAAAAATTTTTGTGAAGTTCTAAATATCAATGGTTCTTAGGGTAGATACTTGAAGTGCACTCAATTATAACACATCCTTGAATTGGCAGTGGAAAAATCCAACTCCAGCAGCAGAGATGAGTTGCAGCTGCAGCTGATAGTGAGGGATGTGAATACAGAGAGCACTTAGGTGATGAAGGCAAGGCCGGCAATCAGTTGTGTGCTTCAAAGCCATAAAGCACAATCAGTGTGACAACAGGGCCCCATTGTTGGCTCTGGCTTTCTGCTGAAAGGACTTGCACAGGGGAAGGGCCCTACAGCAGAGCAGCCTTGTCCCCAAGCCATTCATTTCTTCCGTGTTCTTCTCTGTGTTCCTTTCTTTCCTTTGTCTTTTTTCCCCTTTGGTTGTAGATGAGATTTCCTCATTATGGGGGCGGCTCTTCAGCATGGTTAAAATGCTCAAAGTTGCCTTACCTTGCTTATATTTTGTTTTGCCCTCATGGCAGTAGCTCAGGTGACAGAAGTGTCCCAGTGCAGGGGTGGCTGGCAGCCAGTAGAGCAGATGCAGCTCTCCAGCCTGCAGTGGTGTTGTGCTCCTTGGCTGCACTGTGCAGTGGCCACACGAGCATGCAGAGAGGCAGAAGCACTTTTCTAGTGCATTTTTCCTAGGTCTTGGTATGCATGGCTTGAAAAATGCAGAGATCACTGTTCAGTTCTATTAAGAAACTGTTTGGGTTTTTTCATTCCTCAATCTGTAGTTTTTCTACCAAAACTCTCTCTTCACCCCCCCGACATTCCTCTGCTGTGGACAAGTTGATATTCTTGGGAGCCCTACCTCTTTTCAGCTCATATAGTTTTTTCAGAGTAGTACAATTCTGTCCCTAATAAAATTGCATCATTTTAATTTCTAAAACCTTTGAAATGTGTCTTTTCTTTTCCTAAAAGACCCATCATTTAGAAGTTCCTTAGAATTTCACACTTTTTGATGTCTCCTGTCCCAAGCAAGCACAACTACCTGACTGGTACAAACCTTAAAGTTTTGACAGGTTTATATTATTCCTGATTTCATTTTTGCAGCACATACAGAGATCCCAAACATTTACAGAAAAATAATTCTTTGCTAGCTCCTAAACTGAGCATCTCACTGAACAATTTAAACATGGGTATCAATACAAAGAAAGACTTGACAGGGAAAGAAAGAGCACATCACAACCAGGCAAATGGTTGCAAGAAATTGAAATATTGAAGATGAAAGCATAGTCCTTAATATATGACCTGTGCAGTAACCTAAATTGTGGTTCTGCTCACACTGAAATCAATGGCAAAACTCCAGTCTTTATTTACAGCAGGATGTAATGGGGAGGGGGGAAAGATATATGAAAAAAAGACAGGCATTACTAATAGAATTGTAGAATATCCTGAGTTGGAAGGCACCCACAAGGATCTTTGAGTCCAACTCCTGCCCTGCATAGCACCATCCCCAAAAGTCACAGCCTGTGCCCCAGAGCATTGTCCAAACACTCCCGGAGCTCTGCCAGGCTGCTGCTGTGAGCACTGCACTGGGGAGCCTGTTCAGTGCCCAGCCACCCTCTGGTGGCTAGACATATACCCAGCTCCCTGATATTCTCCTAAGTGGATATTGCTTTAATATCCAACCAAACCCTCCCCTGACAGCTCCAGCCATTTCCTTGAATTCTGTCACTGTCACAGAGAGCAGAGATTGGAGCTGCCCCTGAGCTGCCCTTGGGAGGATGGTGAAGACCTTGATGAGGTCTTGCCTCAGCCTCCTCCAGGCCTGGCCACTCCTCATACATCTTCCCCTGCAGACCCTTCACCATCTGCTATTCCAATCTGATGAACTTTTTCATCTGATTTAAATTCAGTGCTCTTGCAGTGGCCCTGATAGCTACCCTGAATGCAAAGTAAATGAGAATTAGCTATTACTGTTACAGCAAGAACCTGACAACATTTGCCTGCACTGTCTGGACATGAGAAGGAGAGATTCCTCTTTGCGTTTCAGAGAGCCCTAAAGATTCTAAAAGCCTTCATGCATTTGCCATGAAAAAAAAGTCCTTTAATAAGCAAGTAAAGAAAAGTGAGGTACAGCCAGCTGCAGAGGTACCCTGTGTTGTCAAGTGCTCCACGAGCTCTGAAGGAGGAAGCTGAGGCAGTTTGCTCTGTTTGATGCATTGTGGTAACCAGGCAGCTTATTTTCTGACCTTCAGGGCTCTGGCTCCATATGAAAAGGAAATTAAAAGCAGTATAAATCCATGTGAGGAGACGGTTTCACTGAAATGTGTATGTCATGGTTCAGAAATACAAGAAGCCATGCAGGCCCAGAGGGAAGGATGGACCAACAATGGCAATGTCCATACCCATCTATGTAGATATATCTAGGTGTATCCCAAAACTCATCCAGCTGCCCACAAAGATCTGTCCCACATAAATGCAACAGATGGATGACAATCTCTCCTTAAAATGGTGATCAAACTGTACAAAATGAAAAGCAAAGTTATTAGATCTCATTAGTACATCCTTAGATTAAAAGCAGCATCTGTGAGGATGCTCAAGATCTCTGTGTGTGTGTCCTATGTTGCACCCTGGTCTCTGGACATCTGCTGTTTGTCACTGCATATGTAGGCATTTGTTTTGGCCTGGTTCACCCATCCTCAGCTTTTCCTTTGGATTTTTATCATATCTGTTTAATCATGATTGGAAATTAGTCATTTCAGTTAAAATAATTTCAATCATCCTGCTCTGTGTGCCATTACAAGAACCAGACTTCATAAATTCTTATTTATTGGCTGCAAATGCAAGGACTTTGTTGCATTCATATTGAACAAAATCATTACTTTCAGCATTAAAAAAAAAGGGGGGGAGTATTTTCACACAGAAAATAGTTTCAACTTATTCTGTATATTAATATTTCCTCCGTTTTTGTCTTACAAACTGTATCTAATTAATTTTTTCTCTTCCAATTATTTTTTTAGACTGTCAGGGGAAACTTGAATTTCTTTTGTTCAGCTATGCTGGATTATGCTAAGCAAAACCATGAAATCCTCAAAGTGAATAACATATGCCAGTGGCATCTTGCATACATTATTTGCACAACTGGGCAGTTTGATTCAGTCTCCTTCCAATGTGCACCTGAGCCCTCTTTGTGGGGATTGCAGAAAAATTGAAATTCCTCAGGAATGTTTGGTGCACCATAGATCAGTTAGAGGTCACCATGTTATTTAGTGTTTTATGGTGAATAAATCAAATACTCACTTCCAAATCCCCCTTTATATGAGCTATAATACATCGAGTTCTTTATGGAAAAGGAATTTTTATGAACTGAAACTGAACCACATTATCCTGTAAAGTAATGGGGCAGTGACACATATAATGAATAGGACATCACTCACTTTTTTGTATTCTCTGCATCACAATGAGAGCACAAAAAAGCTGAATCAAGTGGATGCTTCTCGCTGTGTACAAACACAAGACTTGAGGCAGTGAGGTGGGAGTTTTTATACCTAGTTTAAGCATCAAGATGATTGTTCAGATTCTCCATAAAAGGGGAGCCTCCACAGCCTTCTAAATAAAACCCAGTCCAGCAGTAAAGCAAAATACCACCAAAACATGTGCACTGGACTAAGAGAGGCAGGTAAAACAGCTATTTATTGGCCCTCAGGGGAGGTTTCTGTGTATGAGTGTTGAGATGGTGAGGTCAGTCTTCAGAGCCCATGGACAAGATTGTTTGAGTCTGTCCCTTGATCTACAACTGAAGCTTTTCTGTTACATCATGCACTTAATACTGCTTTGATTGGTACAAATGTAAAATTCTTCTATGAGTATATTACATTCCAAAAGAGTTCCAAGTGAGTCATGAGAGTACAGGAGTCACATTGTACAGCTTGATTCATCACAGACTTCAGCTGCTACAGGCATTCATCCACAACCATCAGCTAAATGCAGAGCAGCATGTGGATTATGAAAAGTTTCTGTAAAATTAATTACTTTTTTCTTAGAACTTATCTTATTGTTTTCCAGATTAAATAGGTTTAAGACAGGTGAAAAGAATTATCTTAATTTTCATAATAACTATTTATAACTTTATAGATTTTTTTTTCCTTTCCCTTTACGGTAAAACAAAATATTATAAATGGAGAGATTTAATTCTTATGAGAAATATTCTGTAGGGCCAAAGATTCTCAGCTGACTGAGATTTAAAACACTTTTTTGACTGATTCTTAAATAAATTTTGGTATGTGTTGTAAGAAGGCTATAAATTATTTGATTAATTTTCATATGCCCATTCCAGCCTCTCATCCTTGAAAAGAATGAACATACAATTACCTTAATTAGCAATATAACAGCTGATTGTTGCTCAAATATCCATTTTGTTGCCATTTCTTTCCCCTCAATGTGCAGCTCTGAAGTGGCAGGAAGTTCACAGAGTAAATGGGTCTGATGAAATACTTCAATTTTCCAGCTTGGTCAAAAAAAAATTCCAACTCTACCCCATGCATATTCAAATAATTTAGCACTATGAGATGATCTTTTTCATAGTTTAGTGTAAAGGCAGCTCAGGCTCCAGACTAAGGGGATGATTCACTTAATCTTAGAATTCAGGTGTCTGAAATTTAGGTGTCTGCCCTGGTTTGGGACAAATTTGGAAGGGAACTTCCAAAGGGATAGTCCTTAAATGGCAAAATTCGGTGGCACTTCTCCCCCACCTGTTTCTTTCAAGAAAAGTGGAATAAAAACTGTTTATTTGACAGGCTAACAGCTGATTGTTGCTCAAATATCCATTTTGTTGCCATTTCTTTCCCCTCAATGTGCAGCTCTGAAGTGGCAGGAAGTTCACAGAGTAAATGGGTCTGATGAAATACTTCAAGTTTCCAGCTTGGTCAAAAAAAATTCCAACTCTACCCCATGTATATTCAAATAATTTAGAACTATGAGATGATCTTTTTCATAGTTTAGTGTAAAGGCAGCTCAGGCTCCAGACTAAGGGGACGATTCACTTATCTTAGAATTCAGGTGTCTGAAATTTAGGTGTCTGCCCTGGTTTGGGACAAATTTGGAAGGGAACTTCCAAAGGGATAGTCCCTAAATGGCAAAATTCAGTGGCACTTCTCCCCCACCTGTTTCTTTCAAGAAAAGTGGAATAAAAACTGTTTATTTGACAGGCAAAATATTCACAAACATGAGAAAATGAATAATATGGAACAGTGGAACCCCTCGCTGTTCTGAAGAGATGGCAAATTCAGAGAGAGTCCTTTTGTAGCTCAGAGTCCTTTTGGTGGCTGTGTCCCTGGCTTTCTCTCAGTCTCTCCAGGACTCCGGTGTCCTGGCTGATAGTCCTGGTGTTCCCAGGCCAAATAATAGCTGGAATTCCAAAAAAAAAAAACCAAAAAACCCAACTTTCTGGCCTCAGCTAATGAGAGAAAAACCAGTGAAAACAGCAAAGGAAAACTCCCTGTTCGTCTGAAGAGAGGAGAGCTCCAATAGCACTGCTTATCTCTGTTATAAATGACAATGTAGGATTGGCTTTTGCATTTATGTATTGGCTTTTGAAAGTTATTTTTAACCACAAAGATGTTGATATGGTACAATTTGTAATTGCTTTTAACTGCTTTTTGGTATAGTATAATCTGTCAGTTTATGTAAGTAGTGGTGTGATAAATATATAGCTTAGGCCGTAGCATAATATTAAAATAGAAACTATGTAATGTTAAAATGCTTTTGTTTGTGTAACTAATTCAGATAATGGTGTGAAACAGCTATGTTATTTCTCACATTTATGGACTATCTTATCTGAATGATAAGATAACAGCGACAAAAACCAAAACAGCAAGAGAAAAATTTACTGACTCTCAAGTTATCAGGAAGTGTAAAAACAACAGAATGGAGCCTCAAGAAGAAATAAAATATACTGATTTAATAATATAGTATCTGAATGATAAGATAACAGCGACAAAAACCAAGACAGCAAGAGAAAAATTTACTGACTCTCAAGTTATCAGGAAGTGTAAAAACAACAGAATGGAGCCTCAAGAAGAAATAAAATATATTGATTTAATAATATAAGATGTCATGCAGACAAGTTAAGGTTAAAAACCAAGCAAAAGAATTCCTGGAACACCTAAACTGTCAGGAATGTTTGAATATTTATAACTCTAATGAATATGCATTTTACCCATGTAATGTAAAAGTATATAAGGACATCGTTTTAAGCTAATGGTCTGCTTTTGGAAGATTGCTAAAACACCCCAGAACTGCATATTGTCCCTTTGATCCCTTATTAAACTTCTATAAAAAATTTAAAATAGTGAGCTGTGTTTCTCACATCTCTATATTTTGAATACAGCCATGAAAAAAATTCCATCGCTTTTCCTTCTCCCCCGCTTCACTCTCAAATCTAGTTTTAAAGGTGCAGAACTTATTTCTGGGCTAAAGAGATCAATGGGGATAAAATTCAGCATCATAAAGTCACCCCAGGACAGGTGTCTCATCTGAAGTGTCTGTCTGGGTATCCTGTCAAGGGTCTGGAAGCAGATAAAGAGCTGGAGGAGACAATGCATCTTACCGGGCTGGAGAACATCCCAGGCTGGCTTTGTATTTAACTGGGCTTCAGAGAAAGTTACAAGATATCAGAAAGCTGTAAATCTTCTGCTTTCAAGCATTTAACGGGTAATACCAAAGGAAGCATATTTGGAAAAAAAAAAAAAGTGGCTGCTGTAAGATTTATCGCTTAGTTTTTCAACTTTATTACTGTGTCAATGCCGGGGTTTAAAGCAAACAAGGAAAAGATGTTTTATAGATCAAATATTGCCTTCACTATAGGCCCTAAAACCAGATTAGAAGTAAATGGTCTGTTTTGGTCTTCTTTTATTGCACACATTTAAAATAAAATATTGTTATTTTGGCTTTAAATAGGTTTAAATATCATTGGTGAAAAGAAAGCCTTGCACAAGACCCTTAAATAGAAATTTTCAGATTTGAAGGGTCTTATTTTTCCATGTTTTGTTTTTCTGCTTTTAAAAATCCATTTATTAATAATATCTGTTCTTCCTTTCCATCCTATGCGAGATAGCAGAAAAAAAATCACATTTTGTCAGACTGTTAGAGAAAGTAGAAGCATGAAAGGGTTAAAAAATTATTGCAGAGAAACAGTGAATACAATAGAAATGCTTTGCTCTGTTTTCTTAAAAAATATTTTGGTGATTTGTGTTATTATTAGTGCTGCACCTGTTTTGCTTGTAGCTGTTTCTGAGCTGATATTTTGAAGTAATTTCTGCTTGTTCCCAAATCAATCCAAAACATGAGCATAAAGAACCTCAGTCAACGAATATAAATATTATAAAATCAAATTAATCCAAAACAGAAAATCGTAATTAATTCAAATTCATAGCAAATACTTTTTTTTTTTTCTGAACTGATTACTAGTATTTCTTGTCAGTGGATATTCCTTGGGTTTTTGTTTTATATCCTTAGTGCTGTGGCTCAGCAACAGAGGTCTTATTTACAGGTCTTGTTGTCTTTTAATCTCTTCAGTCCAGTTAAAAGTTAGTTAAAAAACTAGTTAAAAGAATCGAGAATATAACTACAGATAGAGTTTCCTGCATTAGAAACACCTGTACAAAACTGGTGGGAAGCATTGCTATTCAGACAGTATTCATGGCTTTCCTGAGAAATTTGGTGAGATAAATTACAAGGAAGAAACTAAAGAGCAGCTGGCCTTGCAAGAGAGAACATGTCTGAACCTGGTTTGCCAATAGCATAAGAGACTTCTAAAAAACACAAATATTACTGCAGATAGAAGACATCAGCTGCCTCTGACAGATATGCAAAAATTCCTTGAAAAAGCTAAAAATTATGGAGGTTTTGCCTAAACAGAGGCTTATAAGCTCACGGGCTGAAGAGCAGGAGAAGAAAGGACTGAAAAATAACTTAGCTCAGCTGCGAAAGGTGTGGGGTTAATTTGACATAACCTGCAGGCTTTGACAATGAAGTCACATCTCAGATGACAGGGTCTGTCACAGCGTTTGTGCTCTGGATCAGTGTGGGGATCTCTCACAGTCGCTGTCCCCAAGATTGCCCTGCCCTCCTCCTTTCAGGACCAGGAGTTAAACGGACAAAATCATTTCCTTCCACTAATTGAGCCCACCTTGTGAAGTGTCAGTGGCCCTTAGCTGGCTGCAAAGTACACACCAATCCCCTCTGACAGTGATTTTTTGGTATATTTTCTTGGTCACCTCTATCTGTGACCTGAGAATTCACCCTTCAACAAGGTCACCTCTCCAGCAGCTTTCAGTGCTTAACCCCCAAACTCCAGCTGCTTGAGCAGCCTGAATTTTGCTGTAGTTTAACTCTCCTGGAGTATATTTGTGAGAGGATTACATAAATTTGACAGAAAGCATACAAGGAAAGAGTGGTAAACAAGAAAAGAGTGGTAATTTTCCCAGTAAAACAAGAAAGAAAGCATTTTTAGGCTCTGACTGTAATGGGGTTTGCATTGTTGTGAGAGTCCCTGCCAAAATCCATTAGAGGCAAATCAGGTCTCAAATTCCTTGATTTGAGCTGGTGATCATTGCTGATGAAAAACAGGAATCAGTTTACAGGGAGGATCCTAAAAGTATCAAAGCTATTTAGGAAATTATTTTATAGTCAGAATATAAGCTGCTTGTGAAGAAAATGAACTTTATCCCAACCAAAATCATCACATCCCATTTGACAAACTATTCCTTCTCACCATGTATTGATATACTAACCATGTAACCATAAACCAGGCCTTTGGATTAATATTCTGTGTCGGGTTTAAGATTTTGGTTGTGGTTTAGAGGATTGTCCTGTTTTAACAAATCTCATCTATCTTTATGCAACCCCAAAAATTTCAGTCTTCCAGCCCATCTGAGAGGAGACAGAGCTGTGCATTGAATACAGCATTGGCAGATTGATGGAGGCACATACAGAGAGTATTTCATGAGTAGCCTCAGGGAGCACAACTTGGTGTAACTTGTGTTTTATTGGGGCCTGGAGGAAGTGCAAATTGCAGCAACTTAGATTCCTCTGATGTTACCCACTGTGTCTAGATATAGTCCCAGCCCTTTAATATAGTGCTGCCTGTTTCCTGCAGGGTTGTGAGCGCTAATTGTGTGACATGACATCCAAAGGCAGCACCGAGCAAACATCTGTGGTGCTCTGATGTGCTCTGCCAGGCTGCTTCCCTGCATTCCCAGGTAGGCAGCTCCCGACCTCAGCAGCTGGAATGTGGGAACAAATCTGAGTCTAGAATGTCTGCAATAGAGCTGCAGCAAATCTTAAGTCACTGTGGTTTATATAAATTAGTGTCATGAGATGCAATTTTATGGGTAGTTTTGTCTTTCTGACAGTGCTTTCACCAGGAGAAGGATATGTCTTCCATTCCCTTGATCTTCCCTAGTTCTGTTTTTCAGACATATGACTTGATGCTGACCTGCCAACCCTAGCTTGCTCCATCTTCAGTGATTGCTGGATCATTCCATGAAGTCACTAACATGAGAGAAAACAACCCACCTTTTTTAACCTGGATTTATTTTCTGCTAAATCAGTGACATAAAACAGCTTGTAAAGGGTTCAGTGTGTACCAGGAGCATGAGTGGGGAGAGGGATGGGTGAGAAGGAACTTCCAGTTGTAATGGAATGGTAAATAGAGTTACTACAATGGCTCACCATGTTGTATTGAATACAATTCCTGATGCCATCCACTTCTTGCAGTAGATGTCACTCAAATTATAAATTGTAGTTTATTGCATGCTTTTTTGGGGGAAGGACAGACACTCTCCAGCTTCTGGCTGGGTAGGGCAGCAAGTACTGATAACTACAGGCAACAAAATGTGAGCAGCAGGTAAAACCCACAGAACTGATGGCCACAGAGGGAAATAACTCAGTGCTGACTGAGTAGGTTAAATTTATCAGTTTAGTTACAACAGCACATTTTAGTTCAGTTTAAAAAACACTTCTGAAGTCCAGGACAGTTTAGCAGGGGCTGATCACCACATAACACTCACATTGTTATTTGGGAGTGAACTACTTGTCAGAACCTGGGTTGGTCATCTCTGCTTTTCACTGCAGCCTTTCTCTGAACATATTGAAGACATTTCCTTTAAAATATTAGGCCTAAATGCCAGACTTTGAATTTAAACTGCATTTCATCTTACTCAAGGTTCTCAGTTCTGCTTTTAAGACATTACTTAACTTTCAGACACTTTCCAACTCATAACCTAAAAAGGAATCTAGAGCTCGTCTTTTGGGATAGATATTTTGTCCTGCTGTTCTTAAAATATTTATGTATTTTTAAAGATTTTTTTAAAAGCTAAGATAAGCTGCAGAAACAATGCTTAAATTCCATAACTCAAACTGGAAAGCATTTCATAGTTTGTCTTTCAAACATCTACCAGCAGAGAATTTCTCTCTGCTGTGTATTACATTTTTAGCTGTCAATATCAAACTCGGTGTCAGTGCCAGGCAAACTGTGACACTAACTAGACTTTTAAGTGTGAGCTGTAATCCAGCCTAAGTTCTAAGCTGAGACTTCACACTGCATTATAGCTGTATCCATAAATTTATCATTTAGGAAAAAAAAAAAACCAACAAAAAAAACAAAAACAAAAACAAAAACAAAAACAAAAAAAAAAACAAAAACAAAAAACAAACAAACAAACAAACAAAAACCACCAAACAAACAGCCTGTAATGTTTTATTTCAGTATGTTTTATTTCAGTTAACTGAAGTGATAGTTTTCAACAATTCTGGAACAAATCCATTCAGTGCATAATTCCCAGTGAGGCACAAAAAGTTTGCTTGAACATTTCCAAAGTTCTTTGTCCATCTCTTGCATTATTTAAGAAATATTCTTAAGCTAATGATGCTTGGAGGATCTTTTAAGGAGGCTGCTCCTGCAGGTTGATAGACACTGGCACTTCCTTCCTACATTGCCAAGCCTTGAGGGGTCTGGCAGCAGAACAATTAATAAGCAAGGAGGGAGTGCTGTAATTAGGGATATTAGGATATGTCTTCCACTCTCCTCTACACATGGGGCTGCTTTTATCCCCATCTTTATCTATTCACACAGGCAAAGTCAAGTCAGATAAAGCATATAGGAGAATCTTGGTTACTTTTCTTTCTAAACTTTTAGATAAATATTTCATAAGAGGAAGATTAAATAAAATTCTTCTTTTTTTGAGTGTTGAAAAAATGACACCTCTTCCTTTTTCTTTATGCTGTTTTTGATGAGGCACCATATTTCATTGGCTTCTTTGTCTGGTTTAGAAAAATTCAGTTCAATGTTTGGCATCATATATACATGGTTTATGTTGTTTTTCTATAGATGCATTATTCATAACTACATAAAGCACTTGGGCCACTTTTTTTTTCATGGTTCGCTCAGTTTTATGAGGTCTTTTTGTTGCTCCTAAACTTCCTTCTGACTTTTGGTTACCAGAACACGATTACAAGCATCTGGATGTAAATATTTATTTTTCTGTTCATTGTTTTTAAGTAGAGTTTGTTTAGCTGAACAAAATCAGCTGCAGCACTGTTTCCTGGGGGACACCTTGTGTATCTTTTGGCTTTTCCGCATTCCTAGCTTAAATATTTTTCTGTGACTTTCAGTGGGTACATTTAGAACAAGTACAAGTATCTTTTCAGTACAAGTTCTTCAAATCCCAGAAATTTCCCCAATTCATAGTAAATGTAAGTCTCTCTTCACTGCAGCACCATCTCATCACTGCTTTGAGACTCTGGATCTCTGTCTGCCTTTGTGTTTGACAGCATTCTGCAGAATAAGAATTGATACACTGAAAATAAAGTCTGTTTCTTCATGTAGGTTTGATTTTTCTCAGTTCTTAAATCTGCAAGGCCATATTATCATTTATTAGAATTAAAGAATTAAAAGAATAAGTGTGGAGATTGTAGCTTATTCTGAGGTCTGATTCCACCTTTCCCTTCCAACACAGGGTAGTTTACTCTGCAGCCTCTCACATGCCACAAATAGAGGTGTCCTCACACCTAAAAATTGAATCTTCCATCCTTACTGCCTGCTGCTTCTCTCCAGGAAAGTCCAGAGGGTACTCTGACAACAACCTGTGTCTTCTCAGATATTGCAGCCCCACTTTCAGCTGAGTGCCCTCATTCCCTGAGCCTTCATGGGCTGAGTGTTTTCAGGTTTCACCTGAAAGCTCATAGCTGTAGGACAAATCTTACAACAGGACACCTTTTCCTTCAGTTTTGCAGATCAGGTTCCAGTTATTTGTTGGCTGTGATGTGCTGCTAGTACTTTATAAGTGGTATCTTAGGAGATCAGCTCATCTTTCTCTGGCAGATTGCATAGATTTCAGACTTTTGCCTGTCTCTATTTTAGGAAGTGCACAGCTTGTTTTGGGAGCTACACCAAAATAGTGTTTGCTCATATGCATATGTTTACCTGTCTGCCTGTCCTTGCAGGCTGTGCTGTTCAGTGGCTTTGGTACTTGAAATAATGCAGGTAAAGCTGATGTCTGGGGGATTAACTAATTCTTCACATAATTGCCTTCATAGATATACGGTTTAAAAATTTCAGTGCTAAGCAAGAAGAATTACAACTAACTCTGTCAGTCAAGGGCTTCTTGCATGAACTTCTCTAACATCCAGTGTATTTGTATTTTTTTGTGTTATTTCCCTGCTAATTCTAATAAATAATAATATGGCCTTACAGATTTAAGAGCTGAGCAAATCAAACCTGCATGAGGAAACAGACCTTCTTTTCAGTGAATCAATATAAACGCTGTTGCTTATGCAGAGGTTCATTATTACCTGTGAGTTTGGTGTGTGAGGTGCTGGGTACACAGAAGGTACAGAGATGATCACTTAGTGGGCAATTAGAATAGGAAGTCCAGATTCTGATAGTCTGACCTGAAGACTCATTTGCATGATGTACTCTTAACACCTTTTAGTGAGAAATAGGCTTGTGCAGGATGTAATTAACCTTCCTGTTCACATCCAGACTGGGTTTGCATGACATAAATAAAGCACAGATGGGAAGAACACCCTAAAAATGCCATCAGGATCAGCTGTTTCTTTGATGATATGGATTATATGTGTTATGCAGTTGCTTCATGTACATTAATGCATATTCATGTGTGTTCATGTCCATAACTGTCATTTGAATTCTTGGATAATTTTTGGTATGTTAAATTTCACTGGTTATAATTAAGATTTTATTGGAAATGGTACAGTGGAATCAAATCCACTACACAATCTTGTCCTACAGTTAAAAAATTAAGCTGCTGGTCAGTGCTGTAACACACAATTTGGATGCGTTGAAATGTAGAAGAGAAGTAGTTTCCACAATCAACAGGTCAGGCTGTGAAAGATTTTGTGTTCCTCATCCAGAAATAGTTAGAGGAAGAGTAAATAACTTTGTGGTTCTATCTCCTATTGCAATCAGAGTTAAGTCACCAGATCCTTAGAATCCCTTGATTCCATCTCCTTTAATTCCAGTGATAGCATACACAAGTAATTCACGTGTAGATATTTACAGGAAAATCTCATTTGAGATGGTTTAATCTTTAAAGGATATCACACACCATACTGAGATTTAAACTCCTCATTCCAAATTCACAGGAAACGTGCATCCCTGTTAACTGGCTAATCAACACCTCTAAATATCAGGGTACTTTGCTAATGTTCTGGAACACAGTTTTTAATGAATTAATTGAATTCCACATCCATCCTTTTGTAAAGGGCTCCTGTGCATATGCAAATGAGTATCTATAGGCAAATAAATGCAAGGAAAATCACTTGAATATTTAATGGCTGTGCCTGAATGTTCAGTCCATGTTATTGATACACAGTGCTACTGATTTGCTCTGTGACCATTCAATGTTCAGGGCAGCTACTACTGAAAAAGCTGATTGTCACCAGAAAGATTTTAGAATAATTTCTAAATAAATTTCCACCTCTTGGAAGTCTGAGTTGGGGGTTTTTTTGGTTGTTGTTTTGGGGTTTTTATTTGGTTTTGTTTTGTTTTTTTGTTTTTTGGTTGGGGTTATTTGTTTGTTGTTTTGTAGGGTTTTTTTGGTGTTTTTTTTTTTCCAACTTTCAAATAATTAGTTGCAAGAAAATCTCTCAATGCAAAAATACCTCCTGTGGTGGTGGGTGGGTTTTCTATATATGCACAATATGCCTTCATGTGCAACAGCTTCAATTCTAGATTAAGAGAATGAAAATGCTGAAAAGAAACAAAGTTAAATGCTCAGACAGACTATACCAAAAATTCAAACAAAATGGCAGTGGCAATGGTCCTTAGGAACAAGCTAATCAAACAATTCTACTTAATGGAAGTCTTAATTGACTCTGTGCATCTTCTAAAATCGTAAAGCTTATCTCTTACATTGTGCTCCTTTTAGGTGAGCAGCTTAGCAATTTAAACACATGTATCTAAGTTTTTACAGCAGTTGGCTGAAGAACAACATTTGCATGGCATTTATGCTGTATTAAGTTTCTTAAAGTCATGCTTTAAGAGATAGATTGCTTTCATTTCTCCTCGGAAAAAAAAAAAAAAAAGAAAAAGAAAGAAAAGAGAAAAGCAACAAATTTACCATCCTGAGCTGGAACAAATCACAGTTTTTCATCATCACTGTGTGGATGAATTCAGATTTTGCTAATCCAATGAAAGTTGTCTATAATGGCGACTCAAAACAAAGAAAATCCACTTTTCTTCTTAATAAGTCTCCTCCTGCCCCAAATATTTAAGCTCTTTATACAAGGTTAAAATTTTAAGAATATGGAATCTTTCAGACTTATAAATATCTTTTTAGGAAAATACATTCTAGTAGAAAATGTGTGGAATCTAATGGAAGAAGTGTCAAAATAAAAATGTAGTAATTCCCATTCTGTCACTACCAGCTGTCAATCTGAGACAGTTCAACATTTGAGATATGGATGGTATCAAATCCTGTTCTCTGAGTTGTTTGTTTGGGGTTGTTTTTTTTTTTTTTTTCCTTAGTCAAAACTTTAAAATATAAGTAAACTATTTTAACCTTGACACTGACTTTTACTGTGATCACAGCACATCCACATTCTTGCCTCAGCTTGTGGAATCGAAAGAGAGTACATCAAAGCACTTTTCTTCTCTGAGGGAAGAAAATATGAAAATTTTTATGTTTTGTGAATGATCATTGTCATGAGAAATACCTTTGACATGAATAGAAATACACTGTCAGACTGGGGCTATGGCATGGCCTCTGCTAAGCAGCCAAAATTATTTTCTTGAAAGAAGATAGTTCAAAACCTATTTCAGAAAAGCCTGTTTCTCTTGCAAGAACAAATTTGGGTCTTGAGGATCAGTAGACCAATAGGATGGCACAGACAGGAGCATGTAATCACAGGTGCATGTACAGAAAGTCCTACACTTTCTACATAGCTGTGATTAGAAATGATGAATGTTGGTCTAGAGACGACAGATCTCATTGGAAAAATATTCCAATTCCACAAATATTTGTGCAAGTGAAAGAAAACGTTTTAGAAAGTCTTGAGTTCAAACTGGCCTTACTGGTTGCTTTTCCTCTAGTGTGTCAGGAAGCTCATCATGGTTTGGGTTCAGACTGTGGACTAAGACACCTTTAGAATCACAGAATCATTTACGTTGGAAAAACCCTTTGAGGTCACTGAGTCAAATCATTTC